>NC_136691.1:40121763-40559337 GCF_947650265.1 Symphodus melops | reverse complement strand
AACAAAACACAGAAAAGATAAATACAAATATATTGAAGTACTTCCTTTGGCTAATGATTCACCTGTACAGAAAATTTCAGACTCTCGCTAACAGAATTAGAAACACTTTATTAATCCCAGGGGGGATATCGGCTGTTACTGTTGCTCTTCACACAATACAGCAGTAGAAAATAACATAGAAAAAAGATAATAAAATAGTATTTTAACATTGTATACAAGTGCCAAGGCCAATACTTCACTTAAATACATCATACCTCTGTTTCATCAGAGGAATGAGAGCATTAGTGATAAAGTCTTTAACAGCTCAATAATATAAAGCCCTCTGGATAGTCCCTCAAACCTCTTGCTCGCCGCTGAATGTCATAAATCAAATAGACCAAAAGAGAGAAACATGAAAGATATTAGCAGCAAAAAGGTAGGAGATGTGGAGGAAGAAAAACATATGCAAATTGAGTAAATGAGATCGGATCAAGAGTTTGTCTGGGGAAAACAACAACCAACGAATGTCAGGGCAGAGGTAGCGGTGCTCGTCCCTGTTTCCATGGCAACTTGAGTGTGCCCTGTCGACATAGTGACGTGGTTCAGTAGTATTACACCTTGACTGTGGTGACACGAGGCACACATGCCAATACCCAGCTGAAAGGCTGAGCATACGTCTGCAACTATTCATAGCACCCCAAGTGACACTAGAGAGCGACACAGGGAGAAGACCTAAACCTGGTGTCCTACGATCCAGCACTGCATGAAGACCCTGCTCCATGGAGGTGGACAGGTGCAAGGAGAGAGTATCCTCTATTTGATTTCTGTACACACTGACTTAAAGACACCTATAGTCTCTCAGTCAACGCAAAAAAGACACAAATCCTAGATTTCTTGAACTCTCTAGTCATGCATATCATGTCATTCAAGTTGAAGGAAAACTAATCTCCACACACCGGATGGGGTCATGAGAGGTCAAGTGAAAGTTGATGACAATTCAGGTACAACAATGAGGGCAGATGCAGCTAAATAAGATAAAAACAATAAAAAAACATGATGATCTGCTAATAAAGTGACATAAGAACTTGATGAAGAAAACACACTCCATTCCAGTAAATGTGGCATGAAATGACTCAACCCAAGTACCATCTGGAGATACAGAGGTAAGGATATCACAGAGTTCATTTGCATGTTTTTTCTTCCAAATATACAATTCCTGTAAAGTCATAATGAGGACTTCTCTTTGAGTAATATGCTATATGGGACTCCAGTGAGCAACAGTTTTTGGTTTGGTAGAATCCTGGTGCGAGATTTAATTAAATTTTCTTTTCTCTTTCTCTGACTCACAGCCTTTACTTGTGAATTGCAACACCTGTTGGTTTGCCATCAACCTGGTAATCAGAGAAACGTCAATGTGTGTGTGTGTGTGTGTGTGTGTGTGTGTGTGTGTGTGTGTGTGTGTGTGTTTAGTTTTCAATTTGGTATTTGGTGTTCAATATCATAAATATGAAAATATCAGTACACGATTGTTCACAAATCAATTAGTGGGTTGAATTGAACACTTCGGCATGTGCTAATTTACCTTCACAGCACTCTGCCCTGTATGTCTTCCATTTGGCAGGAGGGCTGGAAATACCAAGTCAGTGCCTCCTTTGTGAACGATTGTTCAAGCTCAATTGGTACTTCTGTAACGCTGCTTTGTCAGAGAGATCAGGCAGAAGAATAACAGACACTCGGAGGCAAAGACAGGCCCATTGTGGCCGCTCGGTGCACAAAGTGAGATGACATTGTGGTCATTCGGTGGCTGGTGTCAAAGGGCCATTGTGGCTTCTGACATGCCACAGCGGACTTACAGAGTTGCTGAGTGAAATCGATCTGAGAGGGACAAAGATCACTGTTTTGTGTAGCTGTGCATCAGTGTGTGAGTTCTGTATTGTTTGTTTATGTGTGTGGTAAGCACTGTGTGCTGTTTGTTTGTTGAAATTTAGCCAACGCAGGCATTTCACATCGTTGGGATCAGCAGTTTGCCCCCTCAGGAGAGAGGGAGAGAGGTGAACATGTGGAAGCCCCCCATTATGCCCCTTTTGTGCCCATGTGGCTGCACCAATAGTGGTATAACAGAAGCTTCTGGAAATGTAAAAGTGCTGCATAAGACTCTTTGAGATAAAGGTTTAGTACACCTGTCTGCAACAAGAAGATGAAAGGGACTAATGAGCATAAAAAAGAGAATATGTGACCTTTTATCTGTATCAGCAAAACTTTTATGACATTATATGTGGAAAAGAAATAGAGCAAGATTTTATTTTAACATTTACAATAGCAGTTTATCCATAAAACATCCCAACGATACAACGTGTTTGCATCAGTGTGATGAAGCTGGCCAGTCTGTGCTGGTTGCCTAGGACTTGTATGTATGCTGAGACAGGAGCAAGTCCAGGCAGGTCTCTCTGTTCCCTCCACAGGACAATGGCTTCTTCAGATGCTTGGCTGAGCAGGAGTCTGAGAGACGCTGTGAGAGAGGAGGCCTCTCACATCCCCTGTGTTTTCTGACATTTACGCCTCTGCCAAGTTCAAAGTGCAAACACAGAATGACATTTTTTCTTAGAAATGCTTAGTGCTTTTCTGACAGCTTCAACAAATATGTGGGTCTAACAATTAAGAACAATAAAAAGTGCATTTATCATTGCTTGTTTGTAAGTATGTTTTATAAGTGATAATACTATCCACAAAAAACTAACAGTCTCAAGGCCTCTGTCCTCAGTTGACAAGGGAACATTATCCTCATAAAAAAGGGGCCCAACCTAGAGAATCTGTTTTGTAAGTGATTTTCGAATGATGTGTCATGATAGCAGGTTTAATAGTCGCAACCGAAATTGCAGTTATGATGGATTTAGAATAAAAACAGTCATCATATCATATTTGCTGATAATGTGGTCATTGAGAAATAACTCAATGTCTTGATGCAAGCAAAATCTCCTGTAGTGCTTAAGAATATAGGACAGCTTATCCAAGCTAGGTTTGTGTTGATGCCGTGTCAACAGATTTAAAATAGATTCTGTCAATTTACTTGGCATTTCCTTGGTGTCAGTGTCTGAAGAATCTTAGCAGTTAATTGGAAGTAGCTCAAAATTATTGTTCTCCTTTTGATATGAAATAATATTTACAGTATATATTAACATTTACAGGACTTAATAACACAGGTCATAGCAAAGGATTTACATGACAATAAACTTTGTGAACAATGGCTGGATGCAACTTCCACCCATGGGTGTTGTCACACTGTACAACACAATAGGCTTTTTCCAGACTTAAACATCCACCCAAATAATTTGAAAATGAATTCTGTGGGTTAAAACCCCTAATTTATTTGATATACTTTTGTTCAAATGCTTATGCGAGTGGTGTAATGTCATGCAATGTTACGGAAACAGGCATGTTCAGCAGGTGGACATGATGACTCAGCAGTAAAACCGACTAATCAGGAGGAGTGACTTTGAAGGTGGTCAGCCCTCCCAAGGTGCTCTTGAGCAGGGAGGATGGCCATTTTTTTTTGTAGCCGTGCACCTGAGATTTTATAATAGTTTGAGTAGGTTCCTTTTTGTTGCTGTTTTAAGCCAAGGCTGCCACTGGTACCTACATGCTTTGAAAAGTATAAAAAACAGGTATTTTCTATTCGTGTTGTCAGTAAACATGTCTTAAAATGACTCCCTGAGAAAATATTTCGCTCTTTATCCCTAAAGGAATATGGATATGTCACTGCACTGTCATGCCAGTAGGCTGGCACTGTCTCCACTTTATGAATGGATGGGTGTGGCTCTGCTGCCTATGTCGTCACTGCGCTCTCGGACAGACGCTAGCGTGCTGTGGGTGAAGGCTGGTCTACAGTGAGGAATATCTGGGCTCCGCCACCGCTTAGGAGAGACAACGAGACAGGGAGAGGGGAGGAGAGGAGAGAAAGAGAGAGAGGGACAAACAGCGGAGGCAGCCCACTCCCCAGCGAGGACTTAACTTCTGGCGACAATTTGGTGAGACAGAGGGGGGGCTGGATAGAAGCAAAGGGCAAAAAGACTTTTACTTTGAAATATCCCAATAGTATTTTTCAAGGGACTAGATTTATCAGATCAAATGAACATTTTTTAGAGATGATATAAAATGGCATCAGACAGATGTGATGGGGCGAGCTGATCAAAGTTCGGGGAATAATCCCGCTTCATGCTTCTGTGTCAGTCAATATCGAAGAAAAAAAAGTCTAATCCATCCATTTCGAGACGCATGGGTGTGTAAGAACAAACAACCAGAAAGACAAAAGAAAAGTGGAGGCAAAGGTCCCCCTATTCAATGTGCTACCTCCTTGTAGGTGTGACAGAAACAACAAAGGGATGTGGAAAAAACTCGCATCAGGACCACAGCCCAGACGGATTGCAGAACACAATAGCCGCAAACAACAGCATGTCTGCGGGTTTTGCAAAATGCAGCAATCTTCACGTAATTACATTCCTCCCGGCGTCTCTCCGCTACAACAGTCGGGAGTGTTTTTCCTCTGTCACTTCTGGCAGCACGTTTACGAGCCGACAATTTGATCGGGTTCACGTCCGAGCTGAAACGAAGTGTTCGTTTCAAAAAAATAAGTTGTGAATAAATGTTGCCATCGAGACCAGGGGAATGCTCTGAAGTGATAACGTGTGCGTTTGTGCCTTGCAGTTCAATGGGGAGAAGCAGGAGAAGAGCGCTGATGCCCAGAATAAACTGAAGAGCGAGCGAGCGAGTGAGAGAGAGAGAGAGAAAGAGAGAGAGAGGTGTGAACTGAAAGTGGACGTCGAGCCCGAAAGAGATCTGAGCTGATTCCAGAGGTGAAAGTCTTTGAAGGTAGGAGGATTTTTTACACATAGTGTACTCTGTTTTTCTAATGATGTAAACTGTATAGCCTACTCGCAACAGCACACGCTATACAAAGCAGACTGGATAGACAGGCGAGGGGTTGCATAACGGTTCACTTAGTTTCTGTTGTGCTCAGTTTTTGACTTGCAGACTAGACTTACGTCCAATTTGAACCGTCTGGTTTCCAAGTTATGTCTACAGTAACCAAAGGGACGCTTTTTCGGGGATGTAAACTGAGACCTAATTCTTCTGCAACCGTCACTTGTCTACATCGATGTCTGAAAACCTTAGGGATTTATAAAACTGCGTCAATGTCGTCTTAAATTAATTGACTATCGTACATTTTTCGACCTGTGTAAAAAAAGTGAGGTTCATAAAACTGAACAGGGGCGTGTCACTTTTCACCCCCGAGAAATAGCCGACTGTTATTCTGCCTTTTCAACATACTTTAAAAAAAAAATTCTCTTCATGTTTTTTTAAAAATACGGTTTAAGGGCTGTTGAACAATACTACATGACTTGTAGCCAGTGCAAAATAGAAAAAAGGATGAAAATGTCTATTAAAAAAAACGTGTTCGTGACAATAGTTTCTAGTATGAGTAAATATAATAGGCTACAGTAGGCACTTAATATGATAGTTTATATTAGTATAAAAGAATAATGTAACATTTCTTACATTACAACAAACTTAACATGAAGCTTTTCTTCAAATATTCAACTATGGGACGTTTTTTAAAGCAGCAAATGTCTTGTCAATGCCCAGAAAATACTTAAATCGGGTTCTATTTGGTGATACAATAATCAATCATTGAGTCAGTGTGTGCTTTTCAATAGTCAAGTTTACTTGGCCTAGTTAATATCTCCACCACCTGCAGCCTGGATGAGAGTCCAGCTTGAGATCATAGCTGAAGAGTTGAGTCACTGTATGACTGCAGAGCCAAACAGTGGCTACTGTAGTTACACACTGAAGCACACAAAGGCTGAATTACAGAAGGACACCTGAAAACGCCAACCAGACATCAGCTACAAAACAGTGACATCCACAGTCAAATATTTTCCGGCTTTTTGATCCTGTCTCCTCATTTCTTTCCCTTTGCCGTTAGCCCGGGGAACAGATGGTGTGTGTTGGGGGAGGGTCTGATTGAGCTGACATCAGTTCCTCTGCTTGATCCCACTCCTCTGTTTTTTTTATCAACTGTGGAATTTGAACCATTCTTTCTTTGGGGTGAGGCTCGTCGCCCTGTCTGAGTAGTTTGACTCGAGAGAACACTGACTGTGTGTGTGTGTGTGTGTGTGTGTGTGTGTGTGTGTGTGTGTGTGGGTAACTGGGGCTTTCCAGTAGGATTGCACACCAAACATTCCTGGCTGCTGGAAGGCTGACTAGTGGGCCAAGTCCCCACAGCTGGGAGTCATATAAGAAGCTGTGTCTTTGTGTGGGTCAAGCAGCACTGCACACACTCACATTTGGTCACATGCACACACACGCTGACAGACAGAAACTAACACATAATAGAGTTTGCATGGAGACCACACCCCCTTCAACTGGATCCAAACGTATTGTTTGTATGTGCATGCATGCAAGGATGTTCTAATTATGTGCTACAGTGATCCTCGGAGAAAATGCTTGCACACACACATGCACGGTAACAAAGGCATTCACACAGAGTAAAAAACAACATAAAAGAGAGACTCAGTCATTTTACTACGGTGTTGTCTCCACTTACAAACACCACATGATGTATGTCCTCTTAAGTATAGGTCTTGGATGGAAAGAAAGCATGGTTGGGGGGAGTGTGTGTGTGTGAGAGAGAGAGAGAGAGAGAGAGAGAGAGAGAGAGAGAGAGATACAAAAAGAAAGAAGTGGGTGATTGTGCTTGTAATGGCCACTGTACAGTTTGTTTCTCTCTCATTGGCTGACTCTTCGGTTGTTTTTTTAAAACAGGGTGCCAGTAGGCAAAGAGAGTGTGTGAAGAACGATACGGTCAGGGGAAAGTTTAAAAGAAGAGAAAGGTAAAGAAGAAAAGAAGAGATGAATATGATGTTGTTTGAAAATGAAAAAAATCTATGGAGAGTGGAAGGAATTGGAGGAAGGAGTGCAGAAAGAGGGACACAGAAGGGTAGCTGGCTGTGAGTAAATTACAATAGAGCAGGCTGATGGAAAGGGAGAGCCGAAGAGAGAGAGAGCGGATGTCAGGCGCTTTTGACAGTAAACATGATAAATCAGAAAGGAAAAAAAAAACACACTGCTTGAACCCTCTTTCACTTCACATTTTTCCCCTGCTTCCTTTTTAAAGTTTTAACAGAAACAAATGGACAAGATTTAGAAAGGAAGAAGCTTTCATAGAATTAGTTAACCAGACAATCTATTAAGGCATGAAAAAGTTTTAACTTCCCTGAGCAAAACCCGAAACTAAAACCACATGTAAAACTCCCTTAAACATCTGTTTTAACTTCCGCTCATGTGGTTATCCACTGTACTTTGACATTAGTACACACGATTTCTCTTTTACTGTATTTGACTCTGACAATGAGTTGAAGTAGCTTTATGAGCCTCTTCAGTTGGTTGGCATAAAAATAAACAAACAAATATCATTTATTAGTCGTGATCACCGAGTACTAAAAAGATTCCAATTTGAATCTAAACATTTGCAGCTGCAGCATTTTTTTTTAATACCACTAATGTTATGCATGTCTAAACCACATGATTTCATGTGGTAAAACACACCTTTTCGAGGCCAGACAGCCTGTATGTGTGAACGAATGAGCAGTGTGTGTCAGTGCGTATGTGCTGACAGACTTGGATAAGAAGGTGTTGTGTCTCCAGCGAAGACAGCACAGGCCAAAGCAGGGCAGGAGGACGAGAGGAGATAAAAGAGTCAGTTCATTTCAGGGAGGATGCTTTTGTCCTGTTGTGGCTGCTCAGACAACTCAGAGCTGGTCTGAGGCCAGGGTCTGACAGGCCTCTGGGTCCAGTGATACAGGATGGCTTCACTGATAGGGAAGTTTGCTACACAATCTGGCCGTCTACAGTATGTGGGAAAAGAGTTTTTGGTCAAAGGTTTTAGGGCTTCTTTCATTTTTTCATAATACTTTATGAATTCCACCACAAAACTGAACTTTCTAGCTTTTTGTGTGACACTCAGAGCTACTTATGTCCCTCGGGTTAAGTGGGACTTTCATTGACACATTTACCAGTGAGACATTCTGCGTAGTCACATATTCTAAATTGAACAACTTCAGAATGATCGATCAATACAGAAACGAGTCAGGGTCGGGTCAAGCATTCCAGCTGAACTGAAGCAAGTTAGTTCTTATGAAGGAAGCCTGGTGTGCAGATAATAACAAAAACAAAGGACCCTCCAGGGGTCTGAGGTCAAAATTTAAACACACTTCACATGAAGGAAAATTACTAAATTTTGCTATTTGTTCCTTATACCACACATACCACACAATTTTGACATTATTCGCACACCAGACTTTCTTTATAAGAACTACCTTTTCAGTTTCATCTGAATATTTCTGTCTTTAGCTCTGTCTAATTTTAACAAATCTTTCATTTGGGGACCATATTTGTGTGGGCCTGCATGCTTGTGCGTCTTCATGTGTGTTCAGAAAGAGACAGCATATTTATGCCACAGACACCAAAAGGCACAGCTTGGTTGCTTGGCTGAAGCTCCTCTCTATTTATGTTCCTGTTTTTGTGTGTGTTTCTGTGTGTCATGGTGGTATGGATGTATCACTGCAACAAATATATCTTCCTGTGTATCTACGTGTGATTATGCACGCATATTTCTGTATGTGTACAACCGTGTATGCAATTTGATGCCTGGGTGTCTTTTTCTTTAGCATCAGTTCCTCTCATTTATGGCAGAAAGCCGATCCCCTTGGGTGAATTGGCTCCAAAGTCATGACTGAGGGTATGCCAACAAGGTATTTGAGTGTGCGTCTGCCGCAATCACAGATTGCATTTCATGCGTTAGTTCTCTGAGGGTTTTTATAAAGATAGATCTGTGTGACTCTTTCTCTGTGGTTTGACTACATGGTTTTATGGGTGTGGCTTTTCTTATATCCGCTACAAGACTTAAAAGGCTGACCTACAGACTTATTCCTTTCCGTGTATGTTTGGGAGCAAACAGCCCCATTTGTCACAGTCTCTAACACACATTCTCTCGTCTCTAGGGCCTGTCTTCTTTATTTTAGTTTGTTTTCATATCTTTCTTGTGTGTCTATCCACCTGCTTTCTGAAATAAATCCTATCCAATGAAACACAATAATCAGCAGCTGTGGCTTAATTAAGGATAAAGATTTAAAAAAAACCAAAAAACATTAAACAAATTAGCATTTTCAGCAACAGGTATTGGGTTTGCAGGTTGAGATACTGTATGCTTAACATCATGAAGGCATGTCATTATAGCACTGATTTATGTTTTAATGGGACACTTATTTAAATCCCATCATACTTTGCTGTGGATTGCAAGTCTCCGACCCTAACAGCATCACAGAGACGCCTCCAAAAATCTTCAATCACACCCAGCATCATTACTGTAATACGCAAACTTTAGACACAGTGACTCACAGAGAGAAGCTATTATGGACTCGCTGCACCCCTTCAAATAGATGTAAACACATTGCCACATAAGCATGTACGCTGCCTGTCTGTGTGTCCCTGTCTCCTCCCCAGTTAAAGCTGTAGGCTTTAAACTAATCTGTAGTGAGAGAAACACCCAAGGGTGCCATTCCTGCTAATCAGGGTCAGACCAGTTTCATTGGTGGCCAAAGCACTCAAGAAACCACAGGATTTTAACTTGTAATTGTGTTAGTCCTTTTAGCTTGTGTGATTGTACACACCCACAGGTTGAGGTCTATTTTTACATTCATGCATTGTTGTTTACATCACACTAACTGCCTGCATGCCATTTGATTGAGCTTTTTGCAGTTTCAGGAGGCTGATGCAACCAGACTGACACCTCACACTGTGAATCTTCCTCACACACTCACACACACACACACACACACACGTATGCACACGCACACACATACCAGAGTGGATGAATCAGATTTGATAACTGATGGTAGCCAGTTTGCAGATGAAAGATCTGTCATCATCTCAGTCAGGGTTTGTTTGACTCCAGTCTCTGTGGTTTGCTGCCTCATCAAAATCTAAAATTGACTTACTATAAATCATGAGGTCTGGTTAAGATGTTTCAACTTGGATCTGATTTTAGTAAACGCACAATAAAGAGAATCAAAGGACTTTTTCAAAAGCTCCATTTATTGGGCTTTTATTGGGCCATTATTTCAACAATGATTACACCTACTATATATGCCATTTGAGGATGTGAGAGTGCCCCCCCAAAAACAACTACAACATAACAGGGTATAGCCAACATATATTTATAAAATATCCAAGGAAAAGAAGTTATGAAAAGATACCAAAATAAAACAAACAAATCTGAGCGAATCCATCAAAATAATATTTAAGTATATATGTAATCTATTTGTTTACAGGACAGCTCGGTCAGATGATACAGTCCAGGACATTCAGAATGTCATACATGTCATCTTTTACTGGAAATATAATATCCTCTATCAATAAAACAATGATAATAAAATTAACTTAAAATGGAACTCAAATATCATGCTCATATGTATTGTGTCTGTCTTTTCTTTATAAGGATTGGGAATGATGGGGATGATTCAGAGTAGACGTGGTTTATATATAATGGAACCCTTATTTTATAAATACAATCAATACAATATATGGGCAACTCACTTTGTAAGACTTAACAAGCCACATCTTCAATTTTCATCTACCTCATAAAAGGCCATTATGTAAATCAACTGAAGTCATCTGAGGACAGATGATTTCTAAATTGTCCCAGGGTCAGGCTTTGTAATAATTTCTGTCTTTGTTTATCTCTCTGTGCCTCTCGTAGAAATGTATCAATCTCATTCCAATATGAATATTTAATCAATTTCATCAATATATAATTCCTTTTTTTAAATCATGTGCTACTTTATACTGTTGCATATCTCTACAGAGGTTGTGCTATGCTGACATATTGACTTCTTGAGAGATGTTATACTCCATTATGGCTGTAAGAGTTCACTGTTAAATTGCCTTTTATCCCCCCCCCCATGCCAAGATCGATCACTCAGCAGGAACACGTTGTACTGTTACAAGCATTACAGAATTGTACATGTCATTTTGTCATGTATATCAGTTTGGTGTCTGTGTTTTATCTGGAAATTTCTCTGGACTGGATGGGCTCTGTTCACGTGATAGCTGGGATCAACAGTAATGCACCTGAAAGAACTTCCACCCTGTTGCCCTTTGCCCTCATTTAAATGATTAAAGCCGTTGTTTCTGTGTTGCGGCATGGTTGCAGCTCGGCCAGTGAATGACATGTGGTCATGGTGAGAATTGTACGCCTGTTGTATTATCAGGCAGTGCGGAAATAACCGGACACCAGTATAGATTTTTCCATTTCACTATTTCAGGATGCCTACAGTACATAGCGTATCAGCACTGTGTGTGCATGTGTTTGCATGCATGTTTAGTCTTGTTTGTCATACCTGCAAGTGGAGATACATGTTGACCTCTGTTTCAAGCAACATAAGAGGTAACACATGCTGCTTCTGCTGCTGCTCAGTCATGTTTACAAGTTTATATTTGGCAATTTGTGTATTTTCAGGCTGGCTAAAGGATCATTTTGCTCCTCTACTTGTTGAGAAAATAGTTTGACCTCTCAGGGTAATAAAACCCACTGCAAACCTTATTGGATAAGATCAAAAATTACATTGCTTTTAAGGTACATTCCTTGCCCCATTTGCTCCATCTGTGAGCAAACCCAACAGGTTTGTTTTTGTTTGTCCAAGTGCGGCACAATATGAGGAACTCTAACAAACAGAGCAGCACAAATAGATAAACAACATGCCGGCTATTTGAAGTAAACACAACAAAGGACCTTCCTGTTATGCTTCAGCTCTCTGTACTGTGGTATATTTGTCTGTCTGTCTCAGCCTGTCTTTTTTTTTTTTGCTTTTTACAATCATGTTTTCCCCTCCCCTCTGTTTTCTCCTATCTTTTTCTATATTTGTGAACATTTTGTATGTTAATTTGAGGCAGACTGGTACTAATCAGTTTGATACCAATTTCACTTGTAAAATTATTGCCTTAGAACCAAGAATGAAAGTCACATACTGGATTTTCTATTTTATACCTGTAAAATAACTGCTAATATTGTTGAATAGTACCTTTAATACGTTCTAACTACTTGTGTATGTCATAATAATGAAATAATAATAATGCATTTTATTTGTAGAGCTCTTTACAATCGAGAATCTCCAAGTGCTACAGAGTTAAAAGAATAAGAGTAGTTAAAATATATAGAACATCCAAAAGCGACATTAGGAGAAGGCTTTTGGGGGGCAGTTTGGCGTAACCTGTTAAAAGAGGTTTTGTGCAGGTCCTAGATTTAAGGGGTTAATAAAGAGAGGGTTCACAAGTAGAAAAGGTTCATTACCCCTGGTGTACAGCACTCTGGAGGGTGTTGGGTTGATGTACTGACTGTGTGCAGTGTGTTTCTCTGCAGGGCTGCAGCTCTGCTTCTCTGTGCCAGATTGAAGTCCAGTGGTGTTTGTGTTGGCTTCATTCTCTGTTTGATCAGGCTGTTTCTGGAATACTGACTGACCTGTTCTGCCAAATGCATCCCTCTCTACACAACTTTAGTATCTTTCCTGTGCCTGTTCCCTGCTCGGGGTTACCATGGAATTGGTCAGAACTTTGCACAATTTATACAGCAATTTTGCTGTCCCTGTATGCAAATGGTGTCTCATATACATCTAACTTGTAATGATCACTCATCTTTTTCTATACTAAACACGAGCGGATTTTGTGCTCTGTTTGTTCTTCTTTACCTGTTTTTTTGCCTGAATTTAGCCCCAATCCAAAGTTTACTCTGATTCATCCTCAGCAAGGTGTGAGAAATATTCAGTTTCAGAACCTTTTGAATGTAGTCTGTTAGAAGCTCCTCCCTGACCAACTGCTGATGGATTTACTAAAGGACATATTAACATGTTAGTAGGGACGATTTATCTGGTGGATTAAATCAATTTCAAACTGACAATGAACCCTGTGTGTATCTGGGGAGTAAGTGTTATAAATCCAATCAGACGTGGCGTATAGAGAACATGTTCAGAGGATTACACTTGTTAAACTTGTCAAAGCCACAGTCGAGCAGAGTTGTTTGACATGGTTATGACCTCAGTGAGTCAGAATCCCACAATCATTTACCATTTCAGTCTGTTCTCTATTCTCCAGAGTCAGTTGAGGTGTCAAACTCAAAAGAATGATGGAAGTCCCATTTTTTTGTCGAGTTCGTCTGCATTCTGGACAAGGCAATCTTCTTTAAGCTTTTTTTCCCTGTGATATGTAGACCAACATATATATGGAAAGAATGGTTGATATATATGTAACAAAATGCTTACCGTGGGGAACTTGTAACAATCTGACTGATGACGATTCATTTTGAATGCAGGCAGAAAACATCCATATTTTTAAAAAAATAGGAATCATACACCAAGCCTGTCTTCAGCCATTTTTGCATTCTCCTTCTTTATAAGCTGTGCTGTTGATGTTGGCTCCCTTGCTAACTTAAATCCTGTACTTTCAACCTCATTTACACACCTTACATAGCATAGCCTCCAAGCAGGCCATGATGAGGCCATGAAGACTGTCAGAGCAGCTCATAACTGGTTCAGCATGCACTTTCTTTGCAAGGTAATTAAAGTGATCTTTTAATTTGCTAAAGCATTTGACACCTATCGTGTACATTATCCCTCCTGCGAGTCACTCAGACACTGTGAGTCATGTTGAAACTCTGGCGATCCCCATGTGAATAGTTGAACGCAAATGCAATCCTTTTTCTTCATTCTATATTTGCCGCTTGTTCCTGAGAAAATATGCATATACTACATTCTCAACTATCCTCAAACAGGACAAAAAAAGTACTTTGATTAATATGTGGTAATATTGTAGTTATGTGAACTATCCCTTTAAGAATGTAACTGAAGACAACTTTAATAAGATTATCCCCTGCCACTTGACAGCCACAGTTTAAAAGGGACCTCTGCTGACCTGTGTTTCTCTATCCAGCAGAGAGAATGCATGTGTTATTTTTTGTCACTGATCGAGTGATATAGGATGATGTTGTTGATGTGGGTATGCATGTCTTCAAGTGTCGATACTTGAATGTGGACATAACAAGACGTGCCTGTGCAGCTTAGGTCCCCTCATGTAAGAATGCAAACCACATATTATGACTTTTGACAACCTCTGCTCCCCTCACTTTGTACTTTACACAGAAGATTTGTGCCACTCAGGAATTTAGAGCATCTACTCAACCTTTCAAAACCCCTCGTCTATCTTTTACAACCCCACTATCTCTTCTGTCTTCGGCTGTAAGGATGGAAAGGTCTTAGAAATTACATGCAAGGACAAAAAACAATAAATAATCCAATAATTTAGACTTAGACTTTCTTTATTGTCATTCAAATTATACCTTACAGTGCAGATCAGAACAACATTGTGTTGCAGTTAGCTCGTGGTAGTGGAGGATAAAAAACCACAGGAAGTATTCACATAAAAATAAGGTGCAAACATAAATAGTTATAAAAAAGAAAGCTACGCATAAAATGACTGACGATAGAAGATTTAAAATATATTGCACAGTCCAGTGAGGTAGACCTGTGTGGGGGTTTGAGGGGGAATGGCATTTCTAACTCTGAAATTCTTAACTATGACTGGTGCTATAGGCTTGCCAAGGAAACTGTGGTCACAAAAAACTGGGCTAACGGAATATGGATATGAGTTAAAGATGGCATGATGTGTTTTAGTGACCGTGAGAAATATGCAGCTCTGTGTTCTCGTTTTTTATCCAGTCGCCACTTTAAAAAAGCCAGGCACCAGAAAGTTGGCATTAATATCATAATCAGTGGTCTGTGTATTCTCAGGAAGACAGCAGCCAATAAAACACAAAGTAGCCCACCATATCAAGCCTAGTCCACTATTCACCCTCAGCCACTCTCCTCCAGCCTTCCCTGTCTGTTCAACCTCCACCGACTTCGCCACAGGACCTCAGGCCACTTTACATTCCCCACATATTCCAACATCGCTCTCCATCAACAGCAGCACAGACTTGACCTCATCATACATCAATGTTGTGGTCCATAAACACAAGAAAAGACTCTCAAACTGTGCCTTTTTCTGAGACTATGAGGAATTATCACCAGATGACATTATTATCAACAAAAGGTGTTTTATTTATACTATTCTGTTGTTGGAGACAATGGATACATATTAGTAACTCATAAATCTGATCATATCTCATTGTGTTTCAGGACTGCCCTACAAGTCAGCAACGTGTTGATATGTCTTCATCAGATTTTAATGAGGCAACAATAGCTGGTCACACACATGCAGTTTTCTGACCGAGCAGAAATAAGACAAACTCCTGATAACCAAGCTAGTAAACAATACCACTCGCTGTCTCTCTCCCTCTCCCTCAGTCTGTTCCTTTCTGCACTCTTTCTAGGGCCTTATCTCTTGTTGAATGTTATTTACTTTAAACTCTGATAACATTCACTTCGCCCAACGCCAAATAGGCCGGCTGTTACAAAACACACTTCGGTTTATGCCAGAGTGCAACATTTCATCTCATTCACTTATCCATGTCAAAGCGTGTGCATGCATGTGTCAGAATGAGATAGAGAGAGAGAGAGAGGGAGAGCGAGAGATAGGTTGTATCTCAGGGTATGGCCAACATATATTTATGTAATGAAAAAGACTTAACATGATGTGTTAACATGATGTATGTTTTTTTGTTGTTGTGTGTGCATTCATAAGTTTGTTACGTTAGGAATACAAGCTTCCCACAAACTATTCACCTTTGCTTCAATTGCTTCCATCACATCCTTGACCTTTGACCTTTTAATTTTATTTCCCAGAGAAACAAATTCAAATTCCTGCCCTGTCACATTTTTTGTTGTCCCAAAACAAAAAACATGTGCCAAAATTCTCTTGAACTACGAACAAGCTCATGAACTCTTCCTGTACCACATACAGACATGTAGTATGTAATGACTGTTCATGTGAGATTCTGTCTATGAGTGTGTGTGTATGGGCTGGGGGTAGAATTTAATCTTTGATACTGTTATCAGTCCCATGGTGCTGGAGGACTGTTTGGAAGACCCACTGCAGCTCTGACCTACTTGTGTCAATGCACTGGGCTGAGTGTGTGTTGCATATGTGTGTGTTTATAAGCACTCCGGACGGTGTGTTTGAGGCAATCTCTCTGTGGATGCAGGGAGTGTGAGAAGCTGGGTGTTTTGACAGCTTTAGAACAGTTCCAGTACAATATGGGACAGGGGGTGTGCTGGCCTGCTGGACACTCGAGGTGAGCATGGGGTAAACTGAGGAGTGGACGGGAGGGGACGAGATGAAGGGAAGACTTTCACTGCAAAACGCTCTATGGCCATTAAATTGATACATGATACCCCTTTTTTTTTTTTTTTTTTTACAAATTTGAAAAGAATATAATAAAAACATGAAGGGCAAACAGAGACAGCACATGCAATTAGACATGGTGCAAACAATGTGACTATTATTCATCGTTTAGTGTATTTGGTGTTTTAGAAGCCTATTTCTTGCTTATTTATTGTATATAGAAGTAAGAAGTCAGATCATAAACCTGTAACACAGAAAAGGCAATCCTCATTCTTTCATAACTAACAAACCCTGTACCTTATTATAACTTCTGAGTCAATACTTAATGTTAGAGTCATATTGGACATAATTTGAACAATATGTTTTGTAAAAAAGTCCTTCTGGAAAACTTGAAGAAGTTTAGAGGGCACTGAATACCACTGCAGACCTTACAGAGTATTTGTCCAAGCAGCAGGACACTCCTTACTCATGCCAAAGAATGATCTCAGCTCATTCTCCCAACTTGAATCTTACCATAGTGTCAAAGCGATAGGAGTAGACTTCCCACACAGTTAATAAAAGAGAGATAAAGCTCGTAAACAAAGCTGCGCAGTGCTTAATCGAACTACTGTATAGCTGAAAAGGCCAGAAATGCACCTCAAACTGTGCTGCTTGAGAGTTCTCTCACAAGTACACAACCTCCTACAAAGGGACTGCCTCTCCACATTTTAAAGCCCCTCTCAGTGCCATTGCTGTTGAGGCCATGCTTTCTTCAGCCGATCTTTCATGCTGGTCCTTTCTGGCCATGCCAGCCAGCTCAGGGGGCAGTGTTTTCTCAGGGCTTCAAGACCACTCCGGACAAAAGATATAAAGGAGACATCTCCAATAGCTGCACAGGGAGAGTCTGTTCACTTTATTTTTATGTTGAAGCAAGAAGGTAAAAACATTAATATAAACTAATGAGCTCATATGCCGGAATGGTCCAAGAAACACAAGGGTCAAGTACTTTTCAGTCTTTTTGATAGCATGATCCTGCTTTATTAAACTTTCGGCATGTAGTCTGGCAATTACTGCTGTTCTGCACAAGGGTCTGTCACAGATGGAATCTGTTGGTGCAGTGGCATTCAGTGAAAGCACTTGCATAATCTAGCAGACAGTTTAGATCTGTTTTTTGTTTTGTTTCAGAGAGCACAATACCATATTCATCCAGTAGAGGGCTGTCTTTAGTCTTCCACTGACCTTACAAAAAGTTGGTTGTTCAGACAATCCATCCCTCCATGGTCAAACAATGCAAAATGTTTACATTTAAATTCTTACACAAACTCAAAACTAAAAAAAATAATCAATTTAATTTATCTTTTTAATTGTAAGCTTGGTTACAGTAAAAACGATGGTCTCAAAGTGTCCTGTCTGAAAACATGTACAGGCAAGGTCTTCAATTGGATTACACCCAATTTACAAAGTCATTTAGGTTTAAACCATAAGTAGTTCTCCTGGCTGAATAGGCAGGTAGGCTATTTTTGCCTTTTGGCGGTATTGTTTTGCTTGGTGCAGATTAACATTCCACAAATTAATCCCAAAAGAATGAATTATTGGAAAAACATGAGGGCGAAAGGTTGATTTTCCTCCTACTGCATTCCATGATCAGTCTGATTTCCTTAGCTCCTGTATTGCCTTTAGTATTAATACACAAGTGTTGCTATGTGGAAGCTAGTTGCTATGTCTCAACACCCAGAATAACCACAGAAGAAGAAGAAGAAAAACCCCCAGCCCATCCATTAAGAAACACTGTTGCATCTTTTTTTGGATTTTATCTTTGACATAGATCAGGCCTACAGGAAACCTCTATTATTATTTTATTTTGAATTTAAAAATTACATCAGTTTTATGAAATGATTGCTATGCTTTAAAAAAAGTGCACAATCTATTTTCTCTGGGTACAATTATGACGGACTTGTACAACCAGCACAGTGGTGGTGGACGTGTCTGCTCCACCAACTAAAGGCAGCGTGCTTTGCGGCATGTTTCGAGTTAACAAGCTGGGCAGAGAAGCGTTTCAGGGCGGGGATACTGGGAGCTCTGCATGACACGATTGGCTCCTGTGCTCTTGTCTCTGATGTCACATTAAAGTGCTCCTAAAGAGTTCCGATATTCCATGCTCAAATATGAATACACTTTTCTTTTTAATTGACAGCTAAGTAACATGCATTTTAGGGGTTAAAAAAAGACTTCATTTGAGAAGGTATAAAACGCATCTAAAATATCGGCTATAGATGCAAAAAATTTTGCAAATTTAACGGATGAAATTAGATTTTCCAGATAATACATAGTCTACAGGTTAAATTGAGACGTCTTTTATAATACTTTTGTCCTCTCTGATTAATTTCTTATCCCAAAATGTATCACGTCTTTGCAGCTGGGTTGTTTTTTGGTGGACAGAGCGCTCTACTCTTGCTTAACCTACTTAAAATCTACCGTTCAGCTTCGTATGTGTTTCTGATGACACTTGAACGCAACACAGTTTGTGTTGGGCGCCTTGTGTCGTGACGCGCAGTCGTGGAGGCGTGCCTCTGATGAAATCAGCTGGGGAAACAACAACACAAAAGGGGGTGGCTCAGACGAGCGGAATCTTCATGCCAGTTATGTTTAGATTTCATGCTAAACGTCTCTTAAAACCATAACGACGTGAGAGCAGGTGTGCAGCAGCGAATCGGTACTTCTCGAGGACTGTTAAACATCTGGATTAAGCGGGCGTTGTGGGGAAGTGAGAAGTAGGATGTGACAGGGCAGAGGTCCTGTGCGACGTCCGCGGTTTGAAGTGTTCTTTAACAAACCACCGGGCCACAGAGAACAACGAATTGTTCCTCGCGCGCCTTTGTCCGGTTGGAGAGACCGGCTGGACCACCAGCATAGTGGCATGTGGGTCAATACCGGAACCGTTGGAAGGTAGGGACCCCTCCTGCAGCAATACTGGGTCACATGCTCTCAATGCACAAAGCAGTCCACACACTGCTTGTGAAATCCTCCACTCCAAAGATTATGAACCCACCAGCTGTAATCATACTGTGTGACCATACTGCAGGTACTAATGGCTTTTACTCTACTTATCTCTACAACGTCCATGTAATGCCATCAAAGGCTCTTATGTTCAAATTGTTTCTCATCATTTTCAGAGGATGTTACAATGGAAGATTATATTGTGTTTAATCCCACACGTGCTGCATTGACCGCTGTTATAAGAGCATTTGGGTTTAATGTTGGTTGTAGTGTAGCTGCCGATGGGCTTGGCACATTACGCAAGACTTGTCAGCGCATCATTTGGGATGTGGGTTGATATCCACCTGCCTTTAAAAACGATTTGAGAAGTAGCCTGCACCCTACCAACGCACTGAATAGGACGTGTATTTTGCATTTCGTCTCTTGACCAGACAAAAGGTTGCCTGTTGTGTGGAATCTGTTCCCCCCAAAAATATGAATGAGCCAGGTGGTTATGAATGGCCGCGGGAAGATGGAGAGCGCACGAGGTGCCTTTCATTGATGAGTGGATTGAATTGATGCTACACCACAGCATTACGTGGAAACGCATGCGGATTAAACTGTGACAGTGAAAAACACGATGCAGAAGTTCAATTTGAAAACGTTGACGCCCTCGCGCACGCACGCAAACACTCAGAAACACACATACATTCACATACACACGAAGAGACACGAACTGTAATGCTGATCCTCAGGCTGTGACGTCATTAGAGAGATTTTGTTACGCAGGCAGGTAGCAGAGGGGCTGGAGAAGAAGCCTCTTGGCTCTACCTAAAATTGAATAAAAGAAGAAGAGTCTACCTCATACGTTTTATCTGAACATATTTCTTTTCAAGTCAACTGTAAATTATATCTTGAGGATGTAGTTGTGCACATTTCTTTTTCCTTTTGAGCAGTCTTTCTGCCAATTACTGTTTTTCTTAAGGAGATGCTTTTACATAATCTACCTGTGAGTGTGGTTCATCGTGCTGTGGTTACACCAACTGTTCTTATTTCACTTTTATTTATTTTAGCATTATAAAATGCTCCTTGACAGCCTAGATATTCTTTGTTAATGTTTTTAGATCCTCCATCACCGCTCCTGCTGTGAATAAATAAGCAGTGCTGTTATTATATATATAGTTAGATGGATATGACACAAATCAACTTACTTTCCTGGTTTGGCACTGTGCCCACTCTTTGGCTGTGTCAGAAACTTTAGACATGCCTGCAGTGTAAAAGTGACGGACCCACATGGAAGAGGCATTATTCATTTCGGCTAACAGGGATGTTCTGACCACTTTATTGGAAGTGTAATAGAACCCGCTGTATGTACTATGCATTGTTTGTGTCATTTTGGTCAGTATAGCACTTTGATAAGTTGTACACCAACTGTCTCAAGCACTGATGGTGGTTTGTTCGAGCCACCAAAGTTTTATGACTATGATGCAAGCTATATGAATGCTGTGTCCGGGTTTTAAAATGTATTTCACATTATGTATAAATCCCCAGGTAAATTCAAAAAGGAGATTTGTGGTCAGGAATATTGTCTTCCAAGACACACTGTAATCAACCTCATTTTGGACAAAGTAGCTCCATAATGTTGAAGTTTGCTTGCACAATTTCCAGAGAATAAAAGATACAATGCTACAATTTTAACATTACCAACTAGGCTTGTATTACAAGACATGGTGCGTCATGCATCAATTATCTTAGAGAATCAGAAAAATATACACTTTAAAAATCCTAAAGCTAATCTAAAGTGATGATCATTAATACACAAACAATAATTGAAGAATATGCCAGAACAATTGAAAGAGTATGTAACATAATGAAGTTGATTTACAAAGTAAGTGGGTTTTGAAACTGAAAAGTTAACACAGCATTTTGTGTGTACACTTGTAATTGTACTGAATTGAGTCCCTTCAAAACCAAGTTGAAGCAATCAAAAAGTCATTTGGTGTTTGTGTTAATTTGTTTATTTCAGAGAAAACTACTTTAAAGTTCTGGGAGATACTAGATATACAAATATCCTAAATTGGAAAAAATAAAGATGTATTATTGTAATGAGATATTGTATTGAGCAAGGAACATGTTTACACAACATGAAGAATGGAAAAGAAATAGTCAGTGGAAAATACAGACCGTGGAGAGAGAGGAGGAGGTAAATAGGGAGGAGTAAAGGGAATGAAGGCATAAGAGGAGCCTTCCTGTGTTTACAGAGCATTACTGCAGCAGAGAGGAGAGAGGAAGAAGCTTCCAAAGCTGGCAGATATGCTGCACTTAAAAACTCTCTCATTCATCAGGATAGATAGGCACGTATCACCGCCTGCCACTGGCCGTGCAGTAACACCAGCACCATCTGCAGTGAGGGAGGCAAGTGCATGCCGGCATGTAGTGTGTGTATGAGTCGGAGGTCTACTGTCAGCCATCCAGGGAGGCAAGCTGAGGCTACAGACCGGGTTATGTAACAAGTCTGTACCAGCTGCTACTGTTGCAGTCACTGTCTACAACACCCACATGACACACACACACACACACACACACACACACACACACACACACACACACACACACACACACACACACACCTGAAAAACTTTGTCATGAGAGTAGAAATTAGATAAGAAAATAGTCACAAAATAATGAGGTCGCATACATGATGTAACATAATGTTTCCCCAAGAATTACACCTGGACACTTTGTAGTGAAGCCTGTGTCAGTGTTAACCCCTCAGCTCTGTGTGCGTATCGGCCCGTGTATAAAGTAGGTGGGGTCATTGGGGTCATCATTTTGCAGGGCTGGATGGAGGGAGAGGAAAGGAGAGGTGAGCAGTTGGCATGGCATTTGGGTTGAACCTCAGCTTAAACAAACAGGATGGGGGGGGAAATGAGGGGGATGGGGGCTATGGAGAGTTTTTGGGATGAGCGGCTGCTGCCAATGGATCACTGAAGGTGTTGCATAACAGAGCGAGGGAGACAGAGGGAGAGGGGGAGGAACGAAAAGGGTGTGGGAGGGCTGTCTGCTTAGTGCCTCTATATTTGACTGCTATCCAGAAAAGTGTGAGGTCACATATAGATACATGAAAGGGGCAGAGGGGACATGGATTTAGATTGGTGGTGGTGGTTGGGGAGGGGGGGGGGGGGACAGGGGGGGGGATAGAAGTTACCCATAGACAAAGCACAAGGTGAATGATGGAATAGCTGTTAGATGAAGCCTTACATTTGGAGGAATAATACAAGATGGGTGAGAGTAAGGGGTCAGAAGGGAAGGTTGAGTGGGCACAGCTGTGAACAAACCAGACAGACAGAGGGATGAATGAAAGGATTTAGAAAGGAAGCAGCTGATGTGTGTTTTAAAAAAAAAAAAAAAAAAGAGAGAGAGAGAGGTAAATATTGCCAGGAAGTCTACATGGAGACAGAAGAGTAATCCATCTCCTCTTGAAACCCCCTCTGGCCTTAAAGCAAAGCCATACTGAGACACGCTGTTCAAATAATGCATGAGCCTCTTTGTCTGTCTGGTCCTTCTGTATGCACAAACACACACACAAACACACACTGAGTCTATCCGCGACATTCCCGGGTAAAGCAGAAGGTGGGTGTTTGTGTGTCGATTGGGCGTCTGAATTCCCGTCACAGTGTTTCTGTCACAGAATACTTGTGTATGCCCATCAGTATAACACCTTAAAAGTCCGAATTACATGCACACTTTACTAAAACTGGGTCAGAATCTCACCCTGTTTTCCACACACATATTTAATGGTTACACTCCAACATTTCTCCGCTTGCAGCTCTTTTTTTTCCGCTGCCTTGTTTGGAAAGATGACACTGGCCTGCAGCTGACGTCTAGATGTTTGTGTACAGTTCATTATACAGTAGGTTGTTGTTACAGCTTCTCTTTTCAACTGCTTTGAGCTACTGTGCTCTCACATATTCAAGCTTCTGCTGATGCTTCAGTCACGCAACTCAGAGCAATTGTGTTTAGAAACCTGACAGCAGGTGCATATCCTCTGCATCCATGTCAGAGTAAGTATTTCTGTAATTCTTGTGTTGACTGGTGCATAAACAGATTATTGCTGTGAGACCTAGATGCAGGATGAGATCTGGAAGCTTGGTCCTCTTGATCCTCCTGAGAAACTATCCACACCACCACCAACAACTGTGCCTCATGGTTACATCACTACTCCCATCATTCCCTGCCTCACAGACCGGCCCTAAGCTCATTACCACACGCACGCTCTTGTACACGCGCTGACATACATGCACTGACTTACTGACTCCTGTGGTCACTAGTTGAAGCTCTTAAAACTGCACCCTTCTCTGTATGTTTTGGCATGTTTTCCCTTATGGAGATTCACATTTGCCACTAGTGAAATGCATCAGTAGGAAAAGCTGCAATCTATTCCCCTGAGCAACCTTGGTCATTGTTTTGATTTTGCCCTTTTGACCCATGTTGCATTTCTGACTGATTCTAAAGCTGACACTCCATCTCTTTCTCTCTAAGACTCCAATAATCTTCCTGCGTTTTCTGTGCTGCAATCCTCTTTGCTTATGTACTGTTACATTACACATCGGGGATTAACCATCCTATGCACCCTCCTATCTGCTTTTCTCCCTCTGTCAGTAATTACCTGCTTAGTTTTTCTGTCTTTTGTCATATGCCACATATTCTGGCATTGACCAAGAATGACGTGCACACATGTCACACTTGGCACCTCACTCCTCTGTCCCTAATTCAGCTCTAAGAGGACTTCCGCTCTGGAGGCAGCCCTTACCATTAAGCAAATAGCTGTTGGATAAGTGTGAGGCAGTGGTAACTTTTTATTGCTTCTTTTATCTCCTCTCCTCTACCTGTAGTACGTGTCTCTGAAGGTGTCGCAGGCAGACAGGCGGCAAGAGAGAAAGAGTATTTATAACTCTGAAAAGCACAGTTTTTATCTGCTCCATATGGACCGTTCAAGAAGAAGCTTCTTTAACCGACACTTTTCTGCAGGTTCAGACAGACACAGGTATGATCTCTGGCTGATGTAATTGGTTATTTTTTTGGACAGGAAAGAGGAAATCTGAGGTCTTTAGAGGGAAGGAACACGTTTAATTTTGCAGCTGTAGTGTCATGATGATGCTGGAGCTATGCAAAGACCTTAAGGAGGAGGTCATAGCTGAAAATCTGTGTGCACAAATGGCTCAAGTCTCTGATGAATTGGTGCCATTTTAGCTGCTGGGGTCTGATGGTGCCGGACTGAAGTGTTGCACTGGCAACCACGTCAATGGAATAACAAGCGAGGGCCTTTATAAATGTTTCAGATGCTCTATTTATGGGGCCTTGGGATGGGTGTTTGAACTTCTTGCTGGGACGGATGGACTGATAAGCTGACTTCTGGTCTGTGTGTGTGTATGTGTGTATGTGTGTGTGTGTGTGTGTGTGTGGAGGGGGGGGGGGGGGGGGGGTGCGTAGGTGGTGTTGGTGTGTGTTGTGTAATAAAGCTGATACTTTCAAGAAAGCTTTTTTTCCTTTTGGAAAATTGGTCTTAACAAGTGTTTTGACATGTGAGAAATGTTTATAAGCAGTTTATGGAAAGGGGATTTATATAAGCTTTTACCAATTATGTTTGCTGTAGAAGAGAAAGTGCACTGAACCATGTACCTTTGCACCATCATCATGTGCTGAGGTTAGGTCTGAAGATGACAAATAGTCATACACGCACACACTTTGTTTTGTTGTTCCCTACAGTAAATATATTTGACCCAAAAAGATGATGCACACCTTCTCACAGGCTCCTGATTTACCTAATAAGTTAATTACAAAATCCTTAAAGGGATTTGACTCTTTTGGGACTGACATTTGGCCCTCTTTTTGGCTACGAAGATGCTTCATCACTTTCTTTTCTGTGAAGTGAAGATACTCTCAATGCATCAAAAGGAAAAAGATATAGGAGGAAGTCTGTCTGTCTGTCTGTCTGTCTGTCTGTCTGTCTGTCTGTCTGTCTGTCTGTCTGTCTGTCTGTCTGTCTGTCTGTCTGTCTGTCTGTCTGTCTGTCTGTCTGTCTGTCTGTCTGTCTGTCTGTCTGTCTGTCTGTCTGTCTGTCCCTCGCTCTCTCTCTCTCTCTCTCTCTCTCAATTCGCTGGTACAGAAATAGCTCTGCGGTCCCTCTATCCTCAGCCTGCAAACCATGTGTTCAGCTTGGGAGTTTGGCAGAAGTCTCTGTTCACTGGTCAGCACAGCTACATGGGCTCAAAGCCTTAACAAAGCTTTCCTCTCCTGTGCTGGGTAATATTTAGAAGCTACCGTTCCCATTGCTACCTGCGCTCCTTATAAAAATGCACTGTCAATCCTCATGGGAGTAATAATCAAGGGGATTTTAATTTGCTGTTAATATTGAATTAACTTATCTCTGCTTCTCTCTCTCTCTCTCTCTCTCTCTCTCTCTCTCTCTCTCTCTCTCTCTCTCTCTCTCTCTCTCTCTCTCTCTCTCTCTCTCTCTCTCTCTCTCTCTCTCTCTCTCTCTCTCTCTCTTGTTTCCTACTCTCCAGGGCCCTCTCCATGGATATAGACACAGACTATGAGCGGCCCAATGTGGAAACCATTAAATGTGTGGTGGTTGGGGATAATGCAGTAGGCAAGACCAGGCTAATCTGTGCCCGGGCCTGCAATGCCACCCTCACACAGTATCAGCTGCTTGCCACCCACGTGCCAACCGTCTGGGCCATCGACCAGTACCGAGTATGCCAGGAGGTAGGCAAACATACACAAATACACCAATGGTGCTTTCACACATGCACAAAAGTCCTGAAACCTTCCTGTAATGTTTTTTTGGGTGAACTACATGTGTGCTAACCGCCGAATTTTTCACCATGACGTTGAGCGCAACAGACATATATGGGGAAATTCACTTCTT
Source organism: Symphodus melops (assembly GCF_947650265.1). Classification (NCBI taxonomy): domain Eukaryota; kingdom Metazoa; phylum Chordata; class Actinopteri; order Labriformes; family Labridae; genus Symphodus; species Symphodus melops. The sequence goes on along the minus strand of NC_136691.1, from coordinate 40,533,086 downwards.
CGAGCTAGTGGAAGGGGTGATGGCGTTTTTATCCTGCGCCACAGGAAAGACCGTAGTCTGATGTACGCAATAGAACTGATTCATTATGTTTTCGGTTTTCCCAGTATGTTCTTCTCTATCCTTCTGTTGGAATTATAGATACGTGAATTTGACAAACTACAAGTAGCACCGATATAAAAAAAAAAAAGAAATGTATTACAGGGATAGACTGTATATATATGTTTGTGTTTCAGGTGTTAGAGAGATCTCGTGATGTCGTGGATGAGGTCAGTGTGTCCCTCAGGCTATGGGACACATTCGGGGATCATCACAAAGACAGAAGATTTGCCTATGGCAGGTAAGACAAAACATTTGCACAGAGAGGCAAACACATACTATTTCAGACCATACAGCAGCCACAGTCTACTTATTGACCCAATAACATAATTACTGGCTCACCACAAGGCTAACTACTTTGCAACGTGTTCAACCATGCAAATGGGTCCAGCCAAGAGATTACTTTGTCTTGGCTGTAGGATCAACAGGCATTGACTCAGCTTCTTTGAACTAATGCATCACAAAATACCTTGTTGATTGATAAAACTTACTGGGAGAGTAAGTTTTCTGTGTAATCCTGCTGCCACAGTTTTTCTAGTTGAACTCTGCCCTCAAGCTGTTTCATCTGCACTCCAGCAGACATGACTGGATCATCGCTCTATCCTCTTACTCTACATTCCTCTATCAAAGCTGCTTTACTGGAGGGAAATGCAAACATTTTCATTGCTCGAGTAAAATACAAAAAATCAATTCAACTCAACAAATAACAGTGGCCATATGGATCACTATTTTTTAATCAACATGTTAATGAAAAACATCATGTTTTTATTATGCATTATTTGTGTAACAACAGACAAATAATGACACTTGGTAATTAGCTGACTCCAGAATAAAGGAAAATATGTATACTTTTCTTTTGTATGTATGCTTTTCATGTAATGTATCTATGTTGTAATTTTATCTTTTAATTTACCAATGACTAAGACCTTACAAACATCCGCACACGTATCCAAGTGTGAACTTTTGGCAACCCCCTCAGTTTGTGCATTTCTTGATTGCGAGTGGTTTTGTTTATATGGTTCTCATTTCCTGCCCTCTGTCGTCTTCTCGCTCTCTCTCTCTCTCTTCCTCTCTCACTGTCTTTACATTTGCACAGTGATCTGAATCTGTTTTATTATGTGTGTGTGTGAGTGTGTTGGTGTGTGTGTGTGTTTGTGTGCGTGTCTGTCAACATGCCCTGTATGTTTTGTCAGCCTGCAGTCAGCTGATAAAGACACAGCGGCCAGCTCAGCTGTTTTCTGCCTGCTTGCCTGCCTGGCGTCTGCAGCTCCAGGCAACAACCTCCTCTTCCTTCCAGCTCAATTTGTTTCCTCTGACCTTTCCCCTCTCCTCCAAACCTCCTCACTAGACTCTTCTCCTCTTTCACGGTCTACCTCATTGACCTTTTACTCAACTCGGACCATCTCTGCCCTTGCCATTTCTTGCGTCACCTTCCTCCAGTCTGTTATTTATGTCAAAACTCAAAACATCACATTGTCAGATAATACCCACACTGTCACGAGATATTCAGGAGAGGACAATTCTGGATGGAAAACAATCATAACCTGAAAATAGACCAAGCCAAACTTAAAGTTAGTTCAACTCAGATTAATAGAAATAAGTGGAAAAAAAACAATAATCATATTGCACTTGAAGTATTGTTCTTGAATGGTATTTAAATTTAACCTTTGGCCGATTTTAATGGAAGATAAGGGGTGTCATGCCAGGTTGTGTGATAATAAGGTCATGAATAATCCTGCATGAGATCCATCTTTATTGCTGTGTGTGTGTGTATGTGTGTGCTCGTATGTGTGTCTGCGTGCGTGCATGTTAGTTAGTTAGTCAGTCCCTGTGTGTGTGTGTCCTCACTTACATAATCTAGCAACAGATGACCTTTGTAGTTTAAATCCGATACACACACACACACACACACACACACACACACACACACACACACACACACACACACACACGCACTAGTGGTTATCTATCACTAGACAACCACTCACTGGTTCAACTGTCTCTCATAAATCATTGCTGGTGGTTAATTATTAGTGTTAGCAAAGTGATTTTTTTTTTGCCTTATTTTTTTGATGGACTTGACTTTTACATACATTATCATTAATGAACTGATAGGATCTGCAGGTTTATAATTGAAATGGTTCTGCAGTGCAAAGCAGCTCTAATGGATTGTTCAAGTACTTAACTTTTGATATTGACCTTCACTCGTAAACCTTTCCATAACATTGTACAAGTTCGAAAGCATGGGGCTTTGTTTGCTGCCTTTGTAAGGTTGGGCCATGTAAAGTGCGTCCCCTGACTTTCTACAATGTCTCACTAACATAATGTAGAGTAGGAGTAGACTTTGGTTGCAGGAAGAACAAAATGATTCCATAACTACGAGTACAAAGGCACGTACACATAACATTACCTGAAACAGATTAAGCCATGATAATGATCCCATGACAAAGTGCTCATGGGAGTTCCTATCCTGTGTGCGTGTGCATGTGCATGTGTGCGAGGGCTGTGATGTAATGCTCTGGCTCTGCACATCATAGAAGTAGAAGCTTTTCAGAGATTACCTTAGTGAAAGTAAAGTTGGACTTTGGAATCTGTGTCTACACTGCAAAAAATGTTCTTGAAAGCCATTTGACTTAGTGCTGTGTGTCTTTATAAGTAATTCAACTTGTCATTCAGTTACTTGTTCTAATGCAGATCAAGATGTTTTTATAAAAACGTCTCCAAGTATACTTCACGTTTAAGTTTTCCAACAGAGGAAATAAAAATTGGTAGGTTGTTTCGTACCTATTTATTTTATATGCAACATATTCATACACAAAATATTTTTTAAAGTACAAACTTTAAGGATAAAACAAGATAAAATAATTCCTTTATTCGAGTGCAGCCTTTGTTGGCCATGTGCAGTACAGCACAGGTATTTTACTTCAGGGAAATAAGACATGTGTTTAAGTGGTGTTTAAGTCTGCTCTGAAGTTCAGGATGTGGTTTAGCAGCTCACATCTTCTGGAGACTTCTGTGTGCTCTCTACACATTTCAAAAACAAGACTATTTATTACCTTCCCGCTATCATGAAGTAGCATGTAAGTTACACAAATTATGCTAATTCAAAATAGCCCTGCACTTGGGCTTCTGCGGTCAAAGGCTACATGTTGATGTGTTGTTTTAATAAAAGATCAATCATTCATCATCAGGATTGTATATTCTTGCTAGTCAGCATTGTACTGATGCTTAATGACCTGTTTCAATGGCACACAGCTCCATTTAGTATTCACTACTGTAGAAACACACATGCAAGAACAGGCCACACAAACATCATCAACAGGGAAGGGATGACAGTGCTGCTATCTGTTGCTCAAACATATTGGTTAAGGAATTGAATATATGTGTGTGTATGTGTATAAGTGTGTGAGTGTGTATCGCAATCTATTCTTAGCCCTCTCTTTGTGGTCCATGCAGCCTTGGAGGGCTTAGGGAGCTTTACGTAAGAGAGCGAGAGAGATGGGCTACACAGATCACCAGCCCAGAGGCCTAGTCTCACACACATTAACAGACATACACACACACATTTGTGATCCCAGCTTTCTCAATGGCACCGTCCGAGCTCCCACAATGCCTTGCAGCAGCTGAACAAGGTTTTTCCATACACATATCACACATGTTTTAACATAATCTGACAAGATGTTCCGTGACTCAGTCCTGACCCCTTTTTCTTTCGTTTCTCTGTCGCCTTCACTCCATCAAATGTTGCACGTCGTCTCTCTGCTGACGTCTGCTCGCTCATGACACAACTAATCACCTCTCCTCTGCCATGTTTTTTCTCACTTATCTATCTATCTTTGTTTGTTGTCTGGACATCGAATAAAGGCTTTCCCCCCCTCTTGCCCCTCTCCCCATAGGTCTGACGTTGTGGTGCTTTGCTTCTCTCTGGCTAATCCCAATTCCCTGCGCCACGTCCGCACCATGTGGTTCCCGGAGATCAAGCACTTTTGTCCCCGGACACCCATCATTCTGGTTGGCTGCCAGCTGGATCTGCGCTATGCCGACCTGGATGCAGTAAATCGTGCAAGGCGACCTCTAGCCAAGTGAGACACATTCTTTTTCAGGATTTGTAAGAATTTAGGTATATTTGGAGAAAACATGCACCAGGATGGCTTCTTGTGATCATAACAGAATGCATTGAAATGTCCTCTATCTATCATTGATTCATTTGATTAGTGTTAAAAAAAGACCTAAAATTGCTGCAACTCTAAGTTTCTTTGAATATACATACATTAGTCTTTAACAACTTCTCTTCTGTCCCACAGACCCATCAAACCCACAGACATCCTCCCTCCAGAGAGGGGTCACGAGGTTGCAAAGGAGCTTGGGATTCCTTACTATGAGACCAGCATTGTTGCACAGTTTGGAGTCAAAGACGTTTTTGACAATGCCATCCGAGCAGCCCTTATCTCCCGCCGTCACCTTCAGTTCTGGAAGTCTCACCTGAAAAAGGTCCAGAGGCCTCTTCTCCAAGCACCTTTCCTGCCTCCTCGCCCACCTCGCCCCATTGTGGGCATCCCAGATCCCCCTCCTGCGGACGGTGAGGGTCCTGATTCCCTTTTCTGCCTGCCCCTGTGTGCAGATGTTCTTTTCCTCCTGCATGGTGGTGTCACTCGTGTCTTTGCGCACAAAGTCTATCTGGCTACGTCCTGCTCCAAGTTCTACGACCTCTTCACCCTCGATCTTGGTGGATCATGCACAAGCCCACATGCGGAGGAACTGGAGAACAAGGAAAATCTGGAGATTGCAGAGGAAGATGAGCAGAGCAGGAGAGGAGCCAAGGAGCAGGCTGGGCGCACTAAGAGTCTGGACATCGATAAAGATGGAATCAATGGAGGAGTGCGAGGCCTGAATCGACCCCAGCTGCTTCAGCAGGGCTCTTTGAGGACTTCCCAGAGTGATAATGCACTTCCCTCCAGAGCTCTGTACTCCCTGGGGGCACAAGGGACTGGACGAGCTCTTTCAGGATGGGGAAGGGGTTTCTTAAGTGTTTGTCTGGAGCATGTTGATGATCCCATGACTGGACGACCACGACTCATGACTGTTGTTGCCATGGATCCACTTATACAGGAAGAGCCATTCAAGGTACAGAACCTAAATGCATCTTTTGTTTCCTCAATAATTTATGAAAACTCAATCAGAAAACAGTTTGTTTATGTTTAATCTGTGTTTGCTCTGTTTTCAGGCAGTGCTTCAGTACCTGTACACAGGGAGTCTGGATGAGAGTAGAGGAGATCTGATGCAGGTGGCGACCATTGCAGAGCTGCTTGAGGTGTTTGACCTGCGGATGATGGTGGCCAACGTCCTCAACAGAGAGAGTTTCATGAACCAGGAGATCACCAAGGCGTTCCATGTCCGCAGAGCAAACCGCATCAAGGAGTGTCTCAACAAAGGGACCTTTGCTGGTAAACCATTCTGCCAAACATTCAAGTGGTGTAATGGTGTAATTTGTCGATGTCTTCCATCAGTAGTTGTTTTGTGCATGTTTGTGTGAATATTATTGTGTGTATGTAAGAATTGGATGAGTAAAAATCGACTGTAAAGAATTTGCTCATTTCCAGCATTCTCTTTAACTGTCTGACTTTAGTGAATACTAAATGGAGCTGTGTGTCATTGAAACAGGTCATTAAGCATCAGTACAATGCTGACTAGCAAGAATATACAATCCTGATGATGAATGATTGATCTTTTATTAAAACAACACATCAACATGTAGCCTTTGACTGCAGAAGCCCAAGTACAGAGCTATTTTGAATTAGCATAATTTGTGTAACTTACTGTACTCAGCATTTACATTTATACATTAATACATTTCCCTCTGGTGTTTTCCATTGAGTATACTGTAAACTAGAAAACCTGCATTTTTGTATGTTGTGCTTTATCTGTTTTTCTGAAGTCCTGTGGGAGTCATCAAGGGATTTGATGACAGTCAGTGTGTGTCAGTCTGCCTGGTTGTCTTGTGCGCTTCCTGTGTCTGTCTGTGTGGCGTTGTCTGTCCCCCTCAAATGTTTTGTATGCATGTTGTCTTTCCCAGAAATTGCCAGACATCTGCTGTCTCTGGGAAAAGTCTGTCCGACTTTCACTTCTTTATACAGCTTCTCTTTTAGTAGAATGGTTATTACCCTGAAATATTTACTGTTTCCTACAAACACTTTGAGAGGACAGTATTTCATTATTATCTTATACATTTATTGATGGAAACTTATGTTGTTTTGAAATGTACGGCGTCGAAACAACAACAACAATCATCATAATTTCACATATATAATAAGAGTTGGATTATAACAGTGTATAAAAATGTACAGTGTACTTTGATTAAATTAAATGGAAGAAAATTGTAAAGCCTTGTACATATAAATGTATTTAACACATATACAGTTTGTAATTATCTAATTTAGTCCGGAGTCCACACAGGACATTCTCCGCCACCTCCCTCCCTGCCTGTGCTCTCCTTCCCTAACTCTGTGCCAAAAGCTATTCTGTCCTTCTGTCAATTTATCTCTCTGTCTGTCTACCTGTGTCTATGTGTCTGTGTGTGTGTCTGTCTGTCTGTCTGTCTGTCTGTCTGTCTGTCTGTCCTATTGTCTGCCTCTTTGTGTATGTATGTATGTATGTATGTGTGTGTGTGTGGACCTCTACCTTGTCTGTCTTTCCCCCCTCTGTAGTTTGGGCTTCTGTGGCACTCCACGAGATGAATGCTCTTTTCCCACCCCGGTTTTAGATGTGGTGTTCCGCCTGGATGATGGCTGCCTCCCGGCCCACAAGCCCCTGCTCATCTCCAGCTGCAACTGGATGGCAGCCATGTTCCGTGGCTCATTCATGGAGAGCTACATTGAGGAGGTGAACCCAGGCATATTATGGCATTTTCTCTGTGTGCAAAAAATTTGTTTCGGACTACATGTTGTAAATTTTCAACAGTTAACTCATGTCATAATTTAAGGTCATTCTAATCAAACACCTGTACTTATGTTTAATAACCATGGTTACAACCGATAAAACATGTAAGTAAATGAAGTGAAGGTAAATTGGTTTACTTGGATTAGTTACTGTCCTCGTTAGTTGGCCCAGAAGAGTCCGTCTTTCCAGGTCAGCGTTCCCCTTTTGGTGTGTTGAGTTACTTCCGGTGTGCTCTCACCTGAGGTTCAGCTTCTGGTTTCTTGATGCTCCTCTGGAGGCAGGGACCTGACCTTACCGTAGAGGAAGTTCATGTCTCGGGCTGTCTTAAAGTCGACTCTCAGTGGAGTGTGTTGCAGAACCAGATCCCTCGACGGCATTTGGTTACATTCAAGGTCACCAGGCTTGGGTTACAATGATTCAGGCCTACAGAAAAAGATCCAGTTTAGGTGTAGAGTTCAAAATTATAGAGGGCACTTCAAAAGAAACTAAATTTTCTTTCTAATTTTTTTTTCTCGTTGATTTTATCAAGAGCACACCATGTGAGTGGGTGTGAAAAGAGCCATTGGAGCTATTGTGGATGATGGTGGAGAAAAAAAACAGGACATCAGCCTCACTGAGGGGGCACAGTGTTTGCTGCTGGTGGGCTGCCGGTGTCTATGGTTACGGTTCATCTTAGGGACCGTTGTGTGGCATTGTTTGTGGCATGTAGCTGGCAGAGTGTAGAGGACAGGTGCCCTGAAGACAAAGACTCAAAGACTGGTTGCACAATGGAACTGTCAACATTCATGTATATGAGCAGTGTATATTGTTATTTTGTCAATATATTTGCATATTTAGCTGAAAATCTTTGCAATGCTAATTAAAGGGGATTTGATTTGATCAGGTAACAGCTATCAAACAGTTATCAAATTTCATCCTAGCTTTAGAAGATATTGTTATCCTTTTGAGAAAGGCAAAGATGTCTCAAATTTAATATATTCTTCTTGTACAGACTGCATTTTAAGAATTGCTGTGTTTTTGGCTTACTTCTTTTTCACAGATAAAAGTTTTTGGAGCTATGCTAAACAATGCTTGCCAAAACACTTAGAAGCTGAGCTCTTAAAAAAAGATTCCTCATTAGACAGTTGCGCAACCTGGATACAGCAGATGGTCTGGCTCTGCTCAGTTTCTCTAAAAGAGAATCAATACTGGAAAAGAATTAAAGTCTTACATATGACAGAGATTGTAGGAAAATTACACAATGATAAAATGAAATCTTGTGAATCAGGGTATTGAGTAAGTAAATAATCTTAATCATAATCCACTGGAATCATGATTTGTTTACAGAGATTGTGGTTTTACTTTAAAAAAAAAAAAGGTTTATGTATAAGCAGCCTGAGTGAACAAGTTGCAGCGATCGGTCTCACTATGCATTTCAAAATCAAATTAAGCACAGTGAATTTCTGAGTTTAAAAAAAACATCACCACTTTAACCTATAAGGGAGAATTACCAAAACCATTTTTTTTAATTTTAAGAAAAGTTAAAAATTGAAGAATATTTTATGAAACGCAAGTATAAAATTGAGAATCTGCCAGAGTAAAATTTGATCAGCTGGTGGTTTTCTATTTTTATACTTTTTCACACACATTATTTTTAGGCTCAATCAGTTTTCATGCTTTTCAGAGAAATATTTTTAAAACAAACTTTGGGGATTTATTCATGTTAAGTTAATTAGAAACTTTATTTAAATTAGAAAGAAACAGAAGTCTAAAAGTTTAAAAAGTCAGCGGCCTGTAGACATTTTATACAGAAGCATGATTGTGAAAAAGCTCATGGACTTTAATCATTGTTAATTATAATAATAATACTTGAGGTGCCCAACAAGACAAAAGAGCTTGCTCCTGTCTTATTTGCAGAAAAAAAAACCTAAACGCTAATTTAACACTAAATATTTTAATGTAAAGGTCCAGTTGCCCCAATATTCTACACATAAACTTCTCTGTAGTGTTTACTATGGGACTCACTGCTTTTTCTTCACTTACTGTACAAATTATTTTGAGGTGCAAAATGTATTTGATTAGCACCAGTTACAACTATTTTTGTATTCCCTTGAGGTTCTGTTTTTTAGGTCTTTTAGGGACTGATATCTCATTTTCACTATTGCAGCTTTTATCATTTTATTTGACCCTTCAATTTTCCACCCTCTGCTTTTAGTTTTTTTTTTACCCAGATAAACTTAGACAAAACTATTCATCGACCTTCAGGACTACACTGCGGGGGCAGCAGAACACGTGTCAGTACAGCTGGTCTTATCCATTAATGTCCTGTCGCTGTGGATGTGTCCACTCATTAATGCTTCCTGGACCCAGCTGGGTCTTTAAGCACCAGAGACCACCCTTCGTGTTGGTGTTGAGACTTTTTAGTTATAATGAGAGGTTACGTCAAGCTGACATTCTCTTAATTGGAGGGTGAAAAGGGCCTCAGTCGGTAAACTCAAAGCTCCTTGAGGGGTCAGGTCGTCACTCTCATCTTAATCTATTCTCAGTCAGTCCTTCCCGGACTTCAGCTGAAACACCTGGATCTTAATTGCTTTTTGTCTGACTAACAGTAATAAGACTCGTTAAAAGGTCTTGCTTATTAGAATGCTTTTATGTACTCAACAACCCAAAGCATCTGAAGAGCAGGATGGCCATTTAATTTGTAGTATAATGCTTATTGATTGTATGGCGACATCTAGAGGTTACTAAAGGTGGCTGTTTCATATTGGACTCAAGATTAAAAAATATAGACTATCTTAGCCCGAGTACACAATTAAACATTAGATTATAGTTAATTTGTCATCATTTATTATATTGACGTTACATTGTTGGCATGTACAATATTCAGGTTTTTTGTAACATTTTGTTATAAGCATGTTATTTGGTTAATGAATTTATGAAAGGGGTTCCAGTCTGCTTGGAGCTTCCCAGCCTGGGTGAATTTTCAGCATAGCAGGGTAAACTGTGTGCTATTCAGGATCTTTAGCATTAGCATTAGCCGTAATGCCTACATTACTAGACTCCAGATAGAGCTTTCATCTAAGCCAAGATCAAAGAGCGTCAAACCAGAGCATTAAGTAATTTGACTTTCACGTTAAATACTCACTTCTGTCACTGACATAACTGCCTCAACATGTAAACAACATATTATTTTGTATATTATTACAAGTGTGCAAGTGCAGAGGGAGATGTACACATTTGCAACAGTATAATATAGAAAGCCTTTATTGTCACTGTTCCAAGAGGTTCCAAGAGTATACAAGGTCATTGCGAGACAATAATTGTACGTTTAGTATGTTTTTATTCAAATACTTCTTTCTGTTTCAACACATTAATAAAATAAAGGCCTATTGATGAGTTTGATAATACTGTTAAATTCCTTCCAATTGTTTTTCTGACCCCCCCCTTCTTTGTCTGGTCTTTTTCAGGTACCCATTCCTAACACAAGTACAGCATGTATGCATGGAGTGTTGGAGTTCCTGTACTCCAGTCTGCTGACACCCTGTCCTGGTCTGGAGCCCATGGAACTGATTGTTTTAGCCAATCGTCTCTGTTTGCCACGCCTTGTCGCTCTCACTGGTAAAAGACTCTACACAGTATTTGAAAGATTGCAAATAGAGCTTTTTCTTGTGTTTTCTTGACTAACCAATGAAAGGTTAAATCATTGTAGTTGCAGTGTATTGTAATCATTTCCAATTGCTAGACGAACAAGTCGGTTAAGACTGGGCGATTTTTATGCTCCACCCTAAGGTGACCCTATGGGGTGTACAATTTCCTGCAATCAGAGCAAATGAAACCAGATAAAACATATCCAAAATCCAGCTCCTCTTGCTGGACTTTTAAGTGCTCCTGAGCAGGTGAACCTCATTTAGCAAACTGTGGATTCACCTGCAGGACCATAAAATCAACAGAAGGGGGAAAAGGGTAAAATAGTATAGGCGACAACCTACTGTACAGTTGTAACAAGATAACACATTTGTTCATTGAATATTGACCTCCTTCTATATATTTTGTTTTTTTTATGCATTTTCAGAACAGCACGCTGTGGATGAACTGCTCCAGTTGGCAGTGAAAGGAGTTGACATAGACGGACAGGTGCTGGCTTACCTCGAGGTTGCACAGGTCAGTCCACTGTCTTTAAATCCAAAATTGCTTTTTTTTCTTATTGATAATTTTAAATTGTATATTTAAAATTATAATTGCTACTCACATCACAATCATCAGTGTACATTTCAGAATAGATTACATTTTTGTCTCTTTTCTCACCTTTCTTTTGATCTCACATCTGCCTTCTTTTTTTCCTTTTATAGTTCCACAATGCAAAGCAGCTCTCAGCTTGGTGTCTTCATCACATCTGCACTAATTACAATAGCATCTGCCGCAAGTTCCCCAAAGACATGAAGGCCATGTCTTCAGGTAAAGGTACACCAAGTCTCTCAGCCATGATAATCTGACTCTCAGACTCATTATTGGGTTAGTGGGCAGGCTGCATGTGTGCTCACAATAGACATCAGCAGCAAAAACACATAAGCCCATCATTGTCTTATTTATCAAAAACTATAGCATTCTTGCCTACAGTAGGGACGTATCCATTCTCCCATTGCATGAAAACATGTTTCACCCTCTCTGTAGAAAACCAGAGGCACTTTGAGAAGCAGCGCTGGCCTCCTGTGTGGTTCCTGAAGGAGGAGGACCGCTACCTGCGATCCCAGAAGGAGCGTGAGCGTGAGGAGGAGATCTTGCGCAAGCAACACACCAAAAGGGGCTGGTGTTTCTGGAGACACCCGTCCTCCTCTCCACATGTCTCCTAAAGGATTTCTTCCACTGACCTCCCCCCCCCCCCCCCCCCCCCTTATGTAGGAGGAGGTTGTCTTTGATCCGTCAATTAGCGGAGAAATGACTCTCAGTGCAACTACGCCTGAATGTCAGCATCTTTGGGGGAATGTATGTGCCTCTTTATAACTGTGGGTGATTTCATGGGTGCATTTTCGTGTGTGAGAAGTGTAGACTAAACTGAATGGTATGTGTGTGTGTAAAAGTATGTTTGAAGTTTTGATGATTGAGTGATGCTTCCGAGTTGAGTGCTTCCCAGACACCTTGATTCATATGGACCTGCAGCATTGCAGTGCAGTTACCTGACCCCTTCCACCAGAGCTCCGTCCCTCCACCAGCACTCAAAACGTCCCAGCTTTTGAGTGATTGGACTGGGAGCAAGGGCTCTCTATCTCTCTCAGTCTCCATCCTTCACATTGACCTTAATGACTATTACACATTGAACACTGCTGCTCCTCTCAGGGAGCTTACCTCTGCCTTCACTTCTACGCAGACTGTTAGCTTGTACATGGAGACCTTTGCTAAAGACCTGCCCCTCCAAAACCAGCACTGGAATCCCAGGAATAGACAATTATGAGGAGTTTATTATTAATTTGACTAAAATTTGAACTTTTATTTACTTTTGGCGTCTGTGAGGACAAAGGCGCTGGCTAATCCAAGGAAGTATTGAGAACTTTGGTTGCTGTTGCAACAACAAAGATGGGACTGCTACCCCAGAGCCCAGTTTGAAAAAAACAAAAAAACCCCCACTAAATCAGGAGACATAACAAAATTATTAGCCTCCTGTCTAGTATTGTAGCCCTAGGTGACCGTCATGCACCTTCGCACCTCCACCCCTTTTCGACAAACAAAGCAAGCAAAAGCTTTCCATGAGTCGGATTCACCAAACTGAACTTCAGAGACATTCAAAGTGACCACTCAATGATGGGGGCAACCAGGGCTAGCCTTACTTTATACCTCTGCCACGGAGGAATGATGGGTACAGTATTATCTAATGCGCTTGTAACGTCCATGACCACTAGGCTGCGCTGAAGAACCTCAGTCATCCTGCCTTTACACCCCTACACCACTAGGGGCAGCACTGCTCAGGACCCCAGCACCAACTTTCACTCGAACTAAGCGTTTTTATGTCTGAGATGTCTCCACTCTTGTTTCAGTTATTAAGAACATCACCTTTAATTCATGCAAAGTTTGAAGCACAAGCCCAGTGTTTTAGTGCATTTAAAAAAAACTGAACCTTGGTTCTCATTTATTTCTAAATACCAAAGCTGTGATCCTTTTGATCTTCTTTTTACTCACTTTATTTCTGGTTCCTTCCTCTGGAGGGAAGAGCGGGAGAGAGACAGGGTTTTTTGGAGAAGGAAGCAGTATGATATAAGAATTAAATCCCTCCAAGTGGTGGTCTTTTTAGCGAGTAGTGTCAGGAGAAAAAGTGTCTCTGCTGGACATTGCCTTCCATTCCTCTGGCTGGAATTGAAAAAATGGTGCTTCATACACAGTGAGACAGTGTCCACATGAACACACAGCAAACACATGTGACAGTCGAACTGTTTGTCCAGTTGTTTAGTGTTTACCTGTGATGAACATGCAGAATTTTTATTAAGGTGTTGAAATTTAACGAGCATTTTTTAATCCCTTAGTTTTTATTCTCCATATGCTTACAGTCTGTAAAAGGTCATTGTAGGTCACTGCTTTTTAGAATGTACAGATAACTTTTACATTCATCCTTGTTATAATTCTGCTGCTTTTGTATTCAGTGTGTTTTGCTTCCGTAATAACCAGGAGAATATAATCACTTTAGATTTGCAGTGTGTGTGTTCTCAAATGACACACTGCTTGATATATGACTGCAGATGAGAGCAAATCTGATTTTCTTGTTAAGGGTGCTAATTTATTTGGGCTTTAGGGCTGAATGTGAAAAGAAGACTTTGTGGTGATGAGTTTCTATTAGCACGTCGTCTATTTGTGGGTTTGCACCCTTCAGCTCTTACCCAGACAAGCTGTAGGAGATGGAGAGACAGTGGGAGGAATATGGTGTTGTCCACGGGTGGTTTGTTGAAGTCATTGTCATCCACCCAAAATAGAAGTCAGATTTGATCTCATGAGACCCAAGTGAGAAGTAAACTGATTATTCTCTGAAAGGAGCGAAATCTCAGTTCACATTTTATGTATTGAACATAGTTTGGACTAAATTCACCAAAATGTAAAGGCTTGGGGAATTTAGAACTTTAGAGTAGAAGACTGTGGGGCAGTTTCCGATGTACGTCTATAACCTTAGTTTAGTTCCTTTGTGGGGTTGGGTATTAGATTTGTCTTGTTAAAGGTGGGGATGACATTTAAAGTCTCTTCTCTCAGTCCATGTGCCTTATTTTTGGAAAAAACTAAAGAGGACAGATTTGGATTTCAGAAAAATGTCTGTTCAAACATGCAGATTGCTTCAAGATTGGTTGACACAATCGATAAGATAATTAATTGCCATGATAATATTATGACTTTAAGATTAATTATGGTGTTGCTGCACTCTCAGTGTCCTTCCCAAGGACATTTTGAGCCAACTGGCGACTCAATCTTTAGGCCCACAGCTTGTTCTTAATGCAGTTTAATGGCCTTGAACTAAATTCCCCATAGGGTTTAGTCGTGTAGATTGGTCGAATCCTATAGACATGGATTAGCATGTTTTTTAGATAGTTGATTATTTGGATGTATGAATCAAACTAACAGGTGATTAAGAGTTGCAAAAGAAGGTTGATTCCTGTATTGTAACTTTACAACCACTGGCTTTTAATAAAGCAAAGCTTTTTGGGGAGCACTGGCTGGCCTGTGTGCTGGGAGGGGGCGACCACTTTTGAACTGTGGTTTATTTGCATGGTGGCCTAACTTTTGTCATTATAATGGCACTTTGGTGTTGGAATGCACTTTCTTTTTTTGTCTATGACTTTACCTTTTCTGTGCTTGGCATGAATTGTTCCTCATATGTAAGATTGTGTTCAAACATGATGATTGTAGCATAATGTTTCCACTTAAGTCTTGCATATTTTCCCACCAATTGCTCACTAAGGAGCTAGCTTCTTTTCAAAGGTCTGCAGATGGCACTGAGCCCCACTGTAGCTCTTTTCTTGCTTTGTGGCTTTATGCACATCTCAGTTTTTCTGAATTAGCTCAGAACAGCTTACGGTAGCATAACTAAATATAAACTTCAAATGTTTGGAATCTTCTGCAGACATCTGTTGCTGCTGTGCAGTATTACAGCTGTCCTTTGTATGCTGTTACTGTAGTTAATACAATCAAACAAGGGTTGTTCCTGTGATTTTTAAGATATTGGGTGGAGGGCAAAAACTAAGAAGCCTAAATAGCTAAATGTATGTAATGTTACTCATATTTTGAAAATATCCTTGTAAAAAAAAAAAACAACAACCTTCATATAAAGAAACAGGAACTGGTTAAAACATGGTGTGTGTTTTCTGGGGTTAAAAGAAAAGATTCTGTTTATACAGAAGAGTTTTTAACCTCAGGGATGGGACCCTATCTCGGGACAGTTTGTTTGCGCTGAGGGTCACATTTTTAGTACTGAAACATGAAATCAACTAAAGATGTATTTTAAGATATATAGGTTATCACATTTTGGAACATTTGGGTACTACTAATGTAAGGTTAAGAGGCTCTAGCATTCAGAGAGGAACCAAAATGAAAAATGTTCAACCTTGTAAGCTTTATTGAAACCACAGTATTTGCTTCACATAGTCCCCTGCAGACCTGTTTTAAGTCAATGGTATCTCCTCTCCTGTGCCTTCAGTGAAATATCACTCTTTCGGCTTAGTCGGCACACTTGCAGCCTTCTGGGCACAAAATAGAGTTGATTAAGGCAAGAATTACACACATTTGAGCACAGGAATTAAAATAGGCAGCTTTTCTTTTATGTAAGCATAGTTTTTAGGAGCGACTTGGATAAATTCCAATGATAACACATAAATGAAGCTTTATAGGTTTAGCATGAAATGTCATCTACGCTAAAGCTACGCAACATAAGATATTAAATGACCAAGAAACCCAGCAAACCAGCAGTTAAAAATAATGTTTTCGCACTCTTTCTGGTGCCTGCACTTTCTATTATGTAGCCTAATACAAGTCTTTTGATAAGAAGTACACATCTTTATACTTACCAGTGTTCTTGAAAAAAACAAAACAAACGTTATTATTCTTTTCTCATGAACTATATTTTTAATTCAGTAGTAGGACCCTTTGATTCCACTATTTAGCTGTATCTGACTATTATGCAATCCTGCATAATCGTCAGTGTAGTTGTCGCTGGGATACAGAATTAGTGAACCACTGGTGAATTAAAGGCAGATATTAGCTGTGACAATTATATAAATGATGCTTTAATAAATATTATTGTTTTTTATCCAAAGTGCAGAGCAGTGTTATAAATTGGATATGAGTCCCAGCTCATAATAACCTCTCACTGTATTACTGCTGACACACTATATGAATGAAGTGAACTGGTTTATACAGAGGACTGTAAACACAGAAGTGTGTCTATAATACAGAGACATGGTGTGATTAACTCCTTTTCCATTCTGTAATTTTTAAGTGAGTTGTATAAACTGTAAGGTATTGTTATGCACTTTTATTTCCGGTGACTCATATGAGTTGTATTAACGTAATAACTGCTCATGTTACTTTGTGTATTACAGCAAAAGGCAAAAGAAAAGAGCACACAACACTCACAAACTATAAGGGCTTTCAAGAAAATATACAACAATCAGAATGTTTTGCTGCTGTTGCAAAAAGTTTTGAAACTAAAAATTTGTAATATTTTTAAACCACTGTGATTTGTACAAAACTAAAAAACAAAAGTACAAAAAAGTTTTTTTCTTCTTTTTTTGCCATTTCAGTATTTTGATGTTTGACATGAATTTTATTAAAACTGTTAATCTTTTGAAATTGTGTCACACTTTTGTTATTTTGTGTTGTCTGTGTAATTCATAGACAGTAATCATTTCTTTCATAGGCCTTTGTTCCCCTTTGTTCTCCTTATTTCAAGATACAACGCCAGATGACTTAGCAAAGAAATACACAGCAATTTTCTTGAATGTGGAATTTTATAAATGTTATTATGATTGTAATATATTGTTATCAAAGTAGGCTATGAACACTATAAAGCCTCAATACTGTAGACAATGTGTCTAATAAGTTAATATATTTATCTAAAATCAGTGTCAAACAATGACTGAACTAATTTCAGCCTTTCCTGTGTTTTTTCAACTATTTGTTTTCTCAGACACACAGCAGGTTTATCCATTTCTGCCACCTAATGGACAAAAAACTACAGTGCAACCTTACTTATGTAAGAAGAATAATCTTTCATTGCAATAGCCCAGCAAGCACCTGTTTTTCTATCAGAGTAATGAGTATAATAGTTCATCCTTCTCACATGATGTTCTGGTTTTGGCAAGATTAAAAGCCAGTTGTGTTAATGATTAAATGTACAAGACAAACGCATGGAAAATTGTTTCTCAAGTGCAATAGTTTTCTGGCTCTTCAATAACTGTTAATAATTTACTGTTTTGTGCTGTCAAAGGAGTCCTAACCCTAACTCTGCTAAACAGCCCAAGCAAACCGATGTCCCAAACAGAATTTATATACTTTAATATACTGCAAATAATTTAGAGTTCAAACAAATAGAATCAGTGCCTATATGTCCACCTGTGTTAAAGAGATTACATTATGATATAATGAACATTATGAAACTAACTGCAGCACTATAGTATAGGAATGTATTAGTAGTCTAAGTTTTGCTGTATTGTCAATAAGTGTGGTACAAATCGATATTACATCCCCGTAATTTTATTTGTTCTTGTCTCATTTTAGTACTCTATTTGTTCACTATGACTATCAAAAGCAAAAATCAGACACAAGATCTAAGAGCAGACTGAGTAGGCAGAAGTTGCTGAGTCTTTCTCTCCCACATGCATCATTATGATCACCATGCTGTGAGCTGGGACTTTTAATAAAGTTAGTCTGTTAAAGATCACAGAGAGCCACAGAAACATGGGGGTAGTGTTGCCATGGTGACGTTTAGTGATGTGGCTGAGGATGCGAAACTTTAGACAAGGGACCAGGGAAGGTGGCTGTATTGCAGTTTGTGTCCATATGCTGTCTTCATGTGTGTTTGTGTGTGTGTGTGTGTGTGTGTGTGTGTGTGTGTGTGTGTGTGTGTGTGTGTGTGTGTGTGTGTGTGTGTGTGTGTGTGTGTGTGTGTGTGTGTGTGTGTGTGTGTGTGTGCGTGCGTGCGTGCGTGCGTGCGTGCGTGCGTGCGTGCGTGCGTGCGTGCGTGCGTGCGTGCGTGCGTGTGCGTGTGTGTGTGTGCGCGCGCGTGTGTGTTTCAGTCGGACTCTCATTGAAATATTGAACCAGCCAAACTGTGCTCCAAAATATCCTTATAATCTATGACCATCAGTTTCCCCCTTCACTTTAGTGAATGAATGAATTTACAACCTTGTGTTTTTTCTTGTAGCGGGGATCTTTGCGTCATCAAGTCTGTATCAACACCAATTACAGACCTTTATGCTGTGTCAGCTGCGCTCTTTCTGGCTGTGTGCTCATTTCCCACCAACCTTACCCAAGCTCTCTCACCGCAGCTATAGAACACATCTGTGGAGTCAAGGACACTTTCTGACATCACCACATCTGGCTCTCATTTGCAAGGTTTTTCTCTGGAGCAGATAAGAAGACCTGCATTAAAAAGCCAAAACAAAAAGAACCATGTTTCAATGAGGGATTGTAAATGTTGCATGCACTCCATGAGTTATACAAGGTGCAATAAATCTGAAGACATTAGATGGGTTATACATTTTTTGACAGCTTTTATTTTTCACAATTTAAGCTTTTAAAAGGTAAAGTAAGATCCTGTTTTAAGAGCTCTCCAATACATTTGGGTAAATAGTCAGGCTTAAACGTAAAGGTGGTATGTTAACAAACTCAGCAGACTCCCAAAATATTTTTGATGAACACCATTACAGAAAACCAACCAAAGATTTTAAAAACTCAATTCAAAATGTAATTAATCAAACAATAATCAAATGTGACATGCAACCCATCCTTACATGGCTTTTCTGAAGAACCACCTCCTCCTGCCTCTATAGGTCAACCAATTAACAAACAGAATACTAAACCAAAACCTGAACCCCAAAGGGTTGATTTCAACATCATCTTCAACATAAGTTAAACAAATTACATCCCAATTTCCATTCAGCTCATTCACTTTACTAAACAGCTCTTTATCCATTCAAAAATGTCTAAAAGACGGATCAAGAAATGGACAAAATGAAACACTCTTAAAAGAAAACCCCTTCACTTGGTATGACCCATTGATGTCAGTGATGAGATCACAAACACCATAAAAATCAGGAAGTGTTGGGCTGGCTCCTTTATAAACAGACCTGGGTGTTGTATCTGAAGAAAAAACACAAAGGTATGATCAAAGAAGCCAACCATTACAGTTTTAAAACAGTAACAAACATGTGCTCTGATGAAACCTGTAACTTTATGTTAACACAAATACATTTAGGACACAAGTGGTGCCATGTAACAGAAATGATGGTAATTTACAGGAAAATAAACATGTGGAAGTAATGTTGTGTCATTTACAACATTATGAGAGAGAGAGAGAGAGAGAGAGAGAGAGAGAGAGAGAGAGAGAGAGAGAGAGAGAGAGAGAGAGAGAGAGAAATGAAAAGACAGTGCTTTTCAGTGCTTCTGATTGTGTTTACAGAATTAGGAATGGGATTTACAAAAATGCACCAAGCACACCAATGCACATGGTCATGCTCACACTAAGGCTCATTGGGGGAGAGATATTTCATGGTTGTTTTGAAGACGCATAGCTGGACTGTGACCTCACCTGGAAATCTGTTGAGAAGATACCCAGATCTGCAGAGAATGTGTAGAGCTCTATTTTCTTTTCTAGTTCTATAGAGCTAACACACACACACACACACACACACACACACACACACACACACACACACACACACACACACACACACACACACACACACACACACACACACACACACACACTCGCACTTTGCCTTTGGTCCAGTTTCTTTTCTGTACAGCTTTACTTCATATCTCTGCATGTTTTTCTCTTATCTGGCAACTGCAGGTATATTTGTGCATTCAGCTTTTAGATTAATGTGTGTAAACTACTGACATATCACTTGCAAATAACTTCCACTCAGCTGTATCATCACCACTAGTGATACTCTCCCACACACACTTCATTATCCACTTTCAGAGGAGCAATAACAGACTCCTCCACTGAGCTCAGCACTACCACAATGGGGGAGGTAGAGGTCGGACCCCTAAAACATAACTCAGTCTGTTGAAATAAAAACATGTTTTCTTTAGATGATAAATATAATAATCAGATAGATTAAAAAATATATAATCTAAGGTATGTACTACAGCTAGTTAGTTGTGTTATTTAAGTAAGACGCCTACAAGCGTCAAGCTTTTTTTAAATAAAAAAGGCTGAAATCTGTCTTTTATTGCTTATGCAAATATATGCCTATTAAAACACAATGTACCACATTTACACAGGGTGACGCAAAATTAAAGGAGGGTATCAAGTTCTTGTTGGAGAATATTGATTGTGTATTGAATTCCAAGTGTAGGTAAGGCACTGATTGTGATTGACATTTTTGCATTTGTTACCTCCAGATTGGATTACTGTAATTCTCTATTAGCAGGGTGCTATGGTAAATCTCTAGAGACCCTTCAGCTAGTTCAAAACGCTGCAGCTCGTATATTGACTAGAACTAGGAAAAGGGACCACATTACTCCTGTATTGGCTTCTCTTCACTGGCTCCCTATAAAATCTAGAATAGAATTTAAAATCCTTCTTCTCACTTACAAAGCTCTAAACAGTCAGGCACCATCCTATCTTAAAGAGTTAATTGTGCCGCATACTACCCATCGAGAACATTACGCTCCCAGAATGCAGGCCTGCTCGTGGTACCTACAGTTTCTAAATGTACTATGGGAGGTAGAGCCTTCAGTTATCAGGCGCCGCTCCTCTGTAATCATCTACCAGTTGGGGTCCGGGAGGCAGACACACTATGTTCTTTCAAGAATAGACTTTACTGGCTTAGGTATAGACCAGCTCATAGTTATGCTGCTATAGGCCTAGACTACCAGGGGAACAGGAACCAGGATCTCTTATCTCTCTCTTTCTCTCTCTCACTGCTTTCATTTCTTATCACCACACGTCACTACCTTTAAATTTACTAACCTCTCCTTTTTCTGGGAGCTCCTGAGCTCTCTTAGGTTCCTTGGGACTGTTGGTGAGCATGGCTGCCCAAACAACCAACCCCCATCTTCTCCATCCTATTTTCAAGCCCAGCGCAGCTTTGAGCCCGGGTCTGTTTAAAAGATTTCTGCTTGTTAAAGTGGAATTTTTTCTTGCCACGCTGTGACGAATTAAGCTGAGCTCTTGTAATATAACAAGAAGTAAGGTCTTTTACCTGCTTTTTGTAAACATAAAAATGAACATGGTCTGTTTACCTGCTCTTTTGTAATGATAACAGACAACGAGTAAGGTCCTTTACCTGCTCTTGTAAAGTGCCTTGAGATAACACCAGTTATGAATTGATAAAAAAAACAGATTGATTGATTCACTTCTAAAACACTAAGATATTGAAAAGTGGCTTTTTTGAGCATATGTCAAAAAAACCCTTGATTTCCTCAAACATAAAATCAATGTAGCCTTAAAATCATGGATAGATCAATAGTATAGTATAGAATCTACTCAACACTCTGTCACCCACACTCTGTTAGTTCAGACTTTGCCAGGAAGGCAGGAAGCTCTACGAAAAAACGGTGGCAATTAGAGAAGGACTTTCAGTAAATGAGTTGACCCCCCTCCCCCTCGCACACACACACAGCCGTTAGGACAAACACACACACATACAAATACACAATCCAGATTCCCACTGGACATACAATCATTCCCACATTTAGACCCCATCTCCAACAACAGCTGCCACCGCACCCCAGCAGAGGAAATGCCAAAGTCCTCTGAAGTGGAGCATAACAGCTCTGCCGTTCACATCCACAAAGAAGGACCGAGAGGGCAGGAGAGCCTCTAATAGCAGGAAGTTGTAAGAATAATAGTGGCGTGGGGATGTCGTGCCCCCTGTCCTTCTGGCATGCAAGCTTTGGCCAAGACAGCAGAGTTTGTATGCTTGCTTGTAAAATTAATGCAACATATTTCGCAGCAAGAGATTACAGGATGAAAGCTTTTGTGGGAACCCTTGTCTATTAGGCCATCCAGTAAAGGCTTTAAATTAGATATGATGCCATATTTTTGTCATGTGTCACAATTCTTTCAACAGGATAGCTGGCGGGCTTGATAACTTGCCACTAAATATGGTCTGTAATCAATTGTCAAGAGGTCAAGGCCAACCTGAGCCTGACACATCAGAAAATAAAAACCTGTGACTTTTATCCCCTACATCTGTCCTGGATTATCTAAGAATGGCTGCTAAGTAAATTACTGAGCTCAGGAACATTCCCATAATCCAAAGTCTTTAACCCTAATGCTGCTGTCCCACAGGTGAACACTAGTGCATGCCTGTGTGTGCGTGTGTGTGTGTGTGTGTGTGTGTGTGTGTGTGTGTGTGTGTGTGTGTGTATTTGTGTACTGGCATGTCTGGACAGAGTTTGGCTGCAGTTTACAGGTTATGCATACAGTATGTGACCATTTGTATCAGTGCATGGCAGCGCTTGTGTGTAATGCTTTAGTGCAGGGGTGTCCAAAGTGCGGCCCGGGGGCCATTTGTGGCCCTTGAGTGGATTTTTTGTGGCCCTTGACTTCAAATCGAAGATTCAGAAGATTTTGGCCCCAGGCCTCATCAGATGGCATATTTCGTTCTTTTTTTGAGGGAGACCTATAAAAGCCTGACTATTCTTTCCAAAAAAATAGAACACAACAGTTTCCCACTGCAATTAGTTATTGTGTATTTACATTATTTTTTGAAGAGGTCAAAATACAAAAAGTTCCTTCTAATATTTAAAAAAAACCAAAAAGAAAACCCTGTGGCCCGTGAGCGATTCTAACGCGACAATTTTGGCCCGCAAGAAAAAAAGTTTGGACACCACTGCTTTAGTGAGTGTGTGTCCATCACTGCTGGGCAGTCATTGCAAAGACCCCCAGCTGTTTTTAAACACTGAAACAGCCTCTCCTTCTTTTTGCTGCCTGCTTTGGACTCAGTTCCCATGAAATTGTTCTTAGATTGTGGGGACCAGTGAGGACTAATTCAAAGGGAAGGCAAAATAAACTTTCAGGGATTCGACCCAGCCCCATAGACCCTTTAAATCACATCAACAATAGGCTACTCAATGGATTTAAAAAAGTATGTATTTTTACTGTCTTATTGTTTGGTTAATTACGAAGCAAAAATGATTCTATTGTATCGTTCCATGCGTTTGACTGTTGGCCATCATTAATTAGTAGCATCATGATGAAATAGTGGGGAATGTGGCAATTTATAGCGCAGGAAAGCTGCCCCATAAGAAACAAAAATAAGTTAATTATGAGATACAGTATGCACGTATGATGAGTACAAGTTAACAAGTTTAGTTTCTTTAGAATGAACCTAGCTTGCAGTGAAGTCATGCTTTCCACTCTCTCAACGGGAGGTGGGGCTTTTTAGAGCAAACTTCTCCTTCTCCGCTGCACAAAGACCAGTGTGCAGTCGCCGTCTCCTCCACACTGAGTGCGCAGCGTCCTCACAGAACTCTCCAGTTTGGAACTTAAACCCCCCCACTGCATGAACTTGCAACCCCCCGCTGCTGTGAACAACCGTAAGTGTATCGCTGTGGCAGTTTTCCAGCAGATAATCGGACCCCGAAAAGCGTCGGGACTAGTGAAGAGAGAAGCTGCGGGAGTGGTCTGGAAACTCTTACCATCATGAGCACCCGAGGGGTCGACCTTGATACCTACAGCCTGTCGCTGCTAACAGCCAAAGAGGACATCCTGAATACCCGTTCCTCCACCAACTGGTAACTCGCAGTGCTTATAAATGAACAAGACTGCAACTTGCGAATATATTCTAACTTCTTTTTCTTTCTTTTTGACTCTGCTTCAGTGTTATGAGACCATAGCATACAAAGAAATGTAGATACAGTAACCATACTTTCATGTTCTCCAGAATGGGCATACTGTCCTTCTTTAGCTCATTTGTTCATCAAATGCTGTAGCGTAAGCACAGGCTTGATTTCAATTAATCCAATGAGACAAACTAAGTTGCCAACGCAGGGACTGCACGCAACCTGTACTATAGGTTGTTTACGCACAGCAGTGACTAATGCATTCAGGCTTGTTAATTTGCAGCAGTGAGTGCTTTGTAAAATTGTGGCTAGCCGTCCATTACGCACGCCAGGCGGTTGGTGTGACCAGGTCCTACGCTCTATGACTTTGCTTTTCTCTACCAGGAGCAGTGAGGCTTCATTTTCTTTGGTGCAGGATCATGTTTCTGCTGTTGTGCTGATCTCTGACAGGGTTTTCTTTCAAGGACAGCCATTTAAATTTGACAGCTTTGAGACATGAGGAGCATCCACCTAACCAACACACACACACACACACACACACACACACACACACACACACACACACACACACAAAAACCCAACCCCAAACAACAATAATGTCAAGCAATAAAATAACTAAGATGTATAAATAGGCTGTGCAGAGTGATTTGAGCTCCAATACACTATTTAAAGGACCATTCAGGAATAAGTAAATGCAAAGAAGAAAGAAAGTTCTTTAACATCAAATATTGACATAATTTTGTGGATAATTCTGCTCTGACATGTGTGAGACCACATCATGCTCAAACCTGACCAACTGATACCTCTCTCATTCTGTTACTTTGCCACAGGGTATGTTACTATGGTTACCCATTCATCTTTTCCAAACATCAACACTCTCAACCTACTGTTTTCTTCTTCTCTATGCTGTCCTTGAGAATGTGTGGCATTGTCATCTCCATTGACTGCATGCAGAAAAAAAATCAGTTTACTTTGATATTGCTTCTCAGTTGTCCACTTATTATGATGTACGATAAAAGGTATAAAGGAGGCAAGCCAGGGCCCACACAGACACACATTTGTTCTCAGGTGGAAGTATAGGACTGATTCTGTCCATCTCATCTTCCTTTGCCACATGGGTTTTGCTGCAAACTTTCCTTTTACCTTCTTCTAACCTCTTAATGATGAGATTAGACTTGGAGATATGAGATCCAGCTCGAGTGAACTCAATATGAGTGAACTGTTGCCCTAATAAAATTTGAGGAAAGAAAGAAATTCTCCACCCAGGCAGAATTTTCTCAGTTTCCATTATTTATTGCTTTTGGAAGATTTTAAAAAGTATCCATTATTAGTATCATTATGGAAGTTTTATCCCAACACCTCCATAATGATAAACCATATTTCAAGATACTTGCACATGTTTGGTTGTGCTTAGAAGAGAATAAAATAAAAAAGGAAAAAGACAGCGAGAGAAAGAGAGAGAAATCCCCCAGCATTCCCTAAACATACTTGGCTAAATAACTCTACCGTGACTGAATTGAGAGGTGGGAGGGGGACAAAATGATGTCATGATTCCCACTGTCAAACCGCAGACCAGCCAGCAAGTGTGTGTCTGTGTGCACTGAAGGGGTTTTACGAGCGTGCACGTGAGTTTGCATGTGAATGTATTTGTGTCAGGGTGTACATATGCATCCTGCAGGGACTGTTAAAGTAAGTTGGGTAGTTGAGAAGTTTGCATGGGGTTGAAGTGTAGGAGGCTGGTTTTGTCGAACCATTCCGCCCCCACTGTGTGGCCTTGAGATCCCTGTGTGTATTATCTAATGACCTTGTGTGTCCTGAATGGGAAACAGACCCTTTGTGGGTGAGGCTGTGTGAAGAAAAGAGGAGCAATTGCAATGCATCCGTCATTCAGACTCCTCAACTCAACATGCAGCCTTGGAGGCCTCCCCTCAGTCTCTAAGACCACTGAGGACTACGAAGTGTCTCACTTGTTGGCTGGAATTACACTAAATGCATGTGTTTGTTTGCTTGTAAACACAGGAAAACAAAGTAACAGTAAAAATGGTCTTCCCAAGGACATTGTCTAATCCTCTGAACAGGAAATTCCTCCAATTCCTCGCCACAGAAACCAGTGGGCCTGACACATTTTTTTCCAGTTTAAACCCAAATAAATTATTCAAATTGGCACTTTAGGCAAGCTCACTGTATTTATTGTGTTTTTTTAAGCAACAATGTATAGTTATTTTATTTAAGCCTTTGTGTTTCAAAAGTTTTCTTGCATGTTATTTTTTTACACTTCTATTAAGCACCCCATGTCAGCAGTTTATTCTTCAAACACATATTTAAAGTTGGCCAATAGCACTATGTAGATAAGAGCAATTTTCCAATGCAGAATACGTTGTCAGAGGTGTCACATTGCCAAATATCACATGCTGTAGAATGCAACACCAGTTAAGGGGACAAATCAGTCCAGAAAAATGATTGCACAAATCATATCTGATTGGAAGTCCTTTAGAGTAGTGGAGCAGTTTGAACTCTATTCAACAGATTGGGGCGTGGGCTGAATCAGAACATCTGTTGGTCC
This sequence comes from Symphodus melops, assembly GCF_947650265.1. Lineage (NCBI taxonomy): Eukaryota > Metazoa > Chordata > Actinopteri > Labriformes > Labridae > Symphodus > Symphodus melops. The sequence continues at coordinate 40,506,526 of NC_136691.1, read as the reverse complement.
TGGTGTATTGTACACACCTTCAGCAACTTCAACTTAAGACATCTGTCTTGCAGTTCTCGTTCTAAGTGTATGAGCCTGTTCTCTTGCAGTGTTCCCTACATGCAGTGACACATTAAGTAAATATCTGATTCATTGTAGTAACAGAGTGATTCAGTTTGTAAAGACCAGTAAAACATGTCTCACAACAGGTCAAAGGTCTAGTTCTAGAATGAGGTCAGATTTTTCATGTACATGTGACTAAATCATGTCACCCACAGTGTTTCTCCAACCCCTATATTAGCCCCCCTTCCCAATCGAACGAGTGTCTGTAATTTATGTAGAAACTGTAAAAATTGTGCCAATCTTGTTCGTAAAACTGTTTAGTTAGCTGTCCTGTTATTATAAATTGATTTGTTGTCCTTTGTAAAAACAAGTAAATTTATGTATACATTATTAGCTTTTGTGCTAATTCCAGCATACCTAGATGAGTATAGCTGATATGTTGATTAACGTGCATGTTCCCTTATTCATAGCAGAACTATAGCTGCAATGTGATCTGCCATGGTCATGGAAAACAGACACTGGGTTCTGTTTTAGAATTGTTTTGAGTAATGCACCTCTGACAACACCTTTAGTAATCAACATGTTACACTGTTGCAGCTGTTAAAAACCTTCATCATCAATCAAAATTGGAATCTAGAAATGAACTAAATTCTGAATTTTACCTTTTTGTATTTTTTCTTTAATTTGGACCTGTGGGAAACTGAAGTAATCAATCATACTAATTTTCATTTAAATAACAACACCCAATCCTCTCCTCTGCAGGCCTTTGAGCTCATGAGAAGGGACTCTCCTGTTGATAACAAAGGCAGCAGCCTTTATTTCTGTGCAGGCCTGGGGTGTTTGTGTTGCCAGAATTTCCACAGGCTCATGCATGATTAACCACAACCTAAAGAGCTCCCGTGTCTAAAGTTACGTTGTATGGAAGACACCTGTGGGTGTGGGGACAAGATGGGAGGGAGGTAAAAAAAGTATGGCTGCCATTGTGCAAATTGCATGTGTGCACTATTTACTGACTGCAGGGTAGATATGAAGTGTGTGTGATAGTTATCTTGTTGGTAAAAATACATAACCCTATAATCACCCACTGTTGTCAAGAAGTTAAACTTCCCTGAAAATGCTCTGCTGTTTCAGTTCTCTTATAAAGTTCTCTATAAATTAGCCTCATGACGGAACCCATCTGCAAACTGAACATTGAAAATCTTTATATGAGGAAGGCGTGTGTCTGTACATCTTGCCATCTAAAAAAAGGAAACTTTAACTTAGACTTTGATTAAATCAGTATATTTTTCTCAAACATTAAAGCTCCTTCCGCACAAGAGCCATCTGCTCTTTTGACTTGTCCTCAGCTGTGTGGCCTGTCAATGAATAATCTGATCGCTCTGAATTAGAGGTCAACTGAGGGTGAAAACTCTTTAACTGTCAATGTTTGAGCTGATGTGTTATACTTATCCATTTTAGTAAAGGTTGTCATAGATTGCACATTAAAACAATTCCTTCTGATCACTTGACTCTGCAGTCTCACAGGATGAAAACAAACAGTCTGGTTGGCTTCCTCGAGCTGTTCATGATAAGGCTTCAAAGGTCCCTCACAGTACGGACACTTTTTGCTTGATCGCTTCATACATAGTGGTATATTTGAAATGGCTAGTCACACAATGGTTTGCCTGGACCATTGCCTGCTCTCTGCTGACCTGCTGTCTCTCTATCTCTGCTCACTGTACAATGCGTGAGATAGGTTAGATATCTATGTGAAATGGATCCCCATTGGTTTACAGACATTCATCTTATCACATATCCTACAGTACTACTGTTAGTGTTAACTACTGGAACACCAGTTTTAATGTGTTTTAGTTAACCCAAATGATAATGAATGACCCTTAATGTGTTAAGGGCTCCTATTCATACCATGTTTTTCACGAACAATATAAGCGGCAGTCATGGGACACATAAAGCAGTCAGGTTTTAGGAGATGCCAATATGTTCAAACTTCACTTTTGAGATTTCTTTTAGTTTGGAGGTTGAAAAAAAAATCTGGATTATTCACATTTTAGATGAAAATCAGAGATGTTAATTAAAGTGTATCTTCTCCTCTCCAAGCATCTAGAGTGTCTGCAGTTATTATCAACAATATCAATTTCACGCTGAACTGTGATTGGTTCATAGAGGGGAAGGGGGATGAGTATTACACAGTTCAAGTGATTGTTGTGTGACATTGTGTGGTTGTTGTGTGACAAAACTATTTTAAAGACACAGGGTTTGCACCTTGTACAGCACTGTGAAGGTCACACCACTTTCCAGCGAATAACCTAAGCTATCCTATTTGCTTGTGCGAGCATGTCTGTAGGTTGCATGTTGGAAGATGATGACAATGAAGGCTGTAATAGCTGGTATGTGAATGTCTGTTTGGATAAACTTAGTAAATGATTCAAACAGTAATCACTAAGCAACTGCTTCCTGCCCCTGAAAATATTGTTTAGATTTATCTGAGGTCTTAAATGAATCTGCAGGGTAATAGTAGGTATCAGGCATGATGAGGCATGACTGCAGGAGGTTATACTCTTTGCGTAACTTTTGTTGTGTATGTCCTTGAATTTGCTTAATGTTGAAAACTTTAGGGTGCAATACTGCCAGTTCACACGTTGAAGTGTAACTTGTAACTGTTGGTGGCACTGCATAGCTGTTATTCTTCCTTGTGTTGCTTTCGTTAAATCATAAAAACAAACTTCTACCTCAGTAAAGATATTGTATGCAGCATGTGTGTGTTTCTTCTCTGTTTGTAATACATGTTTTAAACACCATCATTATAACATCATAAACAATAACTAAGTATTTCATTATTCTCAAACCTTTCTGTCAAAATGCTCCTTCTCTTTGTTTTGGTGCCTCAGAGCAGTTGACCTTAATCCAGATGCCTCCTGCACATTGTTTCCACTGGAAAGCTTCTCTTTATATTGTACCCACACAACCACAGTGAACACTACAAATGCTTTTTTGTTTGCCTTTGCAGTTTAAGATCCAGGCTGGGAAACTCTGCTGGAAAATGTTGGCTGTCTCTATGTGCAAGCAGATGAATTTTTTTTTCTTCAATTGTAATGAAAACTAGAAGCTGGATTGAGGTGAATTGTTTGTTTAATCTAACTAATGAGCTGTGAGTGTTGCAGGCAGTGTGGAATTTTATGGGTGTGTCAGATAGCTGTCTAAGAACATCTGTATTATAGTGTTTTTGGATACATTGGCAAGAGGCCGAATACAGAGCACGGTGTGTCTGTTTGTGTGAGGCACTTTTAGGGGATGTCTGAGCAACTATTTGAAATCAAGGGACTGTAATCTACTACTGGAGTTTACTTGTGCTTGGGTTACAAAGCTTTTTCTTATACAGAAAATACTAATACTAATGTAGCTTAACAAATCTGCTAACTAACATAAGGACACATAACTAATGTTATGTGTCCTGAGTCGTCCTCTCTTCTCTGTGGCTTCTTTAGCTCCTGAAGTATCCAGAGTCTCCTTGAAATTTGCAAAAGGTTTTACAAAGTGCACATGAAAAGTCTGGTCATGTTTTCTCATTGTTGTGACTCGTCTAACAATGAGCCTGACAAACTCAACATGCATAATCTGACAGAATCTAATCCTCTGAAGGACCAAAACTTACTGTTTTTAATTATTGAGTTTATCAGATGAACACAGCTACACCATCAATGATATCTGAACCAAGTTTATAAATTAAGATTGTCCAATTGTCCTGAACGTGTTTGGCATCATCAGCTGTCTTTGCTGCCTCGTCACCATGGTAACAGAGAAGCTCCATGGTTATAAACACAACAGTCTGGGGGTTAACTATATTAGCCTCTTACAGGGTCTTGACTGGGAACTCCACTTTTCCTTTCTCTGTCTTATTTGTTCACTTGCTGCTGGTGCGATCAGGGCTGTGGGTGAGATGAGGCGAGTTGGGGGGCTCTGTTGTCCTGACGATCCTTGTGGGAAAGCTTGGTTGTTTGTTGAGGGAGACTGAATGAAATGGGTTAGATGAGTGGAAAGGGACTGGGGAGGCTGGGAAAGGGAGAGTGATAGAATAGCAAGGGCTTTCGGTAAGAAATATAGAGGAATAAAGAGATGAGAAAGTAGCAAGATGGAGGATTTAGCCAAGAATTACAGTGAGTAAAGACAATGTGAGCAGGGTGGCCTTGACATTTTTAAAAAGGGAATCAGAGAAGGATTGAGGTTGGGGGGAGTGACAGAGCAAAGAAGATAGTAAGATGAGAAGAGGACAGGTGGAGGAGGAAGAGACGGAGTAAGATCAAAGTTTTAAGAAAAGCAGCAAAATGAGGTCTAAGTGGACATGCGATACCTCAGGCTATGCTTTGATTAGCTGAAGGAAATGGATGAAGATAAGAAGCCATCATGTTGTTAATGGTCCCATTATGACTTTGATATAGAGACAGAAAGCCTGTGTTTGTGTGTGTGTGTGTATGAGTGAGTAATGTAGTATAAGAGTGTGATTCTGCATGCACAGGAAATGCCAGAGAAATCCCAAAGGACCACCATTTTGGAGAATTGTATCTTCTCTCCTCTCCTTGTACCACTGACTTTAGGTGAAAATTCTGCCCCCCCAGCTTTACTTCTCTGTAAGACTCATAACAATTTACCCCATAGACACTCTTTCTTAAAGACACTTGCTCCAATAACCACATATTCCTCTTCCTCCTTGGAAACCTCCCCCACAGTCAGGGTATTTCCCTTTGTGTTCTATTGTTAAAAGTGCCCCCACTAGCCTGCCCATTTATACCTATCTACATTCCCTGGTGCTTTTCATCTTTTCCCCAGCATGAACTCCATCTTGTCTTCATCTTTCCCTCACACTGACCCACCTCTCTTAAGCACGCACTTGCACGACATTGGACCTCATGTACCCATTTTTAACTGGACCTTTAACACAGAGTTGTACTGTACTGTTTTAACCCCAAAGTGCTGCTGTCTTCTCCAACAAGTGCAAAAGTAATGCAAAATTATGCATGCAAAAGTATCCATCTATTATCTTATTTAATCTTATTTTTGATGGATTCACAATGCGTTTTGAGTGCCATATTAATGTATCATCCATACTAATTTGTGTGTTTTGTATACTTCTCACAGGTTCATAAATATGATTAGGACAGAAAACATGCCGGTGTCCTCTCTTGTCAGATCTCATATCTTCATATCACACAACAGATGAGTTCTGTTTCCACTTTCTGCTTTGAAGGATACCTCATGCTTTGAAAAGGAAAGCTGTTTTCTGTGATTCTCTGCACAACAAGTATGACTGAGTTTCTAAAGTTGAAGTTAAACATGTTAGGGTTATAAAAATTGCCTACGTATACACAAACTCATGCACTTGCCTGTCTTAATAGTGCAGTTCTCTTTCGTCTCGAGACTATGTCTCCACCCCTTTACATTATATGTACGGGATATGATACCTTGCTTGTCAGAGTCCGTAGATATTACTTTAAGACACACCGGCTTACCCGGTCATGCCCCACAGCTCATCTACAAAGCACCTGTGCTGGCGTGCAATCAGTGATTGTCAGATCTCCACTTGAGTCAGAGTGAAGTGTTTTCACGATCTGTGTGATTTTGAAAGGAGAAATAACTGAGAAGAAAGTAGGAAAGGGTGTTCAGCAGTGTATCCGCTTCTCAACGTTTGGCATCTGTCTACGTCGGCCTCCCTGGATTGCTGATAGCCTTTTATTCCCTTCCTTGTGCATCGTGTCTAGTGTCACGGTGCTTCTGTGGAAGAAGAGGAAGCCTTGTTGGCGACTGTGTCCCCTGAACAGCGTTTTGCTTTTGGTGCCGTGAGTTTACGTGCCCATGGGTACCCATGCTGAGTGCAGACGGCAGTCGGCCAACAGCAGGATGACTGTACCAACCGAGCCGATCACGGTGTCTTAGCAGCTGCAGCGGCATCGTGTCCTCGCGGTCGTATTGCTTACAGTTTGTGTGCTGACGCGTTCAGAGGACACGTGCCGAGCGCAGGCTGTCTTTGTCGGCATCAGGGTTGAAGCATTGTTAAGTCCAGCCACAGTATTGCTAGCGGCACACCGGCTAGCACGCTGGCTGAGACCATAACGTGTTGGGGGGTGCGTCCTCAGAGGGAGACTCTGGCTCTCTTCCTGAACCACATTCAGGGGTTGGGTCTCCAACTGACCCACAAGAAAAGCACACTCTAGCCTTCTCCAGTCGCTACATGTCTGGGCATGGTTCTGGACTCCAGGAGGGCGACCATTTCGCTAACACCAGAGAGATTGCAGTCCTTCGGATGTTACCATGGTCACTTCCGGCTGCATTCCAAGGTCACTTGGGGTTTCTGCCTTCATCTAATGGGTCTCATGGCTGCCATGGTGGTGGTTCCTCTTGCCCTCTTATACATTCAACCTGTACAAATATTTCTATCAGGTCAGGGCTTTGCAACCACGGAGATCCCACCGGTTAAGGGCGGTTGTCTCTCTGAGGCTCGATAGTGCTCTCCAGTGGTGGATGAGCCCAGCCAACATCAAGGTGGGGAATGCTCTGGGGCAAGTTGTTTGTCTCCACTTGGTCTTCACAGACGCCTAACTAGTAGGTTGTTTTGTTGATGTTATATGTACAACGTACATATAATGTAAGGGGGTGGAACCAAGAGAACCAAGGTTACAATGTAACGCCACGATTTGGTGACACAGAGAGAAATGTGATAGTTTATTACTATGTGTGCAGCTCTGTTTATACAATAACAGACTAATGTTAACAGTGGATCAAGCCATAGCTGTAATAGGAGACAGATGGATCCAACACCTAACTCTGCCTCACAGTTCATCTCCTGATTTACGTATATCGTGTCATTGTTGTTGCACAAGGTTTTGAATGGACATCTCGCCACACAGCAGCATGTTTGTTGTGTCTCTTTCTGCCTTTGTCCATCCCTCGCTCTTTTCCATCCGCCTCAGAAGACTTCTTCCTCTCACTGCTCCTTGGCAGAGATTTAATTACTTATTTGTTTGGTTTGTCATATTGTAAACTTCTCTGGCTCTGTGTTTTGCTGAGAAGAGAAGTTTTTCCTCCCTCCCCTCCTACTGTCAGCATTCCTTCCAGTCTCTCCCTCACTCTCTGCTGATATCATGTGCTGTCTGTCTTTCCCCCTAAATTCTACTGAATTTAATTAACCTACACTTTCTTTTCCTTCTTATAATTTGTCATTCTGGGCCTCTGTCATTTGTTTTACTATTTACCCTTTTCTTCAGGCCAAATAGCTGCAGTGGTCTGTAATAGTCTCTAGAGGAGTCTGCTGTGTCCTCCACCCAGTCAAATAATACACAGATGAGTGAGTAATACTCAAAGGATCTGAGAAACTTTCCTTATGGGGCAAATATGACGGCAACTTACATTGAACATTGACTTACACAACTATCTGTTTCTTGAGGCGTTTATTTATGCAACTTTATTGCACATTCTCTGATATCTTAGTATAAAAACAGTTTGGGCATCTAGATGTGTTACTTATTCACAATGTGCAAGTAGAAACCAATCATTTATAAACTAACATGAAAAGTTAGTACCAATGTTTACCAATGCTGTAAAGAAGGCAAAAACAGTTGTGACTTTGGATGATTCATATAAGGTCAAATTTTCCCTCCATTATGTCTCACTACTGTCAGAAATGTACAGAAATATTTGAAGCACGAAGAGCAGGCAGTCATTTTTGGATTAGTGTGTGTCTGCAGGTCAAAGAGCCCTGCACGCTTATTACATTGCTTGATTAGGGCCTGAAGCACTGACAGTGTAAAGGACCCTTTTGTTTTTATTCTTTGGCCACTTTGCAGCCATTTTTGAGGGCCTAAATGTGAATGAAACATTTTTAGGTCATCATGTCTGGTGAAAAATGTTATATTTTCGTCGAAAAAGTTAGCAAAATGGCTCAAGGGTGCCCCTTTTGACGACACACAATTGTTTTTTTTAATTACACAAATGATTTTTTTTTTTACGTTAATCAAATCAAGACCTACAAAAAAGTCATTGAGCGCTTGGCTTTAATTTCAACAGGAAGTCCACTAGGATTTTTTGAAAGTAAAAACAATGCCGTTTAAAGGATACCTATTTCAACGAACCCCTCCAAAAGTGTTTATTAGATTGACCAAATTCAGTGTGACTCTAGAGTTCTAGTCATGTTGAACATATTAAATTGTGCTCTACATGTTATTTCGTCGAAGCGCGTGGCAAATAAGAAACATTTTCAAAAAGGCCTCCCCATAGATGTTTTTTTGTCCTTCATACATGACCATTTTTACACACATTAAGCATGTCAGGTCCTACATAAAAACCTCCTACAACCATAGTGAAAACATTGCAGGAAGTCTGCCATTTTATTTTGAATGCAAGAAAAATGGCTCAAATTCACATTTCACAGGTTACCTATTTAACTGAACTTGTCCAAGGGGGTTCATCCGATCATTGCAAACTCAGTGTCAGTGTGTTCTTGACATGTTTAAGATCTCCCGTTGTGCTCTGCACGATTTTACACCAAAGGGCGTGGCCTTGGTGTATTGTCAAACTTCCAATTTTACATACATCAAACAGTAAGGCCTGCTACGTGGCCACGTCTCGCCATTGCACTACAGTGGTTGCAACACACCCTGACATGCACGGGATGCTTCAGGCCCTTCATCATTGCTTGCGTTTTCAATTTGTATTTGATACAGTAAGACATTAAAATTAAGCAGAAACCAGCATGACAAGTCTATGTGATGTCTACATTTGTATGTTTCTTGAGATAAGTAAGAGCCCGGAATGTAACAATGACCCAAAATGCAATTTAAAAAAAAAAGTAACATAATCCAAAATGTAATAGCTGGTTGATAATGTAACAAAATGCTGAGCCAAAAACATTATAACTTTTTGTCAGTCAGTTATTATATTATCAGACAGGCAAAAAATTTTTTCCTGATAATTTAACAACTTGTTACATTTTGGGCAAGAAATAACTATGTTTTGAGCTCAGCAATTTGTTACATTGTCAACCAGCTATTACATTTTGGATTATTACATTTTTTTCATCACTGTACATTTTGGGTCATTGAAACGTTTTGGGTAGTTGTTACATCTCTGTTTGTTGGACTTCTACAGGCAGGTGGCTTTAACGTGATGTATAGCTGGTTTTATGCTTACTTCCTTATCTTTCATTATAGTATCAGTAATAATAGGTGTAAAAAAACTGAAAATTCTAGACAGTTAAGAAAGAGTCAATATAATCCTTTCATCTACTGTGAGTGTGTGTGTGTGTGCGTGTCAAGTGGGATATGCTTACAGTCCAGTTGGCTGGTGCTAATGGTGTTGATTGGGGCTTGGCATGGTTCGATAATTGGATCAAGGTTTCTGTGCTAGGCACCAGCATCACATCATAACCCTCACCCAGAGCCTCTGCTAGGTTAATGTAAGACATTTTCCCAGAGCCAACTTTACTCCTGGCACAGTAATACATGTACAGGAGACCAGACAGTCTATGTTTTATCATAAGAATATGCTTGTTTATGTTATTTTGCTTAGTCCTTCTCAATCAAAAATGACAGGGAGAGGGGCATGTTGAGTACAAACTTGGGATGAAATGACTGAATGAGATATCACACCTTGGATTATTAACTACTACCTGAGAATGTTTGGCTTATGCTCGTGATCTTTTGTCTTGGCTTTTTGAACACTGTGTGTCTCATGACTATGAGCACCTCAATGATTTTTTTTTTTTGCTCCAAAATACATTTCAAAGTTAATGTTAATGTGAAAACGGAAGTTACATTTCATTTTTAAATATTACTTCACCTATGTAATTTTAAGCTTTCCTCTGGGAGTCTTTTGGTGCCATGTTTCTATCCCCTCTTGCTCTGCAGATCTTATTAAGGGGCCCTGTAGCTTGGTCTGTTGGGATTACAGGTTACAGCCCACTCTCTGTAGGGCACCTGACTGAAATCTGGAGCAATGCAGAGAGCCATGAGTATGGGGACCAAGACGATTTTTTTTTTTTTAATCTCTATTTTCCATTGAACCTTCCCTAGCTGTTTTTCAAAAGAGATTGTTGCACATTTTGTCATTATTGTGTCTCCATTGTTTGTTTGAGCAATCATTCTCTGAGTCATTGTGAAATATTAAGAAAGAACAGCACAGTGTTAACATAAACATCCTCCTTCGTCAGTCTACATCATAGTGTAATTCATGTTTCAAGTAACAGAATCCTGGTTAATATTGAATATTCTGCATTGTTTTCTGTGTATTGATCAACTTAAAATAAAAGATAAAACCCTAATAGAAGGATTAGATGTTTTACATTTCTGAGTGAACCCATCAACATATTTCATCATAACATTACTCAAGTGTCTTTTTGGTATCCAGTGTCAGATTTGAAGTCATGGCGTTTGATTGGATGCATCATGAAATTTACAGGCCTTTAAACCAAACCAAACGTTTTTCTATTCTTTATTTGTCTGTTTCTCTTCTTCTCAATTGCTCAATGATTCCATCATTTGGTTTCTTACTCACATTTCTTAACATCTTCCCATAAACCGCCACATGTTACTGCAGTCCAGACGGACAGAAGAATGTGAGTGCTGCTGGGGTGGCCGCATGGACACTATATTAGTAACATGTCGAACAGGGGGGGAAAACTGCTTTTTCAGAATTACGATTGGCTGGACTTTTTTGCCCATGTTTGGCGAGAGGAAATGAGTGCTGTGTGCACAGGGGATGTCTCTGAGTTCCCCCCACTCTCCAACTCAGACGGAGAGGTAGACAGGCTAAAAATAGCTCTGAGGGCCCAGGTCAGCTTCCAGCCAAGAGTAAGAAGTTGGGGGTCTTAGCAAGGAGAAGAGAAACACATGATTGCAATTGAAGTGAACAGAAAAGCTTGTTGGAGGCAAAAGGAGTATGAGCATGAAATATGCATTCAACAGAGTATGCTTTTAATATCACCTATCTTGACAAATGCCTTCCATGAGAGTCTGTTGGACCACTGTGGATGCTTTTGCAATATGTTAAAAGGTAAGGGCAAGAAAAAAGAACAGATCCGATGGAGACCTTAATTTTGGCAGTAAATTCTGAGCTTCCAACCTCTCTTCCATTTTGTCATATACTTCTCTTCATGCACAATCATATCTCGGCCACAAATCTCTCATATCTCCCCATCTGGCAAAGATGGACTGAATTAAACAACCTATGAGCCCACGAGATCTAACTGTCAAAGATAAACAGAGAGAAAGAATTGTGGGGACGAGGGAGAGAAGATTAGTTGCTCATCACTTTAGTTTGTGAAAGAGGTATGTTATACACACCAGGATTAGAAGTTGAAGGGAAAGCAATATGTGTTATAAGAGACTGGGGTCAGAATAATACATTTGTAGTAATAATGATTGCAAGATATGAGCATTATTTGTGGTGAGTAAGAATAGTAAAGTGAAATATGAGATATTGTTATTGGCTCTGGGTCCACATGTGTTATTATTGGTTCTTTGTGATGGAAGAGGGAATGGAAATCTTTGTAGACCACACAATAAAAGAAGAGGGTGTACATTATGTTCCCATGTTTCCTCTAATGCCATGCTCACACACTGGTGTACATGAAGCCTGGATGAGTGAAAACAAGGCAGTTTTTCCACCAGAGCTGAGCAGCTGTTTCTGTCATGTTCATCTTCAAGTGGTAACGCCTATAATGTTTGGAGGTATTACTGTGGTGGTTAAAGACAAACCATTGTTACTGGCTAGAGCTTACAGCGTGTATGTGTTTGCTTTTGTATACTTCATGTTTGTCTTTATCTTAGTTGATTTGTGCTTTATTTGTTCCTTTAAATTTGGGTTGTTTGCTGTGGTAGTGTTGCACAGAATGAATTCCTCATTAATTGTTAGTTTTTAGAAAATGTGGTCGATTTTTTTCAGAACATGATGTAATTTTTCCTTCTCTTTGCCCCACCCCTTTCTTTTTTATGCTCTTCACTCCCCTCAATGATGGCCTCACTCCCTTCATTTATAATGCCTCTTCTCTTTTCTTCTTTTCTCTCCTACACCCTCTGTCCCTCCCTCTGTCAGAGCTGAGGTCATAGCTGGCTGAGGTTGGAGGTGGGCTTGAGTACAGACACAGCCGTGTGTTTTTCTCATCAGCCTGTTTGGTTTGTACGAAGCCTACATGTGAGATGGAGTAGGGGTCTGTCTGCTTGCAGTTTGAGATTTTGTTACTACGAATACTGCTGCTGCTACAAATGCATCAAATTAGAGCTAAACTCTTCAGAGTTCAAGAAATGAAGAAGGATGTTAATTCATTCAAAGCTGTACACCATTCCAGCTAAGGATCAGTGTGATGTACACTTGTATTGTCAACAATTATTTCAGGAAATAGGGTTCCTGATTCCCTGTACAAAAATACTCAGATAGCATCTATTCATAGGGTTGAACAAACATTGAAAATAGAGTTTAAAAAGGAGATATATTTCCTTGATCAAGGCAGACAAGTTATGAGTGATGGCTCTTTTTTGGTAAAAAACAGATTTTATAGATTCTGACCATACTTAAAATGCCCAAAGATTTGGCTAACTACACATTGATAAAGCGCTGCTGTTAAAATAAGTCTACCACAATACACTTTTTTGACATGTGCAAACCTGTTCTATGTGCGTGGAGAATTTGCACATGCAATCAGAGGATCAGCAACCTTTGACCTTGACTGCTCATGAATGGTGACCTTTAGGAATGTATGAACACCAATGTGGATTGGTGTATAGGCTCTGGATGCTAGTGAGGCTAATTGGGGAGTGGAGAATGTTGGTTACAAATTTCTAAAGTTTTTTTTTTCACAAATTGCCTTATATTATATCTGGAATGTTGCATTTGCCTGACGACATTATAGACACAGAAAACAATTGTCGATATTTAAGAAGAATAGAAAAATTACCCAGCCGCCCATACTCAGGGTCTGCATACAAATTGCTCAATATGGCATACAATGTGGTTATTGTGCCCTCAGCACCCTCACACACACTTAGACACAGTGATTGACTTTGTCTGACTTTTTTCTTCTGACAGACAGAGACTTTTTTGTTTCAGCGAAAAAGATTTGCTTACTGAGCAAGGCTTGATTGATAAACATTTGTTGTTATTAATGTAGCTTCTCTATAGTATATTAATACCCTTATTGTCCCCCCCCCCTTTCTGTGTTTCAGTCTGAACCTCATTCACTCCCTCCTCCTATCACACATTCACCATTATACAGCCTGTTCACCTTTGGCCCATTGTAATAGCTGCTCCTGCCCTTTTACTCTCACTGCCCAGCTCCAGATGTTATTGACCCCCCCCCCATGGAGACACACTTTCTCAAGCACATATTTGTGCTCACACACAGACACACACACACACAGTCCCATGAAGCTTCACTAATTCGTCTCTTTTCAGGCGGCCTTGTAAAGTCACTCACGCACACATTTACCCCCAGTTGGGTTAAAAAACACACACATGAATATTGCTTACATTTTACGGCAAGCATGACATGTCACAGGGCATATTTTGGACTTGTGGAGTTTTAAACACATGGTCTGTTTGTTCTTGAAATAATACTGATAAATCCTAACATCTTTATGGTGACAAAGAAGACTGTTGAAAACCCTTTTATAAAAAAAAGTAATACTTTATTCAGTGTTGTATCTGGTAGGCCACTTACTGTAAAGTACTAGTGCAATGACAAATCTAAAATTCACAAATGCAAATATTAAATTCATATAATGCAAATGACTCAGGATAATCTCTTAACTGGGGATTCCAATTGTTCCAATTGTTTTGGGAGGCACCCGAGCACAATATACAGGCTAACAAACATAAACTAAATTGTCTCTTTGTTTGTATCTTTATGACTGATTATACCACTAATTTGTGTACTGTTTTGCACCTAAATGTAGCTTATTTAAAGCAAACACTCTGCTCTTAGTTTGTTCAGCAGGGGAGTTGTATCTCAGTGGCCCCTTGAAACATGAGTTGTTGAGTTGATACTGTGACCTGCAGTTTGACTGACTGAGGGTGTGGTAGGGCAGGTTTTCACCTGCAAAATGTCAAAAAGCCTTTAGCTGTGAACAGCGTTTAATAAACTTTCAGGAACCATCCATCTGAAACTTACACAATGATTGAAAGGTTTGTGCTGCTGAGCACCTTCCTGTTTTACAGCTGCACTGTAAAGGTCACTGGAAAGCAAAGGTTAGAAAGTGAACAAGTGCGTGTCACAGCTGAAGATTATTCATTTTTGTTAGTGCATGGTAGAGATGATTTGCACTGCAGGGAGGCTCTTCATGGTTTGGACAAAGTATGTGCGGTTACACATCTGGCTATGTGTGCGTGCCTGTATGTGTCAGAAAACATCATGTAACCAGCTGTCCACATTCTCATGCAAGGATATGAATTTTTTGACGAGCCCTTACAATTTGGCAACAGAAATCCAGAACAAACTATATCCAGAAAACTAAAATGATGTTTTCTTGACACATTTTCCTGAATGCAATAATACTTTTTTTATATAGCTTATATATTGTTCATTTATAGCTGACTATTTGTGTGTTTCTTTGTCCACAGGGCAATATTCACATATGATGGACTCACCAACAAGCTCAAACTGGCAGACTCAGGAGGTAAGGCATGAAGACTTTCATAACAGATGAAGTTTGTTTGAACTGCTAATTGTGTATTTTAAACCCTATGAATTAACGAAAAGCATCTTAATTTTTTTGCCTCAAGGCAATAGTTGTAAAAGTCTTATATATATATATATATATATATATATATATATATATATATATATATATATATATATATATATATATATTATAGATATATAGTATACTGGTATATATACTAGTTATTTCCCTTCATTTTCACCAACTTGTTCCTATTTGTGTCTCTTTGACAGCGGGTGGTGTGGCAGAGCTGGCAGAGAAGTTTCATGTCTCTAAGCCTCAATATGGACTGTGCAAAGTGAGCAGCATGGAGACTGGAGGACCCCGCATTGTTCTGATCAGTTGGGTGAGTGGCAGACAGGCTCCTAAGCCGAAGGTCATAAGTGTTATTAAGGACATAACAGTGCAAAAGACAGAACAAAACACATGCTTATTTGACGTGAGCACACAGTCATGCACCAACAGACTTGCATTCTTTGGCCACGACAAAGTCATTCATCAGTCCAAAGATAATGGGTTTAAAGTCTTATGTAGTCACATACTGAAATATCTATGTACCTTTTTAATCTGTAAAATGCCTTGAAAAAATCCTAAACCACTTGGCTTATTCACATTGTATGGCCCTGTTTTGACATAGGTTTATGGTTTATTTGTAATCTGAGGGAATTCATGAGCCTGATGCTCTAGGCTCATGAATGCTCACAGGTCATGTTCAAATACTCAAATGTTAGTTTGGCCATATGTGTTATTTGTCAGAAAGTTGTGGGAGTTTTACATGTCTCTGATTGATTGAAAAATCTAGTTTTCAATGACAAAGATAGACATGACAATCCTTGTAGGCTTTGGAGCATAAGCAGATATTATGTTATAGTGAAACGGAATTAGGAAAAAAGGTTTGAAATATAGTGTTTGTCGCCGCTTGAGGTGGCAGCATGCAAAGTTTGGATTTGTTTAGACTTTTTTTAGACACTTTTATAAATGCAAAAATGTACACTGTATCACCGGATCATGACAATTTTCTTTTTATGGCTGCAGCATGGGTGACGAGCCCAAGAAAAATGTCCCACCTTGTGTGACAAATAAAGTTCATCTTGAATCTTTAATCTTGGCTGTTTTAAGTAATGAAAATTGAGTTTGAGAGCCATTTATTTTAATGTACGTTTCATGAAAAAAAACAAACAACCCTAGATCCTATTGTTCCTCTTCCTCTCTTCCCTTTTCTTTTTTCACGTCCCCTCAGAGGGAGGTATGACATGAATGTAAGTGTCTACATCCTGTTTTTGTCTGCAGGTCGGCCAAAATGTGGAGGAATACAGAAAGACAGAGTGTGCCGGCCACATTCCAGCCATCAAAAACTTCTTCAAGGTATACTAGATCAAGATGTGCCATATCTCCTAAATAGGGGGACGTCTAATTCACTTAGTAGTTTGTTTGTTTTGTATGTTTGGCCTAGAAAAAAAAGTACAGTATGGCCAATATTCCACTGTGACTATTTTAGCTTCAAGGATGGACAAAAGCAGTTGAATACATGAAACCATTGTAAATGTACATGGTACTCCTTGTGTTCCCTGCTAAAGTGTTTGTTCTTTTGGGCTTTATCCCTCAGACTTTGTACTCACTGACTCTATATTTACACACTAGTTTACTTTGTATTGTTTTGAGGGTTTCCTGTTCTGAGTCCACTTTCCGCTTTTCTGTCTGTGCTGTCACTGCAGAGGGGGGCGAGGGGAAGCTGAGTTTTGGCTTGAAGGCTCCATTGTTTGTGTTGCAACCCTGAGTAAACATAATTGCCTCAAGTGGTTTAGAGTACAGACAACAAGTCGAGAGAATAGAGGGAGCAAACTCATGTATTTTTTAATGATTCAGGAACATAATGTATTCAGCATATAAGAAAGTCAGTCCATTGCCATATTGCGGCAAGTTCTGCTCGCCATCTCTGGTCCTCAAGCTGTGTTTATTTAGTGTGTCAATCGTACAGGGAGAGTTTCAGAAGACTTCTAGGTTTACTTGTTTCCATATAAAGGCATCACCCAGTCAACTGCGGTAGCATCTGTGGAATGCTTGTTGTTTGTTTTTGTATTTTTTTAAACAGTGAGTGTTGATTCTGGGATTTTATGAGGCACTGTATTAAGCCCCTAGCCCCCTCTGTCTAACTGTGTGTGTGTGTGTGTGTGTGTGTGTGTGTGTGTGTGTGTGTGTGTGTGTGTGTGTGTGTGTGTGTGTGTGTGTGTGTGTGTGTACCACTGAGCCTCTGTACATTTTCATGAATGGTTATAAAATTGAAGCTAAAGGATTACATTGTCAATACATTTAATGGAGTAAGGAACATCAGATCACTATGGAGGAATTGTTGGGAAATTAGGTCCTTTAACTTTTAGAAACACATTAACATAAACTGCAACATCAGTATATCATGTAACAACAATGACACTAACCAGCTGTCACTTCTCTGACTGCAAACTCAAATCTCTGTGCATGTTAACAAACAGGGAACAGAAAGGATTTATTTAGGACCAAATCGAGGCCAGATGTCTTTTAGCTGAAAGTGGAACACTTTGGAAAAGAATATGATTTTGATATTCAAGTATCTACAGGTTCATTTGTTGATTTTTTTCCTTTGAGGTAATTAAGGGAAGAACCATCATCATTGTCAACCATATAGCTTGCATTTGCAGAATTACCCTGACCTAAAGACATCTTACATGAATACATAACTGTGCTGTTATGTCTCCGAAATTATTCAGCAGATGTGACCTATTTCACACTCTATGTCTGTGGTGAATCCACATATTGAGTCTTTAAAAGGCTCAAGGAATTTACCTGATGTCTTTTTATTAAATACATTAATGAAAGTATCAATTAATGTAACAATTAACCTCAATATTTAAACGTTTTTTTCTTGTACCTTATGGAAGAAATGAAAGATAGTATTAATAGATCATTTAGTAAGGGAAAACTTCTGTCCCTGGTCCCCTCCTCCCTACACTGTAAAAAGAGATAACTACTCAATAATATTGAGGCAACAGATTGCACACATTATTATTAATTAAATCTAACTTTGTTAAAAGTTGAGTTAATTAAAGAGTTCACTAAAATCATTTGCTAAAGAATAACCTGTTTCAATTGAGTAGATTCAAATAAATGTGTGTGTGTACCACTGAGCCTCTGTACATTTTCATGAATGGTTATAAAATTGAAGCTAAAGGATTACATTGTCAATACATTTAATGGAGTAAGGAACATCAGATCACTATGGAGGAATTGTTGGGAAATTAGGTCCTTTAACTTTTAGAAACACATTAACATAAACTGCAACATCAGTATATCATGTAACAACAATGACACTAACCAGCTGTCACTTCTCTGACTGCAAACTCAAATCTCTGTGCATGTTAACAAACAGGGAACAGAAAGGATTTATTTAGGACCAAATCGAGGCCAGATGTCTTTTAGCTGAAAGTGGAACACTTTGGAAAAGAATATGATTTTGATATTCAAGTATCTACAGGTTCATTTGTTGATTTTTTTCCTTTGAGGTAATTAAGGGAAGAACCATCATCATTGTCAACCATATAGCTTGCATTTGCAGAATTACCCTGACCTAAAGACATCTTACATGAATACATAACTGTGCTGTTATGTCTCCGAAATTATTCAGCAGATGTGACCTATTTCACACTCTATGTCTGTGGTGAATCCACATATTGAGTCTTTAAAAGGCTCAAGGAATTTACCTGATGTCTTTTTATTAAATACATTAATGAAAGTATCAATTAATGTAACAATTAACCTCAATATTTAAACGTTTTTTTCTTGTACCTTATGGAAGAAATGAAAGATAGTATTAATAGATCATTTAGTAAGGGAAAACTTCTGTCCCTGGTCCCCTCCTCCCTACACTGTAAAAAGAGATAACTACTCAATAATATTGAGGCAACAGATTGCACACATTATTATTAATTAAATCTAACTTTGTTAAAAGTTGAGTTAATTAAAGAGTTCACTAAAATCATTTGCTAAAGAATAACCTGTTTCAATTGAGTAGATTCAAATAAAACACAAACAAATTAACCACATTTAAACAAAAAAATTAAGTAGATATCACGGTAAAAAGCTGGCAGCAGAGACACTCATATATAGCGTCTATATATATATATATAGAATAATAGTTCTGGGGAGCCTGGTTTTCACTGTCACAGAGCGTTAATTGGGTATTTGCACTGTAGGGATCCTTCATTGGCAGGATAAGAGTTCTCCCCAGGTTTCCCAACAGAGCTGTATATCCATCTTTCTCTCTATCCCTCTGCATTTATTTTATTGTGACATATTGCACAATACATCAGAATATTCATTACATGCAGTTTATTAACTGCCAATCAAACTGAATACAACAATCTATTTGGTTTGTGCTATTTAGCATTTATCAATATTCGACATGGTTAATAAATTGATATCACATTGTAAAAACTAAACAAAACATAGATTTAATGACTTAAAGCCTGGATTCCATCATCATTTCATCATGTCTGTATTTGGTTGTGTCTGTTATAGCTCATGTTTTATGTCAGTACACTTGATTGGAGGAATATTTCAGTAATGTTTCAACTGGTTGATTGTTGCTGCCCCCAAGTGGTCAGTTTTTTCATTTCAAAGCTTCAGAGAATATTGTAGTTCTAGTTCTGGGATATTCTCAGTGGCCCCGGAAGCACTGTGGACTGTCTGCCTGCCTGTGTGTGTTCAGTTGGCAGTGACAGCCAGAGTGATATGGATTATACAGTGAACTGACATGTATTACAGGGCACATTTGGTGCTCTGTTCAGTGTATGTGTCAGTGTTGTCACTGAGATAAAGCTGTGGTTTTCTGTTGAAGGATGACAGCCCTGGCTCTGCATCAACAAGCCTGGACTGTCTCAACCCAATGGAAAATATTCTGAGGTCTTGACCACATGTAAATAGAAATACATTCAGAGATACATGCTGAGAATAAATTGCACAAGTTCATCTCATACCAAATACATTAAGGGACAGAAAGACACATGAGCAGGAGTGTACAATAAATATGATCCATCAAAACCTTTTCTTTAAATTCTGGTACGTCCTTCAAGCTTGATTGTCATGTTTTGCACATTAGTTGAGGCACTGTCTTTTTCTACTGTTTTGTAAAGCCACATGCCTTCACCCTCCATCCTCCCACCCTCTCTTTTTCCCCCTTTTCACCCCCTGTTGTTCACTTTTCCCCATCTCCCTCCCTTCTATGCATAACCATCCAAACCAATGCATTCCTTTCCTCACAACTGAAGCCAGGGAGTATTTTTTGTTCTCTTACATTCAGTGTAACCGAAGTAGTTGCACAACTTTTTGGCTCTGAGCTTGCATAACTTCAAGTCAGACCCAGAGAAAACCACCACAGGGACTGTGTGTATGGATTTCTAAGCTCTGTGTGGTTGTGTATGCGGCTACAGTACAGCAGTGTAATAGTGGATTAAATTCACATCTGTCTTCCTCGGCTTGTCATCTCATTCCCTGCCCCTGCATGTTTCAGGAAGCACATGCATTCATCAGTGCAGAAAAGGTAGATGATGTGATGGATGAGAAGGTAAAAGAAGAGCTCAGCAAAGCCCAGGCCCAGACTCCTGCACAGTGGGTGAGGAAGAGCTCCAGGTCTGCAGAGAAGGAGGACATTGTGGTAAGTCTCCCGTAAAACTTAATCTGCCCACAAGATGGAGACAGACACTTTCATGGAGGCCTATAAAATATCTGATACAATAAGGGAGAAACACAGTTTGCAGGTTATGTCCCAAGTGACTGTAGTGTTTTTCTTTTCTTTTGCTTTGATATGATATTGTATCATGCTATCATTTATATTGTAATATTATATTGCAATTCAATGTCACATAAGTAATCTTTAGGCTGAGTATTTACGACGCAATATTCTATTTACTTAAAGGGCACAAATTATAGAAAAACCAATGCTGCAATGGAGATGAGACAAATAAACAGAGACTCATTCTGGGCACGTGCAGAGGTAAGAATCCTTTCTATTTTATTCATATGATTTGAAAATGCTCACCTGAATGGTTACTGCCTTAGACATTTTCTTTTTGTGAGGTGGAATAAAATCAAACAATTCTCGAATTGTTTTGTTGTGTGTGTCAGCGTGAAGAGGAAGAGAGGAAAGAAGAGGAGCGGAGACGAGCCACAGAGGAGAGACGTCGACTTGAAAAAGAAAGAGTCTTAAAAGAAAAGCGGGATGCAGAAGAAAGAGACCGAAAGATGAACGAGAAGCTACAAATGATTGAAGAGCAGAGGTTGGACCCATAGTGCCCTCTAGTGGTTGTATTTTGTATAGCAAGGCAGAAAAAAGTACACTCATGTAGATGGTATACTCTCCATATTTTAGCTATTGATTGTGTTTTATTTAATTTGCGTTCTGTCAGAAGAAAACAGGCAGAGCAAGAGGCAGAGCTGCGCGGGAAAGAGAAATTTAAATGGGTGAGTGAAAACGTATACAGTTATTGGATGTAAAATGATTTTAGAGTAGCATAAGTGGTCAAGCTGTGATTTGTTTGGCCTTTTGGCCTAATGGTTTATTGACCAGTTGCTCCGCTGGATTGTGGGTTTGAAGGATGGTCAAACAAGGATGGTTTCTTTTATCCACGTACAGTGAGAGCCAACACATTAAAAATATAAAACCCAAGACGACTCTTGCTTGACATCACCCATTTATTAGAAAAAAAGACCCCACAATGTTTTAGCCCCTCTGAACCATCTGTTGAAAACATCCGCTTTACAGCTTTCATGAAGCATTAAAAAAAAAATGCTAAAAAGGCCACGTAAGAGCCAAAATCTGCTTTTTGACACAGACTGAATTAACATAACAATTAGTACTACACTCCACTGATCAGACAGGCTTTATGTAACATTTATGGTAGGAATAATAATTTAATCTTTACAACCTGGTTAATATTTGTAACCTGTATGTGTCTGCATTTTACACACTGAATGGTTTCTTTTCATGTAAAGCACTTAAAATAGCAACACACGACGTTCTTTTGGACATCTTTTCATGGAGTTAAACAGTATGCTGATACTGCATACTTTTTGTGATACAGTTTCTCCAATTTTAGCTAACTGAATTGGTGTTCATTATAAATGACATTATGTGCTTCTGTGCTGGCAGGAGCAGCAGCAGAGAGAGCATGATGAGTTCATGAGAGCTCGTCTGAAAAGGAGTGAGTCCATAGAGAAAGCTGCAGTAAGTATGTCCTAAATGTCTATAAACCTAAGGAACAAACATGTAAATAATAATAAACAAACGTGCAAAAAATACATTTGTCAAAAACTAAATATAAGACACGTTTGTATTTATTTATTTTATAAAAAGTGATACTTAAAAAACTGTACCTGACCTACCTAGGAAGCAGCAGCATTAGTGTCCCAGCGCTCCATGAACCCGAGAGAGTTCTTCAGGCAGCTCTCATCCTCCTCATCACAAAGTCCCACAAGCCCTGGATCCTCCCGCTCAGGTGTGTACTACATTGTAGGAAAGTCCAAACAAGCAAGGATCAGCTGCAATAACATTGCATGCAAGTTATTGCAAAAACAAAAGCTATTTATCGACACCTGATGCAAACTTTCTCTCCAGGCAAACCCTTCAGACGATACCAGCGCAGCCTGACAGACACAGCATTCATTTTCTCCAAAGCTGAAGAGAGCACAACATCGTCCCCTCACAGTTCTCCCTTGGTCTCCCCCTTTTCCCGAGCTTCTCCCTCTCCCTTCTTCCGTGCCACATCCCCCCCTACAAGCCCTGACTTCCGCTCTCTCATTTCTACACAACGGCCCAGAGCCCCCTTGTCTCCACCCACCTCACCTTTACGCCCCATCCCTCCTTTCTCAGCCCAGCCCAGTGTCCCACAAACTAACAGCCAAGTTCAGGCTGTTGTTGAAAACAAACCTAAATCACCCACACAACCTTCTGCACCTCCAGCATCCCCTACTCTCTTTGCTTCTTTAGACAACACTTCTGAACGACATGCAGACACTCTTACTGCTACGCTCAATAACACCCAAACCCAGCCGGAGAACACAGCTTTCTGCTTTGAGCCCGGTGTTGCTCCACAGGCTCCAACAAGTCCTCTTCCAGA
Organism: Symphodus melops; assembly: GCF_947650265.1. NCBI lineage: Eukaryota > Metazoa > Chordata > Actinopteri > Labriformes > Labridae > Symphodus > Symphodus melops. The sequence continues at coordinate 40,483,638 of NC_136691.1, read as the reverse complement.
GAGACCACAGACGAACACAGGTAGGCTGGACGAGAATATTAAGAATTCTGATTGTTATGTCACAATATTTAGCAGCAGTGTTCTCTTGCCAAAGTCATTATTTGTTTTGGTAATTTAACTTTGATCCTTAAAAATAGTCCAGGCTTAATTTACTTTAATTCTTCGGCCAAAACCTAGACAAACTGCTCGAGACTGTATAAAGCAGACCAAAGGCTATGAGTAAGGGGACTGTTTTAAAGAAATGACAAGTTACAATTAAATATTCCTCAAATAACCACACTTACTCCAAGTCATGCCAAAGCTGCACTGTAACGTGCAGAACTTTGGTTCATTATAGTTATGTTTTCTACCACTGCCTTACAGTAAAGTCTTGAACCACATTAAGGCTTATTAAATGAAATGTGTTTTTAAGTGATTCGAGAATAATGATAATTTACAATCGACAGACCTCGTCACAGCCACTCAGAAGCACATTGAGCTGGTCTCAGACTTTGGCTACAAAGTACAGGCTGTGCTGGTGGAGGAGGACGAAGAGGATGAGGAGGATGTGGCAGAACCAGAGGAAGAACATGTTGAAACACAACCAAAGCTGTGTGGTGTATCAGAACCAGAGGAGCCGGAGCGAGAGCAGGAGAAGGAGCAGGACGAGGACAAGGAGGAAGAGGAGGCCAGAGTGAAACTAGAAGCTGATCTGGCCTCACCGGAAGTGGAGGTTGTATCAGCGGATGAAGTGCAAGAAGAAAAGGAGGCAAAGGAAGGAGAAGAGAATAACCAATCAGTCGACAATAAGGCTCCTGAAACTGCAGACACTTTGGAGAAAGAAGAGTGTGCTGTCAGAGGTAGCTCTCATCTTCTTGTATCCTGTTATTTTGACTTGTTTTTGATATTTTAGAACCAGTATTATTAACTTTCATGAACAATGTATTTTGAAAAAAATTGCTCTGTAGCCAGAAGTTGAAAAGGCATTTGATTATATTTTACACAATAACAAAGAACGTCTAATCTAATAACGTTTCAGATACCAAACCAATTTGTCAAGAACTCAAACATGAGACTGTCATCCTGTCCACCAATGGGATCATTAATGGAGACACACAGCAACAAAATGGAATAGGTTTGGTCAAATTTGAACATGATAATTCATACAGTAATATTTTGATTCTCTTTGCTCGCTGTGCTGAATGCCTTTCACTCTGGTCTTCCTCAGAGCGATCTTTGAGTCCATCTGACACTGAGCTCAGCTCACCAGAGCTGGCTGTGTGCTTTGATGTGCTCGATCCGGCGGAGGAGGAGGAGGATGATGTTCCGGAAGAGGGACAGGAGATCACAGAAAATGGACAAGAGGTACGGTTTCCAGAAGAGCACATTTTACTTATTAGAAACGATTAACCAATAAAGTCTTTTTTTTATTTTAAAACATTGTTGAACATTTGATGTCCTTCATTTAATATGTATCTTATTTTGTTTTAAATCAATAAAGGACCAAATCCTAAGACCTGATCTAGTGTCTCTCACTACTCTCTGACATCGCTATCCATTCTTTAGCACCCATCCCCATGCCCTTTGGCTCCGAGTAAAAAAGTACAAATACAGCCTCACAGTTGTAGGTTCCATTAACCAAGTCAAGTTGCAGTATACATCCAATGTATACTATGTTTTTGTTATAGCATGAGTGTACTGAATGATAGATAATATATCTATGAATTGCTTCAGAAAAAAAGACATCCCTCTAATAAGAGGAACAAGAAGGCCTTAACTTTTATTCAAGAGAAAGGGATGGGATTAAGTGATAATGATGGAAATATTGTTTTCCCAGAGCACAATGATGTCATTGTCTAGTAGACCTTTCTACAGGTTAAAATATATTAACATCTTTAATTATGGCTGTTCTACAGCCATCATTTATTGACCTTTAAATTTAGACTCATCCTTAATCTAAGGAGATATATATATATTTTTTCGTACAATTAATGACTGAATAATTGTAAAAGGAATGACTGTATAGTTATCAGCAGTATAGAATAATACATTTAATTTAACCAGGTTTTATGGAAAATCATTAGCCTTTTTTATAATGAGGTAAATACAATATTTTGGAGACATTCATCTTTCATCCGTCTTGTATTTTATGATTACAACCTTTCTCCATTTTCCTCTCTTATTCAGGTTTTAGCCAAGCAACAAATGTGCGTCCGAGCTCTGTATGACTACCAAGCAGGTAAGCTGTCATTTAGAGGGTAATCACTACGAATGTGCACATAAAGTGGCTCCACTTAGTATAATTACACTGTGATTAGTGGGTCTTCACCATGTTATCTTGCGTTTTCCACAGAGGATGAATCTGAGCTCTCCTTTGAACCAGGTGACATCATCACAGACGTGGAAACAGTGGACAAAGCCTGGTGGAGGGGATTTAGCAAAGATGGCCGTCAAGGCTTGTTCCCTGCCAATTATGTGGAGACCATATAGACAGGCAGAGACACACCTACACACTAGAAGACTCAAACATACACTACAGACACACACAACAGACACTCAGGGACACCATCTCCCATCACGTTTGTTCATGTTTTTACCTTAATCCTCCCACTGAAACTTTGACTCTATGTTCTCGAGGAAGGATAAAGAAAAATGTGACTCTCTTTTGTAGACAGCATAAAGAACAAGTGTGAATCTGTATTTTGATGTTTTCTTTTTTTCCTGAAAAACTAAACATTGTCACAAGTGTGAAGAAATTACCCAGCCTCATTTGCTTGGATATAATAGCGAGATTTTTTCTTGGACCAAAATAACTTATTACCTTTTGAGACAGAACAGGAATATTGGTGGGAGGGATCAATGACAGTGACAAATGATCACAAACTTGCTTTTCTAGTAGGAACAAAAACACAGATTTTTAAAGTGTATATTCCTCTTTTTGATCCACACGTATAACAACCATTCCAGTGAGTGTCACGTTGTTAAAAAAAAAAAAAAAAAAAAAAATAATAATATTCTGATCTTGACTGGTATATATAATCAAGAAAAATGTATGAGACATCATTTTGTAATCATCTTCCTGTGTTTCCTGAGTTTATTTTGTTGCACTGTATTTGTTCCTGACAGGCTCAGAGCACATTTATCATAATTACCTAAACCACCAAAACAGCATTAATAAGGATAAACAAGCTGAGGAAAAGGGCTTGGTATTGACACCTGTATGTCTCTGTCACTCTGTGAGATGGATGTCTTTTGTTCTTTTCCTGATGTTTTTCCATACATTTTGTCGCCTTGTGTCTCAGAATAATTTGTCCTAGATTTTAAGAAAAGTAAACACCATTTCCACATATAGATGACATAAAAATAATCTTTCAGTTTTAATCTTCTGTAATATCTGTATGTATGTATAAAAAAGCACATCAAAGATCTTCTCTTTTTCTAAACTTAACCTGTTTGTTTTATGATGAACTTTCTTTGTATTTACTGTATTTACAAACTTACAAATATACAGTATACCAATCTACAATCTCAAAATGCTTCATTGTGTTTGTCTGCCACTTTCCTTTGCACAATTCCATTTAAGATGATTTCACACATTCATCCAGACATCGATTAGCAAGATACCATGAATATGTCTTTGTTAGCTTTGAAAACAGAACTCTCATTTTGTCACAAAGGGCAGATTGACTACGCATTTCAATGTTTAGTCTTTTCAGAAATCGGATTTAAGGAGAAACTTTTAGAAACGTTTTTCCTTTTCCATGAATAAAATTGATGTGAAAACTACTTTTCCATCCCCTGAAATATCTTAAGTATTGTTTCCTAATTGCATTTGGCGAAAAAGTTGTGAATTGTAGTTGTTTATTTTCACCAATAGGGGGCGACATTGCCTTTCCCCATTTGTCACACATCATTGTTGAGGGAGCCCTTCACTGAAGTGAACAGATTCTTCAGGACAAAAGACAAAATATTTTGACAAGCAGAGAGGAGGCTCATTGTTACACACATTTAGGAAGCAGGGTAGCCAGACATTTCCAAACGCTAAAAATTGCTAATGCTGCTTCACCTCAAACAGGATTTTCCCCTCAGGTATTAATGACTGATTGCATTTGACATTAATATTCCTTAACCATACAACTTTCATATTTATGGTGGGGGCTAGGTTACGCTCTTGTGGTGCCAGTTCAATAACAGTGTTTGGCAGATGTGCCTCTGTTCTGAAATAGAGAGGTAATGTCTGACATGGGTCTCATCCTTCCTGAACTGATGTTTGTTGACAGGGTGAATAAATCTATCCAGCAGACTATTCTGCAGAGGTTATCCCAGAAGGCTAATCAGTAGTGAAATGTGTGAAAAGGTGATGAGCCTCTTATGAAATTCTAATTGGGTTGCATGGAGAAAAGACCTTGGAAAGCTTATATGAGCAAGATTGAGAAAAAAAATGATTTAGTTTAAGTTTTAAGTAGTTTGAAAAAGGATAAACTTCTGATGAATCTTTATACAGCCGTGTAAATATTTTTTAAATTGGTAAACAGACAAAAAGTAAAGGATATATGGACAGAGAGAGGACATCTGTGCTCATGGAATTTGAAGGCCGATTGATCTTGACATTTGTGTCTCCCCTTATCTCTCTTCAGCCAAATCCCTGTTCCCATGGTCATCCCCGCAACTCAAGACATCCCTTGTCTCTTTAGATTAAGCAGAGTGATACGGAGACACTGGATAATGCACCAGTCAACTTTCCCTACCCTTTTTCTTTAGGCTCTTCCTTTCCGCCCTGACCCTCATCAGTTACAAAAACACTTCAACAAGGATGCTTAACTAACAGAGAAAAATACCCCTCCCCAAGTCCTGTGTTTTTCCTTTATCTCTTATTCAACTGACAGACTCTATCTGACCAGCAGAGGACTGACAAGTGTGGGACAGGCAGAGGTGAAGTGGCGTTAAGGAAGTGCCACTCATTGTAGTGTTATCAGCACAAAGGCCACCAAACGACAGACACCTAATCTGACCTGGCTGCTGATGCTTCATGGCTTATTGGTTGAGTTTCTGCTCAGAGGGAGATTCTGTGCAAACCCTAAGATAAGTAAACAGACACTCAAATACTCACACGTGGGTAGGGACACACACAGACACACACCAAGACAAAAACACAGACACTCCTTCTCCTTGTCACTCCTAGACCCTGGCCTGTCATCCTCTAACTAATAGTTTGCTGCAACTTTCTGTGATTAATTACACGTTTGGGAGAGGTGTCTGTTTACAGGAGATAAAAATGTTAACACAGCAGTCTTATAACTCTGTGTTTAGCCTTCTTTCTTTACTGTTCTTGAAAGTGGCTGTGTCTAAGTATGAGCCAATGGGACATGCTTTGGTTTATTGTTCTGCAGAATGAAACTGTCTTAGGCTACGGGGCTAGTAGTTATACATTTTTTGCAAACGGGCTGTCTGGCTGAACTCAAAAATGCTTGAGTTCCCACAATGCTCTACTGTCATAATGGTTCTTTCGCAATTTTGCGTTATTCTTAAAATACTTGAGATGCTCCTGTTTTCCCCTTCCCTTGCTAAAACACAGATCTGCTGAATGTAAGAGGACTGACTAAGAAATGGTTCTCATTTACTCGTTCAGCTCTTTGTTCTGCAGGGGCACCAGTCACTGCAGTCAACATTTCATCTGTTGGATCAAACACTACCCCTCGGCGATAGAGACTCCATTGCAACCCTTGGTGGTGCATCAAAATGTGAATCTAGCGCTGTAGCTGCTGTTTTCTTGCGAGATGATCTCAATGCTACAACTGTTATCTTAGAAGAATTTCTCTCAACTATTATGCCTCTTCAACATAAATCAGCTTTAGCGTGGTGATAATTCCATCTGTTATAAGTCTTGATTAAACCTTTACTGTAAGACATCTCTCTTGTTCTTGACATTGTCATTTTCTGTTTTCCTCTGACGATAATCTTCAAAACCACTGAAGAAGATAATGCCTTGCAAGCTCCTGATGGCTGCAGCCAAGATTTTACTGTTAGCAGAGAAACCGGTCCATTAACTTCTAAAGCCCTCTTTGGCAAAGCTCCCTCTCCACTCTTTTGCCATCAAAAAGCTATTTCCTTTGGCCAGTCCCACACAGCCCTTACAATGAACAGAGGATTAGAACATCTCTCTGTCTTGAAGGGAGAAAAAAAGGTAAAAATGAATAAAGAACAATCTCTTTTTACCAGTCATTGGTGAAGAATAAAGTTGGCAGCATTTCCTCCAAGGGATTTTTTCCTGACATGATTCCCAAGAGGTGTTTTTTTTTTCTTTTTCGCCTTTACAATATCATCCCTGTGCTTGTAATCAGCCAACATGTGGCATTGTGATCCAATCACAGATTTATTTTCCCCTTCGGTTTGCAAATGGTTAAGTCTCTCAGTCTATTGTGCAGAAATCTTCAAAGTAGCTGGAAACCACAGGGGAACATTGCTAGATGTTAATTAATGCAACAAACTTTGTACAAATGCTTTATTTTCATTATCCCTAAGATAAAAAATACACTAATACTTTGAATCTAGCAACAGGCACATCCAAATATGTTACCTCATCTTCAGTCCTGGAGAAAGAAAAGCTGTTGTTTCTCTGAAAACCATAAATGATTTTTATTAACTCTGCTGTGGTTCCAGAAGAAATCTCTCTCTCCCGCTCTCTCTTTGGTTTAGCTTTATTGGATTTTTGTTCTTACCGATCATTTATGTTTCCATTCAGTAAATTGAGGTAAAATGTGTTTTGCTAAAATGATCTTCTCTGGTCTTTATGACTGTCATTGAATGTGAAAGAAATGGGAAACATGACAGAGGCTGTGGTTACCCGCTGAAAAGCGACTGAAGCATAAATCGGCCAAAATAAATGAGGTATAATAAGGTTTAATCTCAAGATTTTAAAAAATTGCTTTCAATCCATCTAATGACTTTAAATGTTTTGGATTGCTTTAAATGGTACACGTTTTTTAAAAACACACAAAAAGATGACTGCATATAAAAAAGACAGAGAAATATTGTCAGAGCAGAGCATGACCTAAAAATAATTTGGCCAATAAGGGGATGAGCTGTTCCTCAACCAAAGACTAGAAGGGGTTAAAGCCCATTTACTCTCGCGCTCTCTTTCAAACACACACGCACACACACCCGCACACGCGCTCTGGCTTTTACACACACTCTGCCTGTGGCAACACAATCACTGCCAGATGCTGTGACTTTCTCTCAGACAATTCATTTCACAAGTACCCAAGTACCTTTTGAAGGAGCAATGCCGATGGTGGCATTTGAGGGAGACAAATGTACATAAGTGTGTGTATGTGTGTTGGTGAGTGATGGGGGATTTGCCGGTGGCAGTGTGTGAAAAGGACACATATGAGATCAGATAAAGTTGAGACTAATTCCCAGCCCGGCCTGAAGACATTAAGCAGGATAAAGTGAGACATCTTTTTTCACACCATTTAGGCTAACCCCATGGGGACACATTGTTTATTTCTTGGCTGAACTACATGATTTGAAGTTAAAAGCTTGATTTTTAAAACACAGAATAATTTTCTGTCGCTAAAAGAAACAATACAATAATAAAAAAAATGAAGGAAGGGAATACATGTCTCTATTATGGCAAAGATTTTTCTTTTTACCTTACAGATTCATAATTCAATTTACACCGTGCAATAGGACAACTTGGTGCTCCATACTCACACTACTGCTTCAATGATTGTGATGTTAACCGTGCAGATTTATAGTGGATGAGACATCCAGAGCCAGCCCTTGGCAGCGGAGGCACGGTGCCCGCCCCAGGGGAGGGGGATGATGGAGAGCAAACAGCTAATAATTAATATTGTGATTACACAGGCTGCAACAACATAGGGAGACAAACCTTAACACACGCAGGCGGGGACCTGAGCAAGACTGATAGCACAGGAGCATCCAAGTACACACACAGATGCACAAATATACAGTCACAGAAGTGTATCCACTATGGTCTCTCTGTGACAAATGCACATAAATACAAACAGCAACCAGGGGTAGTACTCACAGAATTCATACCACTTTACTTTTGTCACATTAAGATCAATTAGAAAATATTATGTACACACAGTGGCTTCAATCTGAGTAATATTTATAACCCATTTGTAAAACAAAATAATGCACCAGTCAGCAACAAATAAGTGCAATTTAACACACAATTAGCTCTAGCAATTGTTTGTCTAAAAGCAATCACAGAACTCATTGGCTATCTTCTGATGACCATTGCCTTTCGGAGTAATGGGTAACTTTTCTGGTAGAACCAGTGCTTAACCTCTACAGGACTACTGGGTAAGACTATTACCCATTACTACTTTGTGTAGCCAACGTACTGGCCAGCAGTCTGAGAAGCAGCAAAGCAATACAGTTGGAGTTGACAAAGGTACTTCTAAGAGTGGATTGTTTGCTGCTTTTTCATGCAGGTAGGCGTATCTGATTAAATATATTAATTAGGCTATCCTATGACTTAAGAAGACGATTTCTGAAATTGCATATTGCATTTGATTTTTAGTCGGCCATGGTTGCTACTCAGACTACAAATCAGAATTAGAACCATTATTCTGAAGTAGCTGTTGCTTATTAATACTGTAAGTAGACCTTATCATCCTGAGCTGAACGTTAGTTACTTTTGTCATAAACTGTTCATTGCTGTATAGCTATCCCATGCTATCAAAGAGAGCCTGCATTACCATTTAGAATGTGGGGCACATTTAATAAGGTTAATGTCAATAATATGTATGAAAACTGAAACCTGTTCTTTTTGTGCAAATGTTATTTACAATTTGTCAAAAAACAATAACACCTGCTGCAAACAATTCAGCACTCCCTCATGTAGCCCTGCCAATCTTAATTCCTTTGCACTGCTAATATCACTGAAGCCTCACGTTTCAAAGACAGTACTGTTATTATACCACCAATTATCTGATTTTCAAAAGATTGATGCAGCATAGAAAGAGTATGACAGTATGGGAAAAAGTGTATCTTTGTGTCTGTTCTACACATTTTCTTTTTTTCACTTTGTAACGAGAATGACTTCACCTGTGTCAGAGTCAGTGTGGCTGTTGAGACATGAAATAAATCCAGCAGGTTCACCAGACACTTAACCTGACCTGCAATGGTTAGAGCTGAATCCTAAATTCAAAGGCTAAAAAGTCTATAAAAATGTTTTAGTCTGTTAACAATACCGCTTAGACCCCCCTGTGTGTACGGACTAAACCACCCATTCTGTAAAGCATTACCAAAGCCACACAGTAGGATAACAACATGAAAATGTCACACACACCTTCATTAGCAACAGAATCAAAGTTAATATGCTTTGTATGCACACACAGAATTTGTGATGCCTTCCATGTGGGCCGCCTTTCATTTTTTAATATAACAAGCATCACATTACTCCGAGATGAGGTGTTCTTAATTTCTCCAAAACCTCAAGTATTAGTCTAAATGTGCTTGACATGTCCAGGATTTCCTAGAGTTTGAAGGGATGCAGGGGTGGTGTGTGTTTTTAATACAATGTGGCTATTCAAATTGCCCTCGAAATTGTGCATATGTGTGTGAGAGGTAGAGAAATGAGTATAAAATGGGTGCAGTTATGTGCACTTGTGAATGAGTGTGTGTGGAAGTAACGAGATGCCAGTCATAGAGGGGCCGCACAAGGCCCAGGGCCCACAGCCCTTGGCTGCCACATCCTCCCCCTCTGTGCCACATTGACTATGTTTCCATTACCGGCAGTGGAAAGGAACAATAAAAGGCTGATGTGTGGATGTGTGGTCGTCTCGCACAGCAGAGCCTGGACAGCCCAGGACAGATTGGACTGAGCTGCTGAGACCTGGACAGCTTTGCGTGTGTGTGTGTGTGTGTGTGTGTGTGTGTGTGTGTGTGTGTGTGTGTGCACAATATGGGCTCTACCTGAAGACAGCTTGTCAGACTGAGAAGAGGAGAGTGGAGGATTACTGCACTAATCTTACTTTAACACCTCATCCTGCTAGGATCAGGTAATAATTGAGCCCAAGTTCTCAGTATTGACCTTTCTACTGTATAGTTTTCTCAAACTTAACCTAACTATATGATTTAATTTCTAATTCAGCTTTTTGTACCTTTTAACTAGAATATGAACAGAGGTGGATAATTCAATTCAAGTCAATTCAAATCAAACAACTTCATCAATCAGATTAGCGGAAATATTATTTGGAGCATCTTATACATAAAGGACATCAAACAACTAACACTAATAACCTATACACAAGAGTTAAAATGTGCCATTTGATCTAAAATAAACGCTGATATCAAGCACACTAATAAATGATGTATATTGGATAAAAGAAACAGACTGGTTTGTTTATTTAGCTATTAATTAAGTAAACATAAAGATGTAAATATTACAGATTGTAGCCATTGGCCATCTGTAGTACCGTGGTAGGTTGGAAGTTTACATGTAAATTACATGACCACAATGACAAAAAAAAAAATGGAAAAGGACCATTCATTATTAAAGGTCACAAAGATACACATTTAAAACCTGAGAAACATAATCTGATATCAGAGGTGAAACAAATGGTGAATTTGGTTGGATTTTCCTGTGCTTATTTTTTGGGCCAGAATTGAGCTGTTTGGATTCCAAATAGAAATAAAATGACAATATTCTATTACATTTGAAACATCAGCCTGGCAGTAATATTCCTGGAAAAAAATCATCTTGTATAAAGAGTTTTTCATCTCTTTGTTTCTTTGTTTAAGGACATGATGACACATTTGATCCTGTCTCACAGTGTCACATGTCAACCTTCTCATGCCCTGTCACTGTGACAGCTCACAGCCCGCTAGGCAAAGGATCATGGGTGCTGTGTCAGACACAGCGGGGAGGTTGCAGGAAGGCAAGCTAAATGCAAGTGTGTGCATGTGTGTGACTGTCTATGTGTGAGTGCATGTGTTTCAGTCTGAAGGGATGGATGCATGCCAAAGGCGAGAGCAACACCATGTCAGAGTGTTAGCAGACGATGCCCGTTTCAGATGCACTAATTCAAACAGTCAGCTCAGCCATGAAACCATTTCCTCCCATGATCCCTCCGCTCCCTTCCTCCCTGCTCCATGTACGTCAGCACAGAACTGCAAGGTGTAGTAGCAGTAGCCCTACCTTTGTCAAAGTGAGAGCAAATTTCACCTTTTATTTTAATGAGCTTGAAGCTGCTTTCGCAAGAGTAGTTATCAAGCATCAGCCTTTTCACCATTATTGCTTGAAGAAATTAAAAAACCAACAGACGAGAGTTTACAGAAGGTCACACAAGTCTCAGAACAATATGTAGGTGATCAGTGTCAGAATATGAATTAAACAATAATACCTTGTTATTTTTTGAGTCATAAGGGATTGTGAAATTAAATTCTCTGGACATTTAGAGTGTTTTGATGTGATTTCCTTTCATTGGCTTTTGAGTTGGCTACTGTGTCTCTCTCTGAAGCTGCCAAGACATGTGTGATATAAGATCACCTCTTGACCTTACAGTACAACGTTGTACTGTAAGGTCAACAAGACCATTCTAGGTCATGACACATAACTCTTGTATTGTACTCTAAGTGATGGGGGATTTATTTAATGGCTTTGTTTGTATTTGTATCCTGAGGAAGCTTTTCACCTGCCATGAAAGACGGCTTCTTGATGATAAAATGTTCACTAAATGACTGCAGGATTGATTTTTTTAACTGCTTTAAATACATACATGTTATGTAAGCAGAAAGTGTGGCAATACCAATACAACAGAAGCTGCTATGATGCTAAATATTGATTGCCGAAAGCAGGTTTTATTTGTTTTACTCTTGGCATTCATCAAAACATAGTTTTGTTCTTACTTCTCAGTTCTATACAGTAGCATGATCCATCATTCTGCATGTACATTCCTTTATACACAAAGCAAAAAATAAACACAGAGCCATTGAGTTTTCAAACTTAAAGACTGACCTTTTACATAAAAGAGTGTCTTCCTTTGATGACTTGATGATGTCCTAGTCCCTGCATCAGTGACAAAAATCTGCCAGAAGATGTGGACATATAAAGCCAATAAAATGAAATGCTGAAAATCACCATTTAAGCATGAATGGGACAAACGGCATTGACATGGTAGCAATGGTATTATAAATGACCAAGCCTAAAATATAATTACCCGTAAGAGCCTGGAACACTGCACTATTATGAGTTCTGTCCAACAAAGACCATTCTGTAGTTTAAAACTAGAGAGCAATCATATTACATACAGAGCTAGTATGGAAATTGTGATGGCCTCATGCAAAGATATGAATAGTAGGCCTATAATAGTTGTGGTTTTGCCTGAATGATCCCTTTTGAACCGCCAGTGGGTTTTAGAATTGCCTTCAAATCGCTTAAGCTGTCCGCCACTGTCTGACAAAACGGGCAGCGCCTACTTTCAGTGTTTTGGTCAAGACATAATGCCTTCCACAGGTGGAGGAGTCTTGGGGTAATTGGTAATGGGCAGCAACAACTGGAGCCTCCATATGCCACCTGGAGAATCACAATCCTGCTGCCAACTACCACCCATTACTTCCCACAGACAGCACCCACCCCCAAGTCAAATACACACACACACACACACACACACACACACACACACACACACACACACACACAGACACACACACACTGTCTATGCAGAAGGTTGTTCCTTGAAAGCAGGGAAAGTGAAAAACTGGCTCTGGATGAAATGTATAAATAGTACACATACTGCACAACATGTTCTGTTTTCATGTAATTATGGTGCATGAAGAGCTGGGCTTAGTAGGGAGTAGTTTTGGGCAACCGTTGTAGGGTCCTTAACAAGGGATTTGGGGAGGAAAACGGTTGCACCTGGTGGAGCTTGGTGTTTCTTTGGAACAAGGAGTAAAAGGAATACAAAATAAAAACGAAGACAGAAGATGGCGGAGTGTACGACAACATACCCAGAGAGACTAAGACACTTTCTCTTAGACTCACTCCTGTGCTGTCGCAGGAACACCTGGACTTGATGAGTTAAGCCTGCTTTAAAGTGGAGAAAAATAAAGGAGCTGGAGCATGATGTTTACACTTATAATCACATTCAAATTGATCATTTAGGCCCCACATGCAAGATGCAAGACATGTTGGATTGATTCAATTAAAAAAAATCCCCTGAGAGCAGTTGGCTTGTTTACAAAAGTACAGGAGATGGACATTTTATTGGCATGTTTAGTTTATTTCTTAATGAACGGAAAAGAATACAAAATGAGGTAATTGTGCAAAAAAAGTAAGCAAATGTGATGTTCAAAACTTTGCACAGGTATCCATAGTGACAGAGAGCAATATAACTTTTATTGTAACCTGGAGTTACACTGTCCTACTGAATATGATTATATTGTATGAAACCAGACTGAGATAGGATTAGAAGCACACAATAGTATGCTGAACACAAGGGGGAGCACTTATCCTTCCCCTGTGTTCCTCAGGCCGTCACTTTCACAGCGAAGCAATCTTTTTCTGTCCATTGTTCCCGCTTATAAATCATGAAGTCCTAAATGTGTGTTCCTGTGAAAATATACTGAACACAAACTAATCAACCTAATCACACCCACCCACACACACTTTGAAACAAGCAAAAGGAGCCTTTAAAAAGTTATACAAAAAAAAACAACCCTGCCCTCAACCTGAATCTTAGAAGACGTATACAAAAAACATTCAAACTAACAAAAAAGGCAGAGCTCAAACAGTGAAATGAAAGCTGTACCCTTTTCAGGGCATGTAAGGCAACTGTAGTAATCCCAAACACAATGGAGCTCAACATGCTCCCTCTTAACACTTGTTCAGGCCCGTGGCACTGAGTGATTTGAATTCTTACTCTGGTGAGTTTCCCCCTCCATGAATTAATTAGTCTTTGCCAAAGCGGGCCACATTTGTCATTCGAATTTATGCTAATGAGTGCTGAGGTCTCATGGAGGAGCTGATAGGCCGCAGCAGCTGCTCTGTCCTTGCGGGGCCTAACTGTCTCCCCCTTTTTTAACTGCTCCATCTCTCTGTCTACTCCTCTGTCTGGCTCCTCATCCCATTTCTCTCTTTCAGGTTTTGTCTGCCCCCTCCCCCCTTGCTCACCCTCTCTCTTTTTCCTTGTCTCTCCTCCTGTGGCCTTATCATCCCACCTCCTCCTTTTCTCCAACATCCCGCTGGTCCTGGGCTCCATGACCTGTCAGTGGAGAGGAGACTGCCCGTGTCCCAGGCTGATAAGGCAGCTAATTATCCAACACTTCACACACCGGGGGCAAGTGGATAGGCAAACAGACAGGCACACACATGCAGAACGATACGGGCTGCATAAACAGTCACAAGTACTGTATGCATACACTGTTAGGATACAGTAAACATAGATAGATAGATAGATAGATAGATAGATAGATAGATAGATAGATAGATAGATAGATAGATAGATAGATAGATAGATAGATAGATAGATAGATAGATAAATGCACACATTTTAATACAGAAAAGTAAAAAAAATTGCCAGAATAACCAAGAGATTAAAAAGGGGAAAAGGGTTGTAAAATACATTTTTGTTGTAAATAACCCCCCAAAAAAGAGAGAGAACAGAGGGGCCCTCCTATCCACTCTTGTCTAATACTGTTGTAAGAGAAAGCTGTTTGAAAAGTCAGTGGTGTATCTTGGCAGCAATTTTAAGAGCTGAGCACTCCCATTCAGCCTCCCAGGCTCCCCATTTGATGGAGTAGAAATAAGCACTTTGGTGCTCTTTCTGCAATGTTCAAATGCACCATTGGTGGAGGGAGAGGTCCACATTCTGTAATGCTCTATTTTGAAGTTTGCTTCAAGTAGTGGCCAAGTGGTTGAGACAGTATGTTAGAGAACAATCCAACCACACTATATTATGCACTTTTCTTTTTCCTCTCCATTTTAGCCATGATTTTTTAAAGTTTTTTGGTTTAAGTTGGTGTTGCAGATTTTAAAATACATCTTAAGAACAGAATGCGACTTTGATAGTGTCTTAACAAAGTGTTTGGAAGCATTTTTACACAATGATCATCTATCTCATTCTGGTTTGGCTTTAAAGCATCTTCAAAAGAAATGGTTGTGGTCATTAGTGTTAAGATTCTTATATTACATTTTTACTATTCTAAAAGAAATCTTTTCTGCAGCTGAGGAACTTTACTCAAACTATCACACGGACCAAATTTTGTTTAATGTAGAGCTTCTAATTGGCTTAGTATGGGATGCTGAGCAGACACCATATTTATACTTTTTAGACTTAATCAAATTACATTGGGAACTTTATGTGTTTATCACATCGTTCCCAACACCCTAGAGTGTCTTCAGTAATTTGGCTCAGATACATTCCACCTACTCAAAGAGGAAAGTGAAGACTAATGTCATTTCGAGGGGATTATTGTGATCTTTCAACACATCTTTGGGGGTTAAGCATGCTGTTAAAGAGAGGAAGGGAAGAGTAAGAAAAGTGATAAAACCCTGCCATAGAACCTCTGTTTTAACTTTCACATTTTCTCGCCTCTCTCCTCCTCCGATTTCCGTCTCTCCTTTTTCTCCCTCACAGCACCAAAAGCCATATTATGTGCTTGTCAAGATGGATAAACCCCTCAGCCAAACGTTCAGATGAAAACAAATAAGTAGGAGACGTTCATGTAATCGCTTCTGCCAGAGAAAGGCTTTAAGAAGAACATAAACACTTTCTGGAAATGTGCCTCGCATGTACTAATTCCCTCATGCTTTTGTTCGAGTCTCATTCAACTTCAGCACCATTTCATAGCACGCCATGACGAGATGTCACCATCGGAGACACGCTTAAAACTACTTTGCAACACAGTTAGTAGCGCTGAACAAAAATACGAGATCATATTACCTTGCTGCTTGTAAAACTGTCATGATTATATTCTGGGGAATTAAGAAAAGAAGTCTTTAATTAACCTGGCTGCGATTCCGAATGTAGAGAAGGCAGAGAGAGAGAAAAAAAAGAGGGGGGGGGGGGGGGGGGGGGGGGGGGGGGGGGGTGGGATCTGTCACTGCTTTTTAAAATGCGTAACCTGAGAGTTCCTCATTATCAGGCCATGGATGCTTTTTGTTTGTAGTGTTGTGTTTTTCTTATGGGCTGCTTGGCCTTTTCACATGAGAAAAGTCCCTCCACTGTCACTACACTCCCACAATCTCTTCAGCCAACCCCTTGAAGTTCCCATGGTGGTCCTTGGAATTTTGTCAGATTGTAACACCACCCCGTGACTTTAACTGCTGAAGAGGTTTTAAACCACATTTTGTAATCTACTTTATTTAAAAAAAAAAAAAAAAAAAAAAAAAAAAGTCAAAACATATTATCGGATTAATCTGTAGGCATATTTTCTTTTATTAATTTGGCTGCGCATGAGTGAAACATGTCTCTTTTATGTCTCAATTTCAAAGTTTCTTCTGCTAAAAATGGTTATCTGCATGATTAGCTATAAGGATGATTTTTTTGTGTAAGATCCACAACATTCTCCTGCGTTCTTTTTTTCCCATGTCTGATGCAAATATTGTTGTCTGCAGCAAAAATATTACAAAAATAGCAGACAGTGAGTGAGAAAAAAGAGAAACGAGAGCGAAAAGATGGCTTAGTGAGATGAGAAAAAAAATGCAGTGACCAAAAGGATGCTAAAAAGTTTCAGAGAAAAAGCTCTCCTCTGGTTAAATATTAAAGTGAAAGGACACGCAACTTTTACAGCAACTTCCCCGACTTCCCTCAAACTCGCCCAGTGTGCTGGCAGTACATTGAGTCAATTTCTCTCCTGAATGCTGTCCTCCAACAAAAAGGTCTATATCTCTGTCTCAGTGCTCACATTTAAAGCTTTAAAGAAATGTCTATTTCCCCTGAATGTCACATCTACATCAACAAATCAAGAAAGCCTTACATGACTTTTACAATTGTTTTCTGTTTACATAGTGAAATGGAGCAGCCACCGAATCGATTTCTCCACAGCAGTCAGATATAAAAAAAATTAGTCTGTGTGATGTGGTTGGAATTCTAAGGAAACCTTCTGGCCCTGCAACGGGTAAATCCCAAAAACTAACACTTGGGTTGTTAAAAGGAAGCATTGAGAAGTCAGTGCTCTGGACTAGCCTGATTTCAAAGTGATGTAATACACACAGAACGCAAATAGCAACTGGATGAAGGGCTGTGGCCATGACCTCTGTGTCTAGGGAACTCATTTTCATAGTAACTAAACACGGTTTAAATGCCTTCCTTGGAATGAGCCAAACCAGAGCACGGAGCGTCCAATAAAAGGGATTAGGAAACAAAAACATGCTGAAAAGGAAATAATATAAGGGATGTAAAACTGTACAAACCTCTACTGATGACCTCTTTAATTTCCTCTGAAATAAATTTCATATATCACTTATTAGGTTTTCAGAATATTCTGGAGGACATATTTATAGAAATAAAAAAAGAATGATCGAGATTTCTCTGCTTTGTCAATCAGAAACATTTAATAGAGTTAAGAACTCTCTGGCAGCATTAGATTGATTGGGCAGAGAAACTGCATTTAACCTTCTGGACCTCAGATTAACTGTCTATTTATACAATAAAATGCTATTTTTTCCCATCCAAATGACCTTATCAAGTACTGAAAGCACAATGTGGACATTTACTCAGATTATTTTCACTTCAATTACTCCTCTATATGACAACCATGAGGATTAGGCTGCAGACAGCCATGTAAAGCCTAGTTTTAGATCTGTGGTGTGTTTACTAAAAGGCAGACAGAGCATGTCAGGCCTGTGGTCCAGCTGGCAGGGCTCTGGTGTTTGTGTTGTGCTCATCGGGATGTCAGGACAAGAGTGGGCTGAAGGGAGCTGGAGGGGCTACGGGAGGACCAGGCCTCCTCTGGACTTGGCTGCTCGGACTAAATGGACCAGATCAATCACATTGGACGGCCCTGTGACAGTGAGTTAAGGTTCTGCGGCACGGCACAGCGTTTTTGGACACAGTGGCCCCTCGGCAAGGCTAGCTGGCTGGCTGGCAGACGTATGCACTCGTTGGTCTCACTTTCCTTGAGCTCATGAAGCAGATGGCGATAGCAAGGACGGAGGCGACAAGCCCACCGTCAATCCCAAGCCCCCATACATACAAAGACAAGTGATGAGAGAGATTAGAGTGTGGGAGGTGAGGAGAAGGATGGAGGGGATGGACAGTGGTCGTGTGCTGGCCAGGTCTGGACTGGATCACACACAGCTGGGCAGGGCTGGCCCTGCCTGAGGCTTCATCCATGAGGCGTGGCACGGGATGGTGGTTTGGGGATACAGTGGCCGTGGAGGTCCCAGACAGTGGAGCAGTATGGTAACATGTCTGAGGTTTGCCTGGCATGGGTACTGTCAGAATGTGTGTGTATGTATGTGTGTGTCCCTAGAGGAAGTGCCAGCTCTGTGTTTAGCGGCATCTAGAGTTGGGGCAGAGCTAGACTCATGCTGAGACACTTGAGAGGCAGAGTTGGAGGAAAAATATGACCTACATTGCCATAAGGGAGGGAGGATGCTTAACTTTCACAATATATACTGAAACAGACATTTTGGGTAAAATTCACAGATTTCACATTGATGTTTTTATCAGGGTTAGTGGTAGAACCAGTTTTCATCAGTGGAGCCTGATTTTTTATAAAGTGTCTGCTTAAGATCCACTGAGCTATATAGTTAAAAAGTGTAAATAATATCAAACAGCAGACTTCATTTACACCATTGGTTTGCTTTGGTTAGTTCACTGGCAAAGCTCTCATCTATACAGCTGGAAGGTGCTTGTAAAATGCCACAGGCATTTTCTTCTTAATCCATATTTGATCTGATTCTTTGTTGCGTTATAAACTCTGTTCCGCTCTCTCTTTCAGTGTGTGTGTGTGTGTGTGTGTGTGTGTGTGTGTGTGTATGTGGGGGGGGGGGGGGTATCGGCTTGTCACACTGCTTTGTTTACTTGCTGACAATGGATCCTCCCACTTACTTCTAAGCAAGTAGCAAAGTGTGTTTTCCCCCTGTGAAGCCACAATCCAAAGCTCCCACGTACATCACATTTTTTGTGTGAAAATCTGTAACATAGTCACTCTACATGAAGCTTTGGAGTGTTCAATGATTTTTCCATAATAATGTTGTCAGGAAGGATTTTAATTATTTTCAATTCCATGTGTATCAAGAGGATCTAATCCAGCTATTGAGCATCCATCAGTCATTTAAATGTCCTGTACATCTGTTTAAAATTGTTAAATGGACCAAAATGAACGGCTTTGTGAAATGATTTTAAACCATGCACATTGGTTGTAACATTAAATCCTGAATGAAGCTCTGTGCCCTCAAATTTGAATTATGATTCAGAGTTTTTGATATTTTACCATCCTTAGAACATTTACCGCCATAGTTAAAGGCAAAAAGGTGATTTCAAAAGCACAAAAAATATAAAGAAAAAACATAAAAGACTGTCCCTTGAATGTTATTGCCATGTACATTTCACAGCTCCGCTAGAACTAAGCCCTCATTGTTTTATAATTTTCCTCTCTGTAATTTAAAATCCAGATGAGCCCCTCTGGAAAAGCATTTAACTCATCTTCCCCAATAACCCTGGATGATGACCAGCACAAACCAATGGCTTCTAAGGGACATTACACACATTTATTATAAGTGTTATGAAGTCAACGGTGTCTCGCCATGCTCTGGACACTGTTACTAATTGGAGATCCTTTTTTGTTATCGCTTCTCTCCTGGTGGTTGAAATGTAAACAGGGTGTTATGAAAGTGCCCTTATGGCGTGGAGGAGAGTGAGCGAGGCCACTCTGGCACTTACACGGCATGCCTTATAAATAAGTAATGGTACTGGACGTGTAGCGGTTAGTCAGAGAGGAGGAAGGTCTGCGCATCAACCCCACCTCTGTTTGCCTTGTACATATTTCATAAGATGCTGGGGTGGAGGGAAGTGGTGGAGGGGCTGTTGGTTATATGGGAGGGTGGTTGAAATAAAAGGGCAGCTCACACAGGCTCCTCTCTGTTCACTGTCATGGGTCTGTTACTATTAATAATACCAAGTGTCCTCTCTCTCCACTGATACAAGTTCAGGGTGTTTTCTCTCCTCCCTCCCTTCCTGTATTTGACAACAAAATAGAGCCTGCTGCCTGTGTGCCCATTGTAACCCAGGGAGAACATAGCACAGGTCGCCCAATGTTAGTTTAAACAATTAAGACAAAGTTTCCTGTACAGACTCCAGATGACCATTAACTTAAGAACCTTTGATTAAACTTGGCATGGAAAAATATGCACAAGCTCCCATTCCTTCAAAATGAAAGTGTAAAACTCACAAAACCATTAATGTCCTCTTTGTTTTTATTCAGTACGTCTTAATTCTTTTACTATTTACAGGAGCAATTTGAATTAAACTTCAGATCCATTTAGTCAGTGAGCTTTGGTTACAGTGTCATGTATTGATTGGAGGCTGCAGGGGCTAGTTGATCTCCTTACCTCTCCATGAACAACCATGCTGCCTATTAAACAGAGAAAGCAGTTAACGATTTCACACCCAATCAATGGCCTTCATGTCTTCATGATAACATAATGGAGGTCATGTTATCTCAATAGATCAGGATCCTGTTTATGTTTACTCACTACTCAAGAAACACCTTGAATAATTGATCAGAGGGAAGGAAGAATGACATTAACCGATCATGCCTCACTGAAGACTAAAGAGAAAAATCAGAACCGCATGAATTAACAGTGGAGAGAGACTATTGCACACAAGTCAAGATAAAAAAAAAGAAGACATATTTAAATTTAAAGTATTTCCTCTGGAACCCAGATTACATGTAATTATAGAACAAGTATTGTGACAGACTTAATATAGCTTGGATTCCATAGATATTACAGGCCTTCTTTTCCAAACCTCAAACTCCAATTTTCTATGCTCCATCTAGCAACATGATGAATGGCCATGATACAGATCAATCCCAGACAAAAGCACACTTTTTCACAAATGCTGTGCTTGAATAATGGTGTAAACAGTATTTCCACCTGAAGAATGACTGGAGAGCCTGAACACTGCACATTTGAAAACCTACTCAAACTGAAAAAGGCTCTTCTAGGACAGATTCATTATGGCTGGCAACCTTAATGCTTAAAAGATAGGTTGTTTCAAAGTTTTCGGATTTCTTTCTGCCTCACTTACATGATGTTAAAATGATTTAAAATAGTTTTATTTTGTATCGATAAAGCACAATTGCTGAACTAACTGTATCAACTGTCTTTGACAGGCAAATCTATGTATTCTTTTACATTAGCAGGTAGTGGAGAACTTGTTACCAGGTAACGCTTCCATGAAAAGCGCTGACTGTCAAGGTGGACTGATGAAAGAAAAGATGGCAACCACCCTTCTAAATCTTCAGTTCTTGTCTGAAGCTCTTTCACTACTTGTTTTTAGATAAATGGAAGCCATTTGTCATATTGTTGGCTGCTGGCCCCCATGCATATTATGGCCCCATGTGTGTGTACCAGGGTGTGCTTGAAAGTCCTTTACAATTTCCAGGGTTTCCTTTTTTTGGAAATGCGTTGAAAAGGGACCATGTATTCAGATCAAAAGCAAATATAATTTCACCCCTCTGGATGAATTCACTAAATAAAGGTTATAATTTATTTGGTCATTAAATCACTGTGGAGTATGTTTATTTGTTTCTGTTATGTGTCAATTTTACTGTACATAAAAAAAGTAAGGTTTTGTCAGGTTTGTCCTTGTCCTTAAAATAAACTAATACTACTACTAAGACTACTAAAATGTTTGTTTAAAGCAGGTCAGACCGGCCTTCAAGAGGTCTGGAAATGTTGATTGTTTTTTTCTACTGGCAAACAGATTGTTCATCAAATGGGGCCAATTATGGTCTTGCATACCAGATATTAATCTAAATGTTTATATAATTTACTTCGGTAATTAGAGATGACCAAACTACTAGATAATTGCACTTAAATTATAACACAAATAAGATGATTATTCATGCTGTTTAATGTCCTCATGGGTTCAGTCTATTCAGGCATTTCATTATGCTGCTCCCCGCTTTGACTATTTAAAACAATAGCTTTACGGTGTTAATAGAGAACGTAAATCTCTTTAGAGTTTCTAAAAGCTTGAGGTCAGGACAAAATGTCACCTGAAGTGTGTGTGAAACTCAAAGTAAGAAGTCCTGTGAAACTTCATGTACAGTATGCTGGTATAGTACTTTATCTATAGCGTTGAGTTATGTGGGTCAGACATTGTACTCCTGGGGGCCAATTCAAGCCTGCAGCTGAGGGATTCAGCTGAGTCAGCATCTTCATTCCGCTCTCTGGGACCAGGATGCAGCATGGTGTTCCGCTGTGACTAGGCAACCAGCCTCAATGTTGTGTGCACACTTGGAAGTCCTATGCCTCCCTCTAATTTAGGTGTGGCTGTGTCCCACTTTTACCTCATACAGTCAGGACAATGAGACTATACTTCATACCAGTCTGCAGTGTATTCTGTTACAGTCCTTCATCCTGTTTTAAGTTGTTCATTGTTTTATGACTACTTTGCCCTTCATTTTGTCTTCTGTTTTCTTAACTGGGAGCTAAGTTAAATAGATGAAAGTTTCAATACCATTCATACAGCCATTGGCCTTTAAGAATAATGTTATCACTAATTGAAATCTCATTGGACACAATACATAACCCTAAACATGTGCCACACTTTGTCTAGAGGACATTATCACGTTTTATATACTGTATTATGTTCGTATGATGTTGTTGTGTGTTTTGGCAATGCATCTTGTGTTTTGATGTCTAATACTTTGATGTTTTTATTATTTATTTTTTTTTGCCACTGATACCCAGGTCTCTCTTGAAAAAGAGATGACACAATCTCAGTGAGACTACCTGGTAAAATAAAGGTAAATAAATAACATTAAATGGAATAAAGAGGGCACCAACTTCAAAACTTATTTCACATGTCTACTATGTAAATGACCAAACTTCTTTCTTTCTTTATTTTTTCTATTTGGTGCAATAGCGTGACAAACAGGTGAAATATACATGTCACATAAAGCACAAAAACAAGCAGAGAAACTCAGACATTACAAAACAGAAAAGGTATCAGACAGCAGTGACAAAATACAAGGGAGAATAAGTAAATGAGTGAAGGTAGAGCAAAGTAATTGGTTTTCAACAGACACATGTCATCTGATTATATGACCCAATTTCAATATAGATTCATGTTTCAATGGGTGAAGTATCCCTATAACAATCTCTACTGTCATTGTATGAAGGGATGTAAATGAACAGTAGGCGTGACATGCGATGAAAAATAGCTTTGAGTAGTCAGAAGATGGGAAAAGGGCTCCACAAGCTGAAGTCCATTTACTTGAACTTAATATTTAATGTCAATTTCAAAATGTGAATAGCCCTTGAGGACACCTTATTTTCTAAATATCGAGTGTTGAACAAGTATTTTTTATCTTTAAGCATCATTTCATTATCGAGTATCGTGACACTAAACTTGGCAAAGGCATTGAAATCATATATTGGTATTATGACCACACTTACATCTAATGTAAACTACTTATTTGGAACTATCACACTTGATATCTTTAGTGTAATATTGAACAATGTTTATTTTTCCTTACTCTATGCAGTCCAAATATAAGCCTTTAACCTCTATCAGGTTTGTTAAGTCGGTTTGATAATGTAAATGAAATTAAGTTTGTAATAAGCTTATGTCTTAACACTATAAATATAAACTCCACCAACCTCACACACATTCAAGCTCATACAATAAAACTTCTTTCCACTTGATACGAAAGTAGAAATCAAATAAAGGCAGAGTGTTCTCCGGATGCAGAGATTTGAGAGTCCGATAGAGCTCAATTCTTAATGCAATGGATGACAGAGGACTTAGTTGTTGGGCTGATGCAAATGGATATATTGTGTTCAGTAGTTCACCCTGTCAACCTTGTGATGAATAATAAAGTTTATTTCATTTCCTTCATCTCTGCTTCTATGCGATGAAACCTTACACTGACTTTGTTTCACCATTTCTTCTTTATGATACATGCAGGTGTCAGGGAAGTAGAAAAAGGGAAGGGTTGATGGTTGCTTAATTTAAGGTATCAAGTCACATGTTTCAATATATTAAGCTTTAAACTAAATAAATATATACATCACTTCAAATAAAAATACATATTTTATAAGCCTTAATCCACTAATTCTCAGATTTTATTGTAGTTAAAGCACATTTGGTAAAGATTTTCAATGAAATCCTATTGATCTTACTGTTCTTCTCTACTACTTTGGTTCATTCAGATGGGGCCTTGTTATACATGTATGACTTTCCTTCAGAAAGGTTACCATGGATACAAGAGTATTACTTAATCGCTCAGCTTGTGGCATTTCGAGTCACCAGCTCACCGATTACTGCCCCTGTAATTACTTAATTCCAACAATTCCATCCATTGGTCTTGTTCAGCGGTTATTTGAATAATTGTACAGTGAACCGCTTGTGAGCCCTGTGGAGTGCCCTGGATACTGTACTGGGTCACTGTCATAAAGATCCAGTGAGTAATTGTGGGAGTCAATTGAGGATCAAAGCATTGGCTATGACTGGCCATCTGTCTGTCTGTTACTAATCAACACATTGGTTATGATGGACATCATGGTATATTCAATCTAATTAAGTAATTTAGTTAGCTGATATCCAGGATATAGGTATAAAACTGACAAATCTATTGCTTTAATTCCTGTGCAAAATAGCAATATCGACATATGAAGGATTAGAAAAATCAACCCAGATAAATGCATTTATGTTTCTAAACACATACATATATCATATTTTTTCAATGAATTCCTAATTCTCTCTTTTCTACTAACAAAACAAACCCAGTTTTATAAAAATACAGTTGTCACAGTTGTTATCTTTGTCATCAACAATGCTTGAATTCAGAATTGGCTTCAGTGCTTGGTCCTTTCCTCTTCATACTCTACTTTATGGCACAACCACAAACCTCCTCAATAAACTTCAGTACATCCAAAACTCTGCTGCCCGTCTCGTCATCCGTTCCCGTGAACACATCACCCCTGTCCTCCAGAACCTTCACCGGCTTCCAATCCCATTCTGTATTAACTTCTAAATCCTCCTTCTCACCCACATTTAAGTCCATAACCAGGCCCCCTCCTACCTCACAGACATGCTTCACCTCTACACCCCTTACTGTACCCTCTGCTCCTCAGATGCTAACCTCCTGACTGTCCCTATAGGACCAAGCACCTACATCTGGGACACTGCAGTGTGGACTGTAGGTCTGTTGCCCAAGGACACATCGGACATGTAGCTGCAGGACCGATTCTTCAACTGATCCACAGTCACTCCCTTACAACCTAATTCCTTTACAGACTCACATCGCAGTGGTAAATATTGCGATGGAGTGTGCAGCCCTAGTTGACACTATTTATCTTACCACAGTTCTTACCATTTCCAACTTTTTGTAGACCCTAAACCCCAAAAATGAACACTTTTGGAATGTTCATAAACACAAAATCTGAAAAAAAAAAAAAAAAACACCAACAAAAGAGATTTGCTAGTTAAGTTGGATGAGGGCTTGGATTTTCATGGTGATGAAATGGCTGAAATCAACAACAGGCAGCAGCCTCTCATTTTATTTTCAACTCCTGCTTCATGAGCAAGCCTTTCTAGACCCCACAACTCATTTTTTGTGGATTTACTATTGCATTATTTTGTATTTGTGTGTGTTTGTATACATGCCAGTCAGCAGCTTACATTTCAGACACCCCTGCTTTACAGTAACTCCTGATCACAATGCCATGGTACACAAATTACATACAGATTTTGTCCCCCAGCCCTCCACAAAGAAATAGATTTGCTTCACCCCAACACAAAGAAAATACTGTAATAAGGGCTCATTATGGGGTGACCAGATTCATTTTGTGTGAAAAAGGAGAACTCACTCTGCAGATTCAAAGTGACAGCCCCTTTACCAGGATAAACATTTCTCTTTGATACATTCCAATAACAACAACAGTTCACTTATTTATTGGAAGGAAAATAAATGGTATATGCTTTGTCTTTGATGAGAGAAGAGCATCACTATGCACTTGATTCAGTTCTCATGGCTATTTTTTCTTCTTCAGATTTTTGGAAAAGGGTCTGATGCAGAGGACCAAATAAAAGGTGACTTGTGTCAAAGTAACCCAGAAATGGTAAGTGTTAAACACTCTCAGCAGACTTGGTCTTCAGTCGATGAAAATCAAAGAAACCGGTCCTTTTCTTTTGCGCCCCCTCTGTGCCTTTATCTTCCTTTAAGCCCTTGGTAGTTCTCAGCAGACAAGAGCAAGAGGCCGCTTGCTGTTAATGCTCTTCAGTGTAGAATTTATTTTAAAAGGAATACAGTGCATCATGCCAAAGGGAGGACTTCCTGACCCACAATCCGCTTAAGCCCCAACCAAGGGCGCAGTGAGTTACGGCTCCCCGCAGCACGGTGTCACTCAAAGAAGCATGGTGGAGCAGAGGTCTGGGGAACAGCGTGGCGCGTGGCAATCGATTTCTCCTTGGGGGAATTCAACACAGGCACTGTTGTCGCTGCACTGATTCTTCTCTTCCACCTCCCTCTGCCCTCTATCACTCTCTCTTTTTCTCCTCCCTCTCAATCTATTTATTTACACTCTTTTTCGTCTCCCTCTCACCTTGCTCAGGCCCCGCTGCCAGCCTCAGATTTTTGAAGGGTTACTCCAGTGTCTGTTTCCTCGAATCCAGCAGCCCAAGCTTTGTGCCAGTGTCCTGACCCAGCCCTAATTAAACACAATTAGATAAATCCCATGGACTTGGGCGTAATCCTCTGGACTGCAGAGGGAGCAGAGGAGAGCACGAGCGGGGGAGATAGTCGGGGGAAGAAGGGAGCCTTGGCAGAAGAGGGGACAGAACATCCCTCCAGAACAAAGCCAAGCAGAGCTTCTAATGTATCAAACACATGGATTAGCGGTTAGCTGGGAGAGCTGGGGCCGAGCGAGATCCAAGGTTAAGGTTTCCAGCTTTCTTGGAGGCTGACTTGGCCCAGTGAGAGACGGGGGGCCCTGGTTAGTCTTGTGGGAGGCTGAAAATCCATTTCTGAATGTGTAAATTGACAACTAAGTAAAGAGAAGTAAATATATAATAATTCTGTCCAGGAGGATTTATTTTAGTTTGAAAAGACAGGTGCCTCGATTATTAGTTTTCCACATTCATGAAACCAAAGTCCCATGGTGAAATATGAAAAAAAGGAAAGACATATAAATAAAGGACTGTAGATTTACTTAGTCAGTGCTGGACAGGGGCACTTTTTTTTCTCAACTCTGAAAAGAAAATTATTTTGAATTATTTTTCTTTCTCACTTTTGGGTATGAGCATATTTATAGTATTTCTTTATGACATACATGACTTAATGAGGCTCAAACACTTTTTTGGTCAGATATTAAAAACAATTTGAGGAACAAGTTCTTCACAAAGAAAAGTGACTGTGATTTTCCCTCTCACAATCATCTTCTCACCTCTCCTATTGTGTTACAAAGCCTGCAATATTTTCATAACCGTAGAAAGATAATCTCACACTTGACTCCCAGTATTGAGTCATTTCACCAGACCCACTTTTGGCCATGTATTATTCACGGGTATTCAAGCCCCACTCTGGCCCAGAGAGGAAGTGCTCTCTCCCAGTCTCCGTCACAGGATATCAGCCTCTTATTCATTATTCAACATGCTGGAGCAAGGCCACTCAGTCTAACTCAGAGAGATGTTGCCCGGACAGGAGAGGAGAGTGAGGGACTGTGCAGAAGCTGCTCTGAGGCCTCATGTGATCTCCCTTTTCCCTTACTAGATGGACCAATGGATGGATGGAGATATCTTATACTGGATTTTAGGTCTTATTACAGGACTGATGCTGTGGGATGCTTTATCTATCACTGTTGTTAATTCAACAGATAAAGGCAATAAGTTGATGATGCAGCTGTGGCCACTGCTTCTGTCAATAATTGACATGATATCAATGGTTAGAATGCAGGGAATGTTACTATTCTATACAGGTTATGTATGCAATATTCAAAATGTTAATGCAGCTTCTACTTGTGCATCTGCAAAATGTTTTATTTATTTCAAACTCATGAGACCTCTCCAATGATTTGTTGAATTAGTTTGTCTTGAACAAAACTTTGTATGCATTAAATATTTTTCTTTATCATCATCCCAACTCCTAGTGTGCTTTATGACTTTGTTATTTGATGAAATGGGATGTTGCGTTAGAGTCTGTTGTAAGAAGGTCAGGGGTTCAATTCCTGCAGCCACATCCCAAAATGTCCTTGGGCAAGTCACTAAAACTCAAATTTCTCCCACTGTTGTGTCAGCAGAGTTAATATGGTGGATGCTTTATAGTAGGAGTAAAATTAGCTTTGAATGGTCAGAAAACTAAAAAAGCTCAAGTCCACTGACCATTTCAAGAGAGAATAGATGAATGCTGCAGGTGCACTGCTTATACTACAACATATTTAAGGTAGAGTACAATGTTTGAGTTTTGCTCATCTCCGTTCCCCTTAGCTTCCCAGAATAGAAGCATACAATTTGGAACACAAAATACAATAGACAGAATGTTTATCAGACTCAAACTAAATTTAGATAGATATGTTGAATTGCTGTAATCCAAAATGTAAGAAAAAACTTTCATAGTAGAAAATTGATGTGATTTCTAACACTTTAGTTTAAATGATGACCATAGATTGTACAAGTAGAAAATAAAAGAGAATTCTCACAGCTGCGCACTTTACAAACTCTGTGTTTGTAAAGTTGAGTTGGATCATCTAACCATCAAAACTAATGTTGTACAATAATAACTTTCATCTTCATCTGAAATAGTCTTATTTTGAATAGTTAACCATGACAACCAATGACACTTCCTGATGCTAAATGGTGGATCTAAAAATCCACAGCTGTTTCTTTTTTGAATTGTGAAACTCTTGTGATACTGCTTTTTAATAATTGCTTACTCACAACCTTGTGAAAAAATAACAGCTCTTTGATGAAATGTAATAAAAAGATTAATATTTTTATGCATTTATACAATTAGCACATTGGTTTATGAATAATAGGCATAACATGGATATTAAATATATTAGCATCTTACAAAATAAAAGTTTCCAGTCCAAATATGAGGTTATTGGTGGAGAGAAGTGGTGGAGAGGTCACATTTGAAAGCTTGGAAAAAGATCAATCAAAGTGAATTAGGTCAGTGCCATGGAGGTCTCAGGAGGTGGTCGACAGCAGGGAGACTCTCTGGTTTTGGGTCATCCGTGCCCCTGACAGAGTGAAGTGAGATCCAGTGTGCAAACAACAGACCACTATCAGTATCCCGACTTCCTTCCTGAGATTTTTCTCTCATTGCTGTATTTTATGCAGCTTTGCTCCAGTGCATCACTGTCATCCTTCACTCATCCTTCATATCTCTCACTTCCCTTTCTCATTTCCCTCTCTGCCTCATTATAATCACCCTCTCCATATTTTAATCATTATCCACTAAAGCCATTAAACCTCCTGTGTCCTTTGTTGGAACAATAAATGAGAGAAATTAAAAGACACATTCATCCATTTCGTACATTTTCAGACACATATCCAGGTCTGTGACATGGGGGACGGGGTGCCAAGATGGGTTTTTTTTACTGTACTCTCAGATCCCTTTTGATCTAAGTCATATTCTTCTCTTCTGGATGAAATTTTATTTGGGCTGAGAGGTTTTTTTTAAGACTAACTTGTAAATTGTCAGTTAGTTTTTGTCTGAAGCGTGGCCTGTGTTTTTGTTTGATAGATCCTCGATAATTGTAGTGTCTGTTGTTAGTCTATGTGACTGAAATATTTATGAAGCAGGGATCTTTTTTTTCTCCAGGAATTTGCTGTCTCTTCTCTGATTTTTTACCCTCAAAGATCAGAGCATTTTCAGTCAACACAGGTTAACCTGTTTGATACAAAAGTTACATTTCTTAATTGAAGCATATTTGGATAAAATAGAGCAGCTTTTGGTGAAATAAACTTTCTTGTCAAGTGTTTTATATAAATCTGATTTGCCGCTTATGACTTGTTTTCGAAATAAAATTAATTCCTTTAATAAATGTGTTTGTAAAGCCTATTGTGCAGTAAATAGAGTATTGCTCTATTTCTTATAAACTATCCAACAGATGAACATCAGATGGGTACAAAGGCCAAGGTTGATCTAATAATTGTAGTTTGCTCTACCACTTTTTTTCTGAGCATTTAAAGCACAGGTGCAGGAAGGAGGGGGCAGGTACCAGATGTGCCTCCACCACAGCCTTTCTGTGAATGGATAGGGACAGGCAGCTCCACTTGCCTCTCATATCATTCATGCCTCATTAAGTCCAAACTGTACTCAGGACATCTGCTCTGCATTTGTGCATGCAAGTGTTATTACTGCCTTTTTTTTCAATAAACACTTTATATGTATACTGTCAAAAAACTTTACCTCTTTTTCCTGTCCAAAACTGAGAAAATACAATCTACCCAATGTTACAGCAAAGTATGAGTGCACAGAAGAGAGATACTGATTGACTAAATGTAATTAAAGCTATTCACAGGTTTTAATGATCCTTTACATGATCTCCAGTCAATGAAGTGTCTTATTTCTTTTGGTCCACTCATAGGTTGCAGAGAGGTAATGAATGGTGGCTAAAAAGATGCAGGGCTTTGACACTAGATGACAGAAATCTGTTTGTTTGGGTGTTTGTTTTTTTTGGGTAATTATAATGATTTTGTTTATTTTAAGTGGGGCTGTTAGCGTTAAAGCTTGACTCAAGATGAAAGTCAGAAACTAAATCAATATTTTTCATAATAGTATTGATGGTGTGCTGTTTTGGCTGTTGGACCGCACTTTGTTGTGTTTTCCCTGTGTCCCACTGCTGTAGTGCCGTCACACAGTTGATGGTGGTGCTTGGTAATGTACTTCTTGTTATTTAACAACTGCAGATGTGCACACACAAGTATCATGGTTTGAACGCAGTAATATTAACTGTATTCATATTGTGCCTTTCAAGAGATGAGAGTCACAAAGTGCTTTACAAAAGGATGATAACAGAAAAAAAATAGATGCAAAACAGATAAATCAAAAGCAACTCTAAAAAATAGGTCTTAATTTGCTTTTTAAAAGAGTTAACAATGGCCTCAAGTCTTAGACCCAGAGGCAGATCATTCCAAAGTGTTGAAGCTACAACATGAAAAGCACAGGTCCTCACCGAGACTTGAGCCGGCGACCATCTGGTTCCCAACCCAAGTCCCTAGGGAGCTACTGACGCCAAAGTTTGCTCCAAATTTCTCTGTGTTTCAGTAGTTGATGCATTATTAAGTATTATGTCAAGTTTGAGTAGCATCTGGAGCCTAAGAAATTCTAATTCTTAGTGAGTCAGTGCCATGGTTCAAAAGAGAGATTTCATCTGAAATGCTTTCAGACATAACAATAGCCCAGACGTGACAATAGCCGGCGCCCTCTCCCTTAGATACAGTAGCAGTAGCAGACATGCACAACATGGAACCAACAAGTCCTCCCACCTATACGACCGTAGAGGTTGTCTGTCATGTAATACGACCCATAGGAGCATTTCCTAAATTAGCGCCCCTACAGGCGAACGGAGAAATGCCAGTAAATCATCACCCTGCACCGTCACACTGTGTGGTAGTGGTAATTAAGTATTCTTTTGAGGGCGGTGTTAGGGTTAGGGGTTAAAAGTTGTTCAATGACGAACACACATTCACCGCATCAAAGTTATTTATACGCCCGCTAGAGGTCGCTTGACTCTAAAATGTAAATATGGGTCGTAATTTGACGCTTGCACAAACGACCCATGGAGTCGTTTTTTGTGGAGGACAGGCTCCATGGAACATTTGTTTAGATTTAACAAATGCTCAACGTCGTGCTACAGGGTTCTTTCTTTCCCTCTGGATTAATAAAGTCTCTATCTTTCAATCAACATGTTTTTGGGCTTACTAAATTACCCTAGCAATACGGAGAAAAAAAAGTGAAAAAAAATATTTTCACTTTTTTTATAAACCTCACAACCTCAAAATGAATAACATGTCATATTCTCACAAAAAAGGTTAAGACAAGAAACTTTGTGGCTCTTCACAGTGCTCATTAAATAATCAATGCTGTGACTTTTTTTGACAAGCAACATGTTCAATTAAGTGCAAATTGACTGTGAAATCATAAATCTTTGGCCTTTATCAAACATATGATAATTAGATACATCAGCCATACATTAATACATTGTTTACTTTCCTTAGCAGGTTCCTTATTGCGTTAATAGGGCATGACAGATTTTGCTTGTTAATAATTCTGCCTGTTGCCTGCTAGAGATGATGGATGGGGTGCAAACAGCTGTGGTATCAACATGCATTTCATGTAAAACAGGGACATGAAGACATGTGGTGTGTATGTATGTGTGCACGTGTGTGTGTTTGTGAGTACATGTTTGCACTATGTGTTGTTTGGCACATTTTTCACGGAGGGGTGTGTGTTATCCTTGTCTTTTGGAGTCAGACCCGAGGCTATGTCTAATTGGAGTCTTCACACTTTCAGGCTTGACTCACACTGACACGCTCGACCTTGGCTCTCCTCCCCTTGCCATGAAAGGAAAAACAGTGACACAGAAACATGCCTTCTTCTTCTACTTTTTCTTCCTGGCTGAGAGGAGAAACTTTGTTGCTACTTACTTATTTTTTTTCCATCACTTTTTCTCTCGCCTCTTGTTGTCGGCTTCAAGACACTTCTACAGTCTGCACTCCGTTTGAAAAGATGAACTTTTCAACCATGGAGGCATGATTTCAGAGGCATACAGGAAGGTCACAACTGTCTCTCAGCTCCGCACCGCAGCTGGACACATTCTCTTTTTTAATTACATTTATACAAGACATCACTTGTAGACATGCTGGCACAAAACCGCACAAGCACAGGTATACTGCTCATGCAAATAACGACTCACAGAAAAGTGACATAGGGTCAAACACTTGTACTTCTCGGAACTCAGCCATCAATAAACCTCTCACCATACATTTCAATGCCCACTCCCTTGGGTTCTGCTCCCCTTTTAGCATCCAAGGGCCCTTTTATGGGCTTGATTTTCCCGCTCCCATCAGGCAACATTGATCAAACAGCACACTTAGGGTTTTTCAAGGTGGACATTACTACTGATGGCAACCGTTGCTGACAGCCCCAATGTAAAAAAAAACTCTGGCCATTTTTCACCTGATTGGCCTCTCTTCCATCTCTCAGTGGTTGGCATTTCATGATTTGGCAGGTATTTATATCCCCACAGGACTGAATTCCCCTCAGTGTCAGCAGTGAAGTGCAGCCTTTCTGCTGTTGTCAATTTAGTTGTATAGCAGTGAGTAAGTACAAGGGGTTGCCAGATGATTGTAATGATGTGTTAGAGCTCAGCTTGGAAACACACTTTACCATTAGGTTAGTGTTCACCTACCAAGGTGTTTAGTTTGTTCATCTTGGAACCTGATTTCTAAATGTATCAGAAAGTATCATTCAAATAGCATTAAATAAGTTTGCTTTCTTGAATAGGTTTACTTTCTTGTCGCATGAGGCAGGTTTGACTGAAATAAGAAGCAGTAGAAACTCTTGTGTCATGGTTTGGTTCTGTGTCTTTGTTTTAGTTTTCTATCCTTAGTGTTCTGGACAATAAGGCATATTGTTCATTAAGATGAATAAATATACTAGACTTATTAATATTAAATGGCTTTTCTACCTGTTATTTTTTAATCCTAAAAACGTAAATGTATTCTTAAACTACATTTATAAAGAATATAAGTTGACCAAATTGCTGTGTAATCCAACATAAATCATACAACACATCAAAACATATATACCAACTTCAAGACAAAAAGTAAAACAATTAAAGAAAGTGTTCAAACTAATGGGAAAGTAAAAAAGATCAAAATGGAATCTTTTAGGGCCATAAGAACAGGTAATAATAGTTTTGAGTGAGATCTCTCACCATGGTAAGAAAAATGTGACCTACAACAACAAATTTCTTTATAAATTAGCAACAACCACATGAGGAGTTGCGATGGCCAACAATGCCAAGTCTTCAAAACACATTATAGCAGAGGGAATAAATGCTGTGCTGCTTATTCACACATGAGGATTTTAGCTTGTCAATAATATAACTGATTAAATGGATTGAAATAGTTTAGAATGAGCTTAATATGAAACATGTTGTTACCAAGGAGACTGTGACTTTGAAATCCTTCCCTTCATCAGTGCCAGTGAGTCCGTCTCTGAGCAGGAAAACACAATCCATTGCACCCCATGTCTGCTCTTACTGTAGTCCCTCTGGACAGACACACTTGGTCTGCGTGGGCAGAAGCACTATACAGAAGTAACATACAGATGTAAAAAAGTCTTCAGACTTAAAACAAAAAAGTAGCAATAAACAACACAATAATTGTGTGTTTCTCTTGTGTCAGCCAAGCCAACAGCTCAACATTACAGTCTAGACATCATGTGTGAAAAAGCCTGACAGACAGGCAGCTTCTAACCAGCAGCTGCCTCCTCAAGCTAAGTGCAAACACCATGTGAGGTATACAAAAAAAAAACAGCCAGAATTTCTCTTTCATAAAAACTTAACTTCCTGTCTTCTACAACCTGCACTAAATGTCCACTAAGGTTCTCTTGTGTTTTAAGAATCAGGTTAAAATGGACAAGAAGTTCAACCTCGTAGCTGGTGGGCGTTGGTGTCCGTTGCAAACGGTCACTCATATCCCTTGTGTGTACTTGTGAGTACTCTCTTTAGTGCCAAATAAAGATGTGTAAGGTTGACAGATGTGTTCAGTTTAAAGCGGGGAAAGAAAGAGGTCAGAGGTGTAAAAATAAGACCTTTTCTCTCTTTCACTTTCTGTCCGCCATTCCGGTTGATTTGATTCATTTAAAGCAGTCAGCTGCTGAGTCCCCTGAAATTGACCATCTAACGAGGCTTTGGCTTAAAAGACCCTCCTCATTTGTTTCCTGAACTTACAGTGACATAGTTCACCATGACCTCGGCTTTAACAACATGTGCTGGTGCCATGAACCGTCCTTTGTAGGGTTATTTTCTTGAAGGGTGATGAATCTTTTCAAAGGGCAATGTGACACAGATTAACACTAAGTGAGCATGCAGAGAAAGTCATGGAAATGTGTACACCTGTACACTCGTGATTGTGGTAGGCAGCCAGAGGAGAAGGGAGATTTATTTGTCTCCACCTTTGTAACGTATTCACGAATTTGATTAAGAAAAAAAGAAAAGTACATCATTGAACACTTTTTCCTGAAGATCAACAGTATGTTAACCAAGCCAAGGCTAAGATTTGTGACTTAATTGATATATAATATAAAAAGACTTTCCACACATACACACATTATACTGACATTGTATTGTCGCCCATAGATACATCAACGTAAAAACATTAGTTAAACAATGCAGTTGCTGACTATGAGAAGACATTACCAAACCATGTCATACATTTGACATTTTAACTGTAAGAGTCACATTTGTTCCCCTACATTAGACTCTAGAGAAGAGAATTAGAGGGGAGAGATGTTGAAGAACAGTCTTTTTCATTTCCTCTGAAAATGGTGAAAATTGAGTTAACAATGTCTCATTACATTTCAGACTAGAGCAAGGGACCTTTGGGGTCTGATCCATAGATGAGAATGAGCACTCTTGTTCTGTCGTGCCTCACTGAGATGCACAGAGAAAAGGTCCTTAAGAATATCTTCCTCGCACTTGGACAGGAGGCGCAATTATGCCTGCCACGGTTTCAGCAGAGACGCGCACATACCCGTCATGTTGAGTGGGTTTGCAGGCTGTGGGCGGCGTGCCAGGGGAAGGTCAGAGTGCCCATCTTGTATCCAGATTTGTCGGCTCTGCTTCTATACATGTATTTTGTCAGGTCTGTGTGGTCCAGAGAAATCCTGAAACAAGAGTGCTGATTGCTTCTCTGCCTGGTTTATTAATTTTCCAGAGACATCGAGAGACAAGATTCTTTCTTTAATGGTTTCCGAATAAAGTTACTTTTAGTTATAAAAGTGATAAGATTCAGTTCTGTCTTTAAAAGGGCAACATCACAGGCCTGCTGTCTTTTGTAAAACATACTTTAAGAAGCAGATGCACAGAAAAAACAATAACTACTCCATCTCCATGTAAACACATAGAACAAAACACACTTTGTATTCAGAGATTTGCACAATCAGTCTGTGA
Organism: Symphodus melops; assembly: GCF_947650265.1. Lineage (NCBI taxonomy): Eukaryota > Metazoa > Chordata > Actinopteri > Labriformes > Labridae > Symphodus > Symphodus melops. The sequence continues at coordinate 40,447,316 of NC_136691.1, read as the reverse complement.
GTCTGTTCGTAATTCATACAGAGTAGTGCGCTAAACACACCATGAAAGTGGGTGCCAGAATAAGGAGGAAGCTCCCAAGGGGATTCCCATTCCTGCATTTGTACCATAGCTATACCTTTTCTCTGGTCCCATCTGTTTGCCTACTCAAATCCCCCTGGCCTGTGCTAAACACAGTGCTGTGCGCTCCTCTGCGATATGAGAGGTAGAAACGAATGGGCAATATTTGGTATTTAAATGTGGTCTCTGTGATGCATGGTATTGCTTTTATGAAGCTATATCCCTAGAGTAACATTTAGCTACTGCTGAGCAGGTTACACACACGGTTGACGGAGTTAGCGGCACCCACACACTGTAAGCTGAAAAAACTGGAAAATGAATTGCAGTGGAAGTATAGAGGGAATAAGTAATGCTTCACCAGCAGGGTAGAGTTGTTGTGTGTATGAGTTACTTTGTAAGACAGATTTTTCTCTGAGGATGCTCATTTCCTCATGACTCAGTTCACTTTGCGAGGCAATTACCCGTCCCAAGCCCCAATCTCTTCAGCTTCAACACAACAAGATTTGCAAGCAGAAACACAGGGCTTCTGTCAGATTGAACGACTGATTATAGATCTGAAACAGAAGCCGTGATGATAACTGTACACCTCAGGAGGGGGGCGTTCTCTTGTGTTACAAGGGTGACATTGTCAAACCACCTCCCTGCGTTGCCTGACAGGTGCAGGAAATCTGTTTTTTTTGGGGGGATCCTCAGCAGGGGCATTGGACAGGATATCACGCCCTCTGATCCCTCACACTGTCCCCTGCTGACCACAGAGATGCCTGTTTTTTGTGTCACTAAGCCACTGTTGACAAGTGCTTTTTACTGCCATGTGTTCTCCTGGGGCAGCTGTCATGGTGAACAGAGCACCCTATCATGGACTACACTGCATTACACGTTTTACAACCATTAATAACATGGGGAACTTTTTCCCAGAGGATGTGTTCGTAGCTTCAGCAGGCAGGATCAATTTGAACATGACAAATACATTCAACAGGAAGTTCATTATGTCACCAATTAGAGAAACAGGGCATATCTCCACTGTCGTGGTTACATTAAAAGCTTGGCCTTTGAGTTTGACATAAGCTATATAAAGAAAAAAAAAGAATTTGGCCTCATATAGTAGGTCACTTATTATACTTGTAAATTACTAGTTGTGGCTGATACCAAGACATACAACCAAGACATAAATCAATATGTGCATGCATATATTTTTTAGCATTCTGTCAAAAAAAAAAAAAAACGAGACCTGTTTAGGAATGAAATACACTTCCCAGAACAGAGCAGGTCTTCAGAGGCATTTTCCTCTAGTGTCTTTACCCAGTGATGCATGTACGTGGGCTGTTCCCAGTTATTGGAGGCTAATGAGGAGAAGAAATGTGCTTTCTGCCCATCTCCTCTCGCTGCCTGTCTGGGCTGCTCTGTGTTGTCACGGTGCTCTGAGCTCCTGATGTGGCATATTAGGCAGGACAATCGTTATTAAGCACATTTCAGGCTCAATTACCACTCAAATGCACAGCCATCAAGGCTCCACCACGGGCTCCCAACAGATGGTCGCGGGTTTCAGATAGACAGGATTGGTGATGTCTTTGTCAAACTCAATGCTAATGTGAAAAAAAAGACACACCATATTTGAATTTGGACAAACTCATAGCAATGCTGTGATTTTATTACTTGTTTTTCATTTTACGAAAGCTCCCGTCATAGTTGGTGTTCAGTAACAGAGGGTTGCTTGATTTTATGGAAGTAAGGCATGCGCTCATAGAAAAATAGTTTTTCTAGCCAATTACACAAAAGGGTTGAATTTAACATTAGTCTTATATGCATCTTCCTTTTTAAAAAGCTTGTACAGTATCTCTGTCCAGACAGAATTTCTATGTTAATGCAAATCAACAGGCAATAAGATAAGAAACAGTGGCCTATGATTTTATAATGAATGATATAAACATCCCAACGTTGATTAATTTATTCAAAAAACGTTAAGATGTATCAGTTTATGTTGTCGGTGTACAAAAAATGTCACACTGAACCAAAGAACCCAAATGCATGACTTGTTTGTTTCACAAGCAGGGTTGGAACAGAATAAATATATAACTTAACCCGGAGCTGTGACAAAAAGTAATTTAGGAAGAAATGAATAAAAATTGTAGGTGAGGAATAACATTTCAAAATGAGAACAGTTTAAAAGACTGTGTCTCCAAAGCCATAAATGATTAACTAATAGATTTGTCCCATAGGAACCTACTGCTGCCCTTCAGTTGCCAACTGAAGGCCTTAGTTTTGTATTTATCATCCCTTCCTATTTCCTCTTATACTAACTGGAGCAAATGTAAAGTGCATCCTAGTTCTTCCAGTTTGAATCTAATGTTGGTCACAAAGCATTATCTCTGAACTTGAACTTCACTGAAGAGAACACTGTCAGTCCAAGGTAAAAGTCCATGCAAGGCTTTTGTGTGTAGTTCGGTTTAGAAAAGAGACGTTACATAGCCCTTAGATAGTGACTCACACTCTGCTTTACACACAGCCAAATTATATAAAGATAATCACGTTCAAAGATAAGCCAGCTGCAGTTTCCCCCAGTGCATGCGATGTTACTTAGTCACTTTCGCCTGTCAGGGAGAATTACCCATGGTGGAAGTGAAAATCTAAATCTATAACTTAGGGCAAAATTCAAAATCTCTTGACTGGGAGGAAAGAGTCTTGTTGTTGTCTATCATTATTTGATGTGTTTATGTGGGCCTACAGCATAAAGTGATATATATGATTTAAATTTCCATGTACCTTAATTCCATGAGATCATGTTTACCTTTAATGTTTAAAACAGTACCTGAATCTTTTTATGACTGCAACGACCACTAAAGCGTACCTGCTGTGGTCTCTACTTTTCTCAATAATCTCCGCATGCTTTGAAGCTTGTCTGTCTTCTGTACATAGTACACAGATTTGAAGCTTTTAATAAAATCAAATATTTAATTCATTCACATCCATTCCAAAACACTTCCTTCTGATGCGGCAAATATGGAAATAACTGTGAGTGCTGCATGGTTTGGATGATTATGATAATGCTGATCTGCTAATGTCATTTAGACTCTGAGGCTGAGCAAGCTATCATAGTAAGTAACAGTCATCCCCGCAAATCAAATCAAGAGCTTTGGTTCATCTCCAAAACAACCTGGAGATATAACAACGACCATCTTTGAACTGTAAATCACATTTGAAAGCTGTTCACGTCTCCAATTTGCCGTGTTTCAGCTACTTATCAGAGTATCTCCTGTGTGAAAGTCAGTGCGTTGGAGAAGCTACAGTTAGCCTATTTAACCACCCACCTGGGCCCATACCACCCACCTTAGCATCTGAGTCACTCTCTCTGCTTTCTCTTTCAGATGGGCTGAGCTGAAGAATTAACAGCGCAGCATAGGACGGCTCAACTAGGCGTACGTGTGTGGGTGGAACAGCCTTATGGCTTCAGTCATTCAACCAACTAGGAGGGCATCAAAGAGACACAAGAAGAGAGAGAGAGAGAGAGAGAGGGTGAAGGAAAGGGAGAGAGAAGGAGAAACAACAACTCAAAACGAGATGTCAAACAAAGAATATGAGAATATGAGGGGGAGGTGAGGATCCATAGACAGAAAGCGAAATAAAAAAGCCAAGAAGGAGCAGGACAGACAGGCCAGACACCAGAGGAGGGAGCATATAGAGAGAATGCACTGCAAACAAAAGAAACATGACAAACATCCTCTTCTCTGTGTCCATAGCCTGACACACAGGCAGCCACTTTTGAGAGCGGTAATATTACCTCCACCACAACTCCACTCATATGCCCAAGAACTTCCTTCGGCAGGATTGTTGGCATGAGCGCTGAAGCTTTTGTTCTGCCAAATAACATTAGGAGGTGGGCAGGCAGAAGAGACAGGGCCCCGCTTCTGAGATGGCACAGATGCCGGCAAAGAAAGTGTGAGACCAGTTAAACACAAGGCACAGAATTGTACAGACGTGGCAGAAGTGACAGTAAGGCTTCCTGTGGTGGACACTGATGCCATTGAGTTTCTGTCTTGAATGCATATTTTAAAGATTTACAGCATGGCAACAATGTCAAGAGTGTTATTGAAGATTTGTTATGACTAGACTGACAAATTCCTCTTTTGCAAATTATGGACACAGGAAAAAGGAAATTAAGAGCAAGACAGTGTTTTGACAAGTTATTTTGTGATCAGTATTTCCCTTCTGTGCTGGATATTAAGAGTTTATAACAGTGATAAGTAACACATGTAACATTATTTACTGAATAAATAATTGTCAATGTGAAAATCAAAAAACAAACTTGAAAACAAATGTTTAGATAACACAATTCTAAATGTAGACACCAACACTTTCCTCTCCACCCTCTTTCTGCCTGCATATTCGTCTAAAAAAATGTATAGCTCTTGAATACATGAACTCCTTTTCCTTTGGCATAGCTGTGAAAAGCTATCCACTGCTAAGCTCCTATTCACATTGAGCCTCTCAGTGCTCAGAATTGATCCTATCTTACTTTAAGTCAGGCCTTGACAAACTGTCAGCAGAAGCAGTCTCTTGCTCTTTCGCGTATTATATATCCTTGTATTGTTTGATCAGTTCCAATGTCCTCCAGCGCTAAACAGATGATAAATCTTTTCAGCTAACAGTGAGACCAGCACTTCTCGATAGCTCCCTCTGATCCCATCAAGGAATCTTTGTTTTTTAACTGCTGACGCTTTAATGCTTCTGTCTGAGCAAAAAGCGGATGATTCCTAAGCCATGGAGAGAATGCATGTTGTTCCATCCCCATGACTGGGTGAGCGTTGTGTGTTAATGTGATTAGTGAGACATTAACGCCTCCATGCTCAGCCAGGCAGACACTATAACAGGCTTGCTATAGAAGTACTCTCTGCCTATCTCGCGCTCTCTTTCTTTTATTCTGAACAGATGCTGCTACCTACCCTGTGGTTGTTTTACAATAAAAAACAGAGTTTTCTCATCTTAATCTTTGCAAAAGAAAAAAAAAAAATTGAACAGAGATGGAAAGAAAAAGCAGTTACATAGGCTACTGTTGTATTCATGAAATACGAAACAATGTGAAAGTTTAATTCTCCCTGTTAAAATAATTTGAGCAAGTGGAGCGCCATAAATCAGAGAGAATTTCATACATATTTAGATCAGTGGTGGTGTGGTGATTTTTGCACTAACATTGTCATTCGTCATGGATATTTATGTTACACAAATGAGACACAACAGGAGAAACAACAACAGACAACAGGAAATTGCTGTTTCAAATCATTTCATTGTTTTGCCCTGTGTCATCTGACGCTTATGAAAATACATGCAGTGATTAATATGGTAGGCTAGTGCTTTTGAACATGCCGATACGGAAATTTAGGTATTCAAATGGCTGTTTTGATGCTAGCTCTTAGGAAATGATCCTTTTTGCTTGCTAATACATTTATTTTTTATTTTCTTTCAAAAAATTAAATGTATTACATTTGTTATGGATGGAGGACATTTTGCGGCTTAAAGTAAATGTGTTGGGTATTCTTGTGATTTCTGAAAAGGCTCATTTATGTTTCCAGTATGTATGAAAATAGAGAAGAACGTTTTAAACTATACCATCATACCCATATACCTCCATGTGTTCTTTGTGTCAGGATGAATGTTAAACAATGCATTAACTAGAGGGACTGTTCTCACACGACCACCACTCCTCATTCCCTGCCATATCTGACATTCAGTTCCTGCCCGATCACCTGCCAGCCATTCTGTTTTAGTTGTTTGTCCCTGTGCCCTGGTGAGGCAACGTCATACTGTACATAATCATATCTGTGCTTAAGGTTCCTCGCCAACGCAAAAAAGTTAAACCATTTTACCAAGTATTTTTATAAGTTTTGATCTGCTGATCTGGCCTGCATGATGTCCAGTGGTATTGCAATGGTTGGCATGTAGCTGTAAGCTTCCAGAAAACATGCAGAAATACAGACAAAAATGAACATAGCGTACAGGTAGAAGGCTTTGTTCCTATCCAAACTGGACATACAGCCTAATTGAGCCTTAAGAAGCAAACAACATCATCTTTAGTATACCATGTCTGTGTCTCTACCGTGTCTGTTTATTTCTGTTTCCCTTATGTTTCATGTCTTGTGTTTGTGTTTTACTTTGATACTTACCCTGTGTCTCGTTTCAGGTCTGTTGGCTGCATGCCCTTCCCCCAGTGTTTCCCGGTCTGCTGATTACCTGATGTGTCTCACCTGTGTCTTGTTAACTCCACCCCCTGTTCAGTATTTAATGTCTGCCTTCCCCTCACTCTGTGCCAGTTCGTCTTGTTCCTTGTGTCAGTGGTCCAGCATTATTCCTGTCTTGACTTCTGATCTGGACCTGTTAGTTTTTTGGCCACGTCTTTTGCCTGCCGACTTTGTACCTTTGCTTGGATTTTGTGTCCCGACCTTTCGACCGAATAAATGGATTAAAACTGCCTGCCGATTTTGAGTTGCTGCTTTTGGGTTCTGTGTCCAGCCGTGACACCATGTTTGTTTTCAATTTGATACATACCATTTTAATTAACAAGTGGATCAATCTACTGAGCAAAGTGTTGACCTGGAGTCACTAAAAAAAATTGGCCTTTGAAATGGTTCTCCTCAAGGAAGCATTCTCTGTCCTGCTAAGTATCATTCCTGCACTGACAATACTCCACTTACTATCAATTTTCTAACATTGGAATATTCAGAAAACTAACGCCCCTTCCAATCAATTTAAGACATGCAACACATTAATTTTACCCAGTGTCTTTTTTGACCCTCCTCAGCGGGTACCTACTTACATGACTTGCTGTTCATTAACTCTAAAAATGGTATAAACCAAATACAATGTGCTTGGCAGAAAATATGTCATCAAAATAATGCAACTTTAAGTGCCAAACTGACTATTGCATGAGAGATTATTTCATTGCTCGATTTCTGTTCCAGTAATGCTACATGATTTTGTAGTCATTACTCGACCTTGTACAGTAGGTAAGATAAAGCACTGTGTGAATGTGTACATAGGAGAGAAGGGGAGCCAGAGCAGAGTGATGACAGTGCTGGAATAAAGAAGATATATCTTGGACCCTGTTTCTTAGAAGAACACTCCTGGCTTTCACTTTGTTCCTCTGAGGACTGCATCTTTTCAGCTCCCTATCCTCCCACCCACATCCACCTTTCTGCCCGCCCCCCTCCCTTTCCTTTCCAGCCCCCTCAACTCTGTCAGCTACTGTAGCTACCCAAATCCTTAAAACACAAAGAAGAAAAAAAAAACAGATAAGGAAAAATGGAGGGAGGAGGATGTTAGTGGATGAACACATGAGAGGAAACGGGACTCAGTTCTGCTGGGGCTGGAGGAGGGGAAGGTTGAGTGAAAATAAATGAGGAACAATAATATTAAGGGGAGTGGTAGGGGTAGAGAGGGAATTTCTAATATGCAGACTCAGAGGGTCACTGTGTAGGCAGCAGTGTGTTGTTTGTTTTATCAGTGCCCCACTGGCGCTGTGGGATAGGGTTTGAGTGAAGGCCAGTGGCCACAACTTGCCATGGAGGGTCCGGTGATAAATGTTCAGAAGCAATCTAGGACACTGCAGCAGAAACACCATAAATTCAGTCACCGTCTCATTGCACTACTGGCGCAAGAGTAGGAAGAATCTTTGCTAAAGAATGTGTCGTCATCATGTGTGTGCAAATGTGTGTACCTACAAATGCCATTACTTTAAAGAAAGTTTGTGTTTGTGTTTAAAACTCAAATGGGGGAAGGGGTTAAAGGACTGCAGCTGTCTCTTGGCTGTGGGAAGTAGCTGAGCAATGCTTCCCATTGGTCATTCCCATGAACCCTTGCTCCTTAAGGGGCATGGTGGGAGGAAACAGTGAGGAGAGGGAAGTGGACCATACACGGCAAAGCTGGCAGCCCAAACTTGAGATCTGTTGACAAAATTACCATTGGCATCGATTGCGCCATACAATTTTAAGAAAACTCAGCCCACTACTTTCTAAAATTAAACACAAAACCACAGAAAAAGTCTTAAATATGCTTATATATTTTTTTTTTAAATTTCCAGTCTTCTCCAACTACGTATTATGGCTGCCCTTAACCAAAGACTTAACTCAACCCCCTCACCTATGCTGCAATGCCAAAAACTTATCAACAGGTTTCTCTTCATTTGATGTTTGCCAGGCGCTCTCTCTGTGGAGGGCACGATTAGGACAACTGGGGGGGGGGCATTACACCAGTAAAAAAAAAAAAGACCCACATGGTGATAAGGCTGAAGAATCCCAAGCACGTCATGGATTTTACAAGCTTGTCATGGTTTTACTCCCATCCCCTGCAGCAGAGCACATTTACTGAGAAGGAAACAGCACAAATAATCATGTTGCCTTTGCCCTAACTGTATCGAAATGTTGTTTGGGGAGCTTGAAGAGGAAGCGAAACTTCTCAGTCGCTCACTGTCACAGAGATAGAAAGGATGACTTCACAGAGCTTTTCCTGAAGGAGGAATATCTTGGCTGCATGTTTCAGTCTCTGGCACTAGCTCGCTGGATGTCTCAGTTAAAGAGTATAGCCCGTGGAAAATGTTTCCGTAATTTATTTGATCACATTAAAATTGGGAACAGATTTGTTTGCTGTGACAATGTTTGTTGAGTTCGGGGCAGCCAGACTGTCTCCCACAGTGGCCTGTTGGATGTGTATGAAGCAACAGACAAGATGTGTGTAGGCCTAAACAAACACAGTACTTTACCTTCCCCAGCACTGTCGAAGAATCTGTCCGAAGGGTCTGAGGAAAACATAACACGCATGGAATTTTCCTACCTCACAACTTACTGTTTTATGTTCTAACCTAAAATCCAATTATAATTATTAGTGCTTTTTGTATGCATAGTGTAATCATGACTGCAAAATGCCCCATTCCTTCCTGTAGTGTCCCAAAATACTCCACTGTTTTGACTATATGGTTAGCGGATGATCAAAAGGCTCTTTGACCCTTGTGCCAAAATACCTACCTATCACCTCACAAGTGGTTACTACCAAAACCACAGCTCTTCAAATGGATTTCCTGCTTCTGGACAGCTGATGCATTGTCAGCAAAAGTCTAAACTGTAGAATACATGTTTTATTGTATAATTGGGATGCATGCATGCTTCTGTATCAACTACATTTTCCACCATGCCACGTAGAATGAATGGAAGCCTCTCATTTAGAGTGTTATTTCTTGGTGTATTTTAATTCACAAGCAACCTGCCCACTCAGAGGCTTTCTGAAACCCTGTGACACATTTTCTGCTGTCCAAAGAACACTCAAAAGAGAAGGGGCTAAGAGTCTCTGTTTGTAAATAAAGATCATTAAGTAACACACCAACACAAAATGTTGATGAATAAAGAGAAGGGTAGATAGATGATGATAGATAGATAGATACTTTATTGATCCCGAGGGAAATTCAGGGTATGTTTGTGCTGCCCTGAGACTTTATTAAAAGAAAGAATGTCATAGCTGGTTAACGTTCTGCTCGGGCAGGTGGTGTCTCTTCCTATGAACATTTTATGCTGTCAAATTTATTTAGTCTTTTTTTCATAAGGACCATGGACATTTTTTTAAATAAGTGGATTTCAGAATTACCTCGATGGCTTTCAAAGTTTTCTTTTTTGCTTCAAGCCTTTTTGATAGGGCCGCTTTAGGAAGAAAGAAAATGGTGGGAAATATAATGGGGACTGATATGTACTGAACAGAGCCACGGTCAATAGAAAAACCTTCAACCAGTGCAATGAGGACTGTAGCCTTTGTACATGAAGCGCCTGCTCTACCAACAGAGCTGAACCAGTGTCCAATTGTCACATAACCTAAATGCATTGTGCACCAAATTATATTCTAGCATTTAACCGACAGACATTTTGTTCTAATATGTGGGAAATCAGTCAAACAATCAGTCAAAATCAGTTCTGGAGCTGTAAGGTGTTCAGATATGAATTTGTCTTTGTCTTCAGGCAGGTGAAAAAAATGTTTATTAAAGCTCATGCTCAGAGACCATGGGTCTAAATGTCACAGCCAGTCTCATGCAGACGCCAAAGAAATATTATGACTCTGACGGAAATTAATTGTGGGCACAGGGGTTCCTCGAGACTACACTAGTGTCAGAGAGGGAATGCCGACCACTGCCTCCAGGCAAAGGTCTGTGCCAAGTAAACATCAGGCTCAAACCTCCAAAGGAATATTTTCTGAAATGTCTTTTCGGCCTCACCTAAAGGTTCTTTGATTCTAAGAAAGACTTTTTGATAGTTTCAGAGTCTGCGCTGTAGAGACAAAAATTGGAGCTGACAAGAAAAAACACTCATAAGAATGAGGCCTTAAAAGGTTTTAAAAGGAGGATTCTTTACATCGAACTGTGGATTATGAAATGGAAAAAACATAAAGTGAATTATTTTCTATTTCAGAGGTTCACCAGTAAAGTCGGCCTGCAGATAAGGTTTTACTTTTGGACAATAACTGTTAAAGGTTAAGCTGTCATCTAAGTCATCAAAAAGTTGACCTCCTGTTACAATAGTGGGACACCTACATATCTAAGGCTTTTACTTTTACTGAGACATCAAACTCTTAAAAGCAGTGTACATCCGTTCTTGTTGATAAGGGGATAACAGGGGCTCTCTGGAGTATAAAGCAAGGTCTCTGGGTGGTAGAGTGGCCTAAGGGCTTGTGCAGAGCAGCAACTTCACACTGACCACCACTGTAATGGCCTAGCAGAGCAGATATTATTATCATTATCTGTCATTAGTGATACAAGTGGCTGTCTCTAAAAAAGACCATAATTGGACATAGGCTTTGGTCAGTCTTTGGTCTATTTATATGGAAGTCCTGATATATTCAAAGTGCACTCTCTACAACATACTTTTGATCAATTGTGAATGTCTGGTAGCTTCAGAAGTGCACACAGACATACATATGTGGTGCTTCTGTCATTTCAGTGCATTGTCAAGTCAAATCTGAACATTTTAATTATCAAGAACAACACTGCTCAAACTATGCCATATGTGATTTTTCTTGACATGTGTGATCAAGGAATTTCACGTTTGTTTCTCACCTTGAGTCAGGCCACTGGGAGAGAGCCTTACAGGCGCCAAACTGTCACCTTCACTATTGTCTCGAGCTAGAATAGTTTGGCACTGCTTCATTGACATTTGTTAATAATTGGATCTAAGGGATTGGAAGCATATGGCTTTAATAAGCCTTGTGATTTAAATGTACTGCTGTTAAAGTGCATTTACAAGAGGAGAAAGGCAGGAAACCAATATTATATGTTAACAAAGGAGCAGACTTCTCTCAACAATGAATTTCTAAATGTATCCTGAGTCTGATAACTTTAATCTAACTTGGACACAATGAGACTAGCCTGACTTAGATGTCTTTATGAGCATTTTGACTTTGCCTATAACCCTATAAGTTAATAGCTATAAAAATAAATAAATAAATAAGTAATTTACACTAGTTAAGGTTATGAACATATAAACATTGTGGATGGAGCTTAAATATTTTCATTTTTAACTTTAAAAAAACCCTCATCCTTATGGTTAAGTTTACCCATAATCCTCACGCTCCTGCCAGGAACTTTCACTTTGTGTGCATGTTTTTACTATTTATTCATTTTTGTATTTATGTATTATATTAGAATAAAAATACATGTGAAGTAGTTACTGGAACTAGATTCTTAGCCATAAGTCTATTGCTTTAATTGGCTGCAGTTATATGCTACTGCCACCAGAGTCATTTAGGTCCTCTCCTGTCCTGCATCTCCCAAAAATCAAAAGTTAACCTACAAGTTACAGATTGAATGGCCTTCACAAAGATATTCAGGGTAGTAAAATATTTTTTAAAAGTCTTTATTAAAAGAAAATACTTTCATATGAAAAACCAGACAGAATGTATTCCACACGTAATTTACTGTTGAAATAAAACATTTAGAAATCATTGTGAACAACTAGAACTCCACAAATATAAAAATTAGTTTCTACTGCAAACTTCTCCAGTTCTGGTTTGGTGCTGCTTTTCTTCCCCCCACAATGAGTGTAATTTCACACATCCTCAGCATTACCACTCCGCTGAGCCACACCTGCACTACTTACAGACCGCTAGTGCTGATTAAAAAAACAACTGACATCAGCAGTGGTAAAATGAACAAACGCCTTGTGTCACACTTCCGACCCCGGAGTGAAAGAGTGCAAATGAACGACTGATCAGTTAGCTCACCATCCGATCATCTGTGTAATATAACCTTCCCTGTCTTTGCTCAACTGTCTGCAGCAATGTTTTTTTTTTCTGTAAATGTTGGGTGATGACTCTTTTTACAAACTCTTTCACCTACACTGCCTCATTCCACCTCCTCCCCTTTGTTGTAGTTAAACCAATTACAGATCAAGTTAAAGGAGCAGCAGACAATTTATTTATAAGCTGTATTTATTATTGTGCCTTTATTTGAAAGATAGGACGGTCGATAGAGTTAAAAATCAAGGAGAGAGAAATACAGTGGGAAATGGCATGTGCAAAATAATCCACAGGTTGGAATCGAACCAGGGCTGCCCGCTTTGAGAACTAAAGCCTCAGTTTAAGGTGCACACAAACTAACCAGACCTCTGGCCTCCCTTTTCATCAGTTTTAAGGAAGTCCTCAAATTGTAACTTCAAGAGCAAGGACCATGCCAGAACCATCAACGTTTTACCTGAGCTGATCACGGCCCAGACTGTACCGAGAATTAGATGGAGATGGAGAGATGAGGAAGGGGGTTGAATGAATGAGAAGAAGGGAAGGGATGGTGGGTCTGAGACAAACGGTGTGGAGTGGGATGGATCAGGTGATTGGAGGTGTAGTTTGGGTGTAGTCCTGCTTCCGAACTTAAGTTAATATACATTAACTCCCTTTATCTTATATTGTTCCTTTATGAGTTCTGATTTGGTTAAAAAGGGGAGAGTACTTCTCTGTACTTACACAATAAATCTGTATTGGAATTTTTGTTATTAGAAATAAAAGCAAAGCACAATGAGTAGCAGAATTTATCAAATAAATTAATTAATTTACAATTACCTTTCAAACAATGAAACTCCTTTCAAGCTTGTGGAAACAAAACTGTCTCCACGGTAATTATCTGACTTTATATTTGGAGGTTTGATATCTGAAGGTTTGATGGTATTGGGTCCAAAGGATAGGCAGTGGTTTGGGAGCCTTGTATAAGCTTGCAGACTTTGTCCTCAGTCAGAGGGGAGAACAAGGTAAGTTAGGCACTTACTAGTTGTAGGCTGAGTTGGTCAGACTCAGAAAGCTGATGGTTGAAACCTTATCAATTAAAGTAAGAGGCAAACATTTCTTGTGTGAGACTGGAGGGTAAAGAATAAGGAGGTTTTTTACTTGAGCTCATTAATTTATCGATAATGATCATGATTCTCAGCTCAGCTTGTTAATACTGAATCTCAGTCTTAGAAGGTTTTATTTAAAACATATAGGCAAATCACATGGCATTAAATCATTGCAAATGATGTTGAGCATTGCCTGTTCACGTAGAGACTGTTACACTTTATTGTCAATGTAAATGTCTCAAATAACCAGACTGATTAAGTCACACTGTTGAGCACAATTTTTTTGTGTTCCACAATGCTATAACTCAATGTAAAATCACACTGGGTCACCATATAACTCTGTTGAGGAGTTAAATGTAAAATGACAGAGGCTGAGTGATGGCGGAGCTTCTAACAGCGGTACAGAGAAATGTCAATGGGGCCAATCTTTTAGCTCAACAAGCACCCAGTGTAATCTCACAATATTTTCCAGCTAGAACAACTGTTTTTTTTTTTTTTTTTACAGATTTACAAACAAAAGTTACTTTGGATTGCCTTATAATGCAGAATAATCATTTATCCGAAACCTATCCTTAAAAAAATTGTGTTAATCATTGCAAACATGTTGATAAAGCTCCACTTTTTTAATAAAGCTATCATTTTGACCTAAACACTTATCTAAATAAAGACTTGATTTATTTAATTATGCAAAAGTGATTGGCTTCTTGGTTTTAAATATTGGATGTCTGTTGTTACTGAAGTCATGGAGAATATTTACCTGTTGAAACTTTCAGATGTTTCACCTTGCTTGGATTTAGCTGAATGTTTTGTGTGTGACTGATGTATGTTATGAATGAAAATGATAAGAACCCTTCAATATAACCCTTGATGTAAAATATTAAATTTGTTAATGAAGGAGCTAAGTATCTTGATGTAATGTTTGTTTTGTTGGATATCTTTGCCATCATCATGGTCACGCAGAGTGCATAAACTAAGTAGTAAAATGGGGCTGACTCAGGTTTGCCCCCTTTGCCTCGCTCAGCTGTGTTCTGCTCTGCTGAGCAACAGTCACCCAAGTGATTCTTACTCGGCTTGACCTGGGACAATATTCTCTCGCTGGGTTCGGTTCCACCTCAATGGGTGCATATCGCCACTTATGCACTTAACAGCAGCTAGCGTGCGCCCTCTTTTTTTCCTTTATCTTCTCTCTGTCGATCCCGCAGTTGTCTCAACAATTTCTTTTTGCACACTCCTGCCATCACTCAGCCTCTGTGCTTTCTCTTTTTACTGTCTGTTGCTCCAGCTCTCTGTCGATTTGTGCTCATGAATTCTTTACTCAGCTCCCCAGTCATAATTTAATAATCAGAAGTAAGAAGCAGAAGAACGTTTCTCTGTGCTCATACTTTCCCTGAGATTTGCAAAGTCATGTCCAATCAAATTAATGAAAGTATTGGAATACCTCTGAGAGATTTATAGTATTTTAAGTACGATAAATGATTGTCAGTCTGAAGCAATTAACAATGCCTGACAGTTGATTTGAAAAAAAAACCAAAAAAAAAAACTTGTGAAAACAAACCACACACAGAGACATGCATTCAAAATGACACTAACATACCACCTTGACCTAATAAAAGCAAATCAGCAGCTCAAGCCCTCGCGGCTCCGACGAGGACCACAGTGGCAAAGTCATTGTTTTATCTCCGGCTAATGGCGCTAATATTTGTGTGGGCCATAAATAATGCTAACAGATAAGCACATAAAAAGAATTAATGAAAAGCAAACAGAAGTGGAGCAGAGAGATACATGGTTATACAGAGAAACGACAAATTACCCCAGAGGGAGGGATGGTGGGATGGGGGGGGGGGCTTCGGTACAGTCATTACTCTGTACAGCGAGTACGGCCTGGCTAACACCTGTGTTTCCCTCCAATCTGCCTCACCCTAATTAGCCCACACACACCCTGGGGATCCTCCGATACACAAGACTTGAGCAGGGGGTTGGGGAGGAGAGGGTTAGACAGAGAGAAAGTGGCTTGGGTGTACGAAAGTTAAGGTAGAGAGAAAATAAAGCAGACCTGGGAGATAGGGGAAGTTAGTCATTGTAAAGTATGGTCATATGAGTCACAGAGACGAAGAAAGGGAGGGAGAGAGAGGTGGCAGTGCAGCCACAAGTTCACTGACATATGCTGACAACACTGAGAAGTGAAGGATGAGAGGTGGAGGAGTCACGCTCCCTTCTCAGGTTCATTTGCACTCACCCCATGGTTCGGAAGTGTAGAATGAAACGTTTGTTAATTTCAGATGTCACTTTGGTTCTTGTTAAGAACACCTGGAACCCTTGCCCCTCTCTACCCCCCTCTTTCCCTCACTTGCTCAGTGATAACACTATGTCACAGTGTTGTCCTTGACGACAGCAGCCTGACAGTCCATCTCTTTCAGGAAGGTGTCTTGCTGATAACCACATGCTTTAACACATCTAATAACTTTGAACTTTAGTGGTTATCACCGTTTATTTATTCTGTCAGAGGACTTCCTTTATGCATATCAGTAATTTAAAAGATTCACACGGCAGGACTGATATACTTTTTGTTTTCTTTTTCAACGCTATGTTTGGCGTAGTCGGACCCTTACTAAATACGTAAAATATCCAGTTAGGGAAAATATGTCAAAATAAATCTACTTTCTTTTCTTTCTTTTTTCCATCTGGAAAATGTGTTTTCCTTAACTTTTCCTTTTTATTTATGCTATCTCTCTTTTGTCTTTCATGGGTAGAGAGCCAACAAATGAAAGAAGTGATCAATACGTTCAGGTTACAGTCCATCAATGCATTGAACCAGCATGAGGATGGGAAAGAATCAGAGTGAGAAAGAGAGAGAGAGATGTAAACTCAGCATACAGCCAGAGAGGCTCCAATGAACTCTGTGTACAAAACACATAGGTTATATTATACGTTTGTCAAGAGGATACATGTATACCAGCATATAATTGTAGAAAGGCAATTTAAAGTGGCATGAGTTCATAAAAACATGTTTTCTTTTAAAGCTGAACAATACAGTCCTTATTTTTGACAAGAACATTGTTTACAGGAGTTACATGTACTGTATCCATTTTTGATTTGTGATATCTATCTATCTATCTATCTATCTATATATATATATATATATATATATATATATATATATATATATATATATATATATATATCTTCTTTTGCTTTGAGGCATATCATAATGTATAATGTAGTTTTGTACAAGTTATGGTAGGTTACTGCTTTTCAGGTTAGATGTCTGTACATTTGTAGCATGTGTGCACACACACACACACACACACACACACACACACACACACAAACACACACAGAAATGGGCTATTATTTGATTAAATTGAAGTTGATTTTCAACATTTTGTCAATTTATTTGTGTTCCTGGTATTCCATGTGTTTGCGTTCAAGCCTGTGTGTGTGTGTGTGTGTGTGTGTGCGTGTGTGTGTGTGTGCGCGCGCGTATGTGAGTGTTCACTTAGGGGATATGGGAGAGCACCAATACCCCACATGCAGACTCCAAAGACAAGCATGGATCATTTTTCCTTGTGCCTCAGGACCACACACACACACACACACACACCTACACACACACACACACACACACACACCTACACACACACACACACACACACACACCATACAATCTATCTCCTCTTCTATATATATTTATACATGTTCATTAACTTTCACTTGCTATATCCACATCCTGTTTGGTGATACAGGTTATTTATCAAAGAACCATGTTGAAGAATATTGACACAGTCAAGTTAGTTTTATTTATTTACCATTTATAATAGAATTGCAAAGGAAATGGTTGAAATTAGATATTCTTTTTTTCTGTTTGTGTATATCATGTGTAGGTTTGAAGACTATAAATAAATCTAACATCCCCATGAGCTCTCAGGATGGGTGGTTTGTGGTGGAGAAAATTACTCTGTTTAAAACATACAAGGTGTTGGAACAAGTGAAAGTGTGTTGATACAGACTAGTGTGAGCAGAAGAAGTAGAAATTGTGGTTTTCCTGGGCCTCTCCTACATTTTAGTGGAATTTACACAGAATATGGTTTCTCGAATTAAACATGGTATTGCAGACGTCAATAGAAACAGAGTTTTACTGCAGTAGTTTCACTGAATATCAGTTATTTTAGGTGATAATGGTGACATTTCTCCACTTCCTCTAAAGAATTTTCCTATTTTACCATATTGCCTCTCACTTCCACCTTTATTTTTCTCTCCTCTCCTCTCCTCCTCACAGAGACAGATCTGAGACTCCTCTGGCCGTGACAGAAGTAGGCTGCGCACGCCACAGCGCCGGTCCAATCAGTGACGATCTGCATGGTAATGTGCAGCAGGGGCGGGATAATGAAGTTCCCAGCTTGCCGACTGGAAGGCTATCCTCCGGTGTGCTGAGTGATTTATCTCCTCTGTCAAGAGCCAGGACAGCCAGGACTTGTCCTTCCCCATAGTCCCCGGGAACAGGAGTCGAGCGAAGCAAGAGAAAAGATGAAGAGAGAACAGAGGGAAACATGAAAAGGCTTACATGTTCATACACAAAACACAGGAACATACGTTGAAGTGCAGATTTTAAAACTTACAATTTCCAATAGCATTCGTTTTTCATTTATAATGATGTTTATGGAGCTTTGACCCTACCCATGCTGTTTCCCTGCTTCTACACCATAAGCCTATCCATCATGTTTTTCTGCCAGAATGACATGAAAAAGTACAAGATAACACTCATTCATGATTTACAACTCTCTTGAGATATAGTCGCAAACAAAACCAATGTTTTTGTCTATATGCAAAGTGAAGGCCAATAAAAGGGAGAAAACAACAGTATAGTTTTTTTTGTTATAGCTGTAGGTGTGATCCATTATGATAAAAGAGAGAAACTGACATGTTTAGTCTGTCGGCTTGTCAGCTGACATCTTATTAGTGCTTTATCACATTAGCAAAAACAACTTTTGTACTAATAACATCAAGCATTTAGTGTTTTTTAGAGCAATAGATATTCATAGAGCATTCATTATGAACAAATCTTAGTTTCTGTTATTTTGTTTTGTGAATTCTATACCATGAATACGCAAAGTTACCTTGTATCTGTTCTTCACCTTGATGGACAATTTTACAATTTTAGAGAGAGAAACTGGGGTCACTTAAAGGACACTACTAAAGCTCAAGTAGCTTTGCTGCTGTTTTTGCTTCAATAATGTTTGATTACAGACTTGAGAAATTAACCCCCACCCAATTTTATTTGCACTACCAGCTCTTTCAATACCAGGTTTAGAGTTGAGTGAGTGATAAATTCATTCTACAAAAGATGATCTTGCAGTCAATATTCTATTGTTAGCAAATCAAGTATTTATATTGTGGTACATGTTGAAAATCAGCTACAATGCTTACTTGCCACTTTTGTCTTTCCAGGTCTGACCGACCCAACTTAGGTTTGTTTAACATTTTACACCATCATCTCTTTCTCACCTTATTTTCTCCATGTTCCTCTTGGCATTGAACCCTGTTCCTTTTCTCCCAGGCCTACAGGCTGGTCACTTTAAATCTCTGTCAGACTTGACCTTGGACAAAGAGTTAAATTAGTCTAGTGAAGTACATAATGAGTTCATTTAGATAATTAAGCATTCAGGTGGAATAAAAAAATGTTCACTGAATATGCCTCAGGAGTTATTCATGTCGGCGAGATAAAATGATCCAGATACAAAATGCATCTAATTGGAATATTTAGATCTGAAATTATATTTCTATGCTATTTAAATTTGGCTACATTTGTTTTCCAGATGCCTAAAGCTTAATCTAATAAAACAAAACTTCAGAAAATAAGTTGTGCCTTATTGCTTTCACTAGTTTTATTACGGGATTTGGCTGTTATGTGAGCAGTAAAAAGCTTTCTTTTTCTGTGAGACAATGAGTCTTGCCATTCAGTGTCCATGACTTTCCACAAATGTTCCTAGTGTTTTTCAAATAAATGTAAACTAAGGGATCCTTTCTTATGTAAAATGTATTGAGGTGAAAATTAGGGATGATCTTTGCATAATAATTCTGATGTGGCCAAACAACCAGACAAAAAAGGGAACAACACTGCTCCTTCATCATTTTGGGACACTGAAAAAAGGTGAAAAATGAAGCCAATAGCAAAGTGCCAGACAAACCCTGTTTGTCCCCATATTAGCCCCAAAATTAAACAAGTTTACAGTCTACCATTTAAATGATGTCTACAACATTCAGTTAGAATGAATTTCCCTCTGGATCAATAAAGTATCTATCTATCTATCTATCTATCTATCTAGATTTGGCGGCTGTGGCTCAGTTGGTAGAGTCGGCCGTTTCTTAACTGGAAGGTTGGGGGTTTGATCCCCAGCTCCTGCAGCAACAGTATGATATGTCCTTGGGCAAGACCCTTAACCCTGAATTGCTCAAGCTGCTTAGTCAGAGACATATGACTGTGTATAAATGGGATTAGTTACTTTTGATGGTCACTTTACATTGCGTCCTCTGCCATCAGTGTGACTGGGTGTGAATGAGTAGGTGTGGCAAGCTTTGTAAAAGTGCTTGAAGTAGTCCAAAAGACTAAAAGCACAATACAGTCTCAAATCCATTTATCATGTATCATTACCTACAAGAAGGTTGGGTGTTAAATTACATTGTGTGACTTGTGCTACAAATAATTAGGGATGTTGCCAGTTTGAGTCACTCGTCAATGTTAAGAGCTGTTTATTTTGTGTCTTCCAGATATTGCAGATATCTGTTTTCAATTGTAGATTAGAATAACCCAAACATAACCTTTTACTTAACAGGGGAGGACAGAAATTGGAGGAGTTGCTGATTTTTCACATCCACAGTATGTCCGACGTACTGTATTGGCAGATGTAATTTCTAAGCAGTTATTATGGCTCTATGTAGAAAGATTATTAGCAGCATAGAGGAATCTTGAAAAGAAAAAAAACAGTAGCCAGATCTTTATCGGCATAGCTGGTTCGAAACACAATGACACAAAGTGGAATATTTGGATTTTGTTCCTTCATTTCGGCACATTGAATGCATCCTTCTTAAATCTTAAAATAACCAGAATTCTTTCATGTAAAATATGATATATTCCCTCAACACTAGAGACATTATAACATAATAATCTGGAATCAATCTTTAATTACCCTAACAATGTGCCAGTGTTATTTTCTTCAAACCTCTCCTCTTCTATCTAATTAAAAACAAATGAACAAAGCCAGGGGTTCTCATAACCTGAATTGCCAAAGATCAACCTCATTTGGTGTATATTAAAATGTAATACAGAGGAATTCATTAACTTATTTCCGTTGTGTATTCTAGCTCAAATACAGTAATTGAGATTCTCAAGGAGATTTTTTAGAAAACAATATCTTTCTTAAAAAAAAAGTTGAGGCAATAAATAAACATTTGAAAAGCAGAGATTGACAGAAAAAAATAAAAATGTTGACAAGTTTGCTTCTCAAAAACAAAAGGGGAAGGCAGTTTTGTATGGAGTTTTTCAAACTGTAAACAAACTGTAAACTACACATTTTGGAGAATTAGCCAGTTTTATATATCACATCTTTAATTGTCCACAAGACAATTTCAACATTTGATCTTTATAATTAAAAAAATATATATGTTTAGACTCTCTTCAGTCCACTAAAGCTGTTGGAGAAAAGGAGAGGAACGCAACCTACTTTAAGTGTTTTTTTTTTTAAACAATTACATGTTTCTTTCAGTAATACCTAATCAGTGAGTTTATGAAAATGTTCTCAGTTGATTAATGTATAACTTAATTTCATGTCCAGAGTCTCAAAGATCAAGTATTCTTTTAATAACATGATATGAAGAATGAACCTTGGTCACAGTTAATTCACACAGCCCAGTGTTACTGGCTTTATATTGTTGTTTTAACACCTTGAAAGTAGAGGTAATTTACAGCTGATAAAATTACAGGTATAGCATATCATTTTTCACAGTAGGTGTAGAAGGAAGAATTGTTTAGCTCTTTGTTTCTCAAAAATTTTAAAAACTGTTAAAAAAAAGAAAAAAAAGGATCATAAACAACATAAAAAGTCTTAATTACTTTAAGTTTTTTCATGTATTTGCAGTACTGTGGTCTTTGTTAATCAACCAAAGACCACAGCACTTTGAAACCAACCATCCAACCATCCAACCATCCCTAAAAATAAATAAATAAACAGTGGAAGCTCCTGAACAGAAATCTATTATTTATGTATCCCACAACTTATATAACTTTATAACTATAACTTTAAAAAAACTTTGATTGAATCTGAACTGTGCTTCCACAAGTTTTGAAGTTCATTAAAACAGAAAAAGCAGACTCAAGATGGATTAGAGCACAGACATCCTTAAAGCTTGTTTCCACCAGAATACAGATATACAGAAAAAAAACCCATACAGGATATTCAATTATTTTGATTGTGTTTTTGATTTACAGAAGTCACAAGCAAGTGTTTATTATAAAACTGACTTGTTATTGTTAGTCTATCTTTAAGCAATTTCACATCTAGACAACTGTTCCATGTATTGTTTAGTTAAAAACAGAGGTTGTCCTTTCTTTTAGTTGATGCATGCTCAAACCATCTTAACACCCTTTCTCCACCACTGCTCTTGTCAACAAAACAAATTCAATGGAAAAGAAACAAGCCAAAACTAACGCAAGAACACCTGTAAATTAGCTAACAATGGCAAGAACTAAAATAAGATAAAACCAATAGGCTACTTTATTTTTAGCAAAAAAAAAGTTAGTTTACTCACATAGTGTATAATGATGCAGGTAGGGAGTTCATAGGGGCTCCTTGTAGTGTCAGCGAGCTATTTTTACTATTCATCTAATTACAAAATAATGATTCAAGAGGACTCGGGTTGAGTCAGATCTGTTGCAAAAACAATGCATCATGGGAAGCCCTTCAATTAACAACATCATGTAATGGACAAGATATAAAATCATAGCATACTATGTTTTGCACTCTACCCATATCCTGATATACCACATCTGAAAAGTAAACAAAATATGTATTGAACATTTGGTATTGTACATGAAACTACTTTGGTGAATACAGAATCAATTTATATGGGGTACAGTGGCTTGCAGTCTGTAGGATCCGGTTGGTAAGAACAGCAGGGTCGCAGGTCAAAGACTTGGTATGGACCAACGTATGGAAATTCATCTAGCCACTAAAGAGGTATCATTTAACTTACCAATTACTGCCGGGGTGCCATTGAGGCAAGGCACTGCAACTCTCCTGTTAGTGCATGTGTGCATTTTGGACCTGTCTGAGGGTAAGATGTCGCTCAATAACAGAGTGGAAAGTCCAAAAAAGGTCAAGTTTAAACTGAAATTGAAAGTCATATTGACGGTACAGCTTTGCCTCTGAAGCCCCGTTTCCACAAAGCAGTCCGGTACGGATCAGTACAGTTTGTTTCAATTAAGCCTGATCCCATTTGTGTTTCCACAGCCACCCATGCCCTATTTGGTAGGCGGCGTGTAAGCTGGATGCCGAGAGCCGCTACGTAATAGCATCACATGATAGCAGCTAACCACTAACAGCTAACTATGGAAGTAAATCTGTGCCATCAGATTTTGAATTTTTAGCAGTGAATTTTTTTGCATAGAATTTTTAACACCGAATTTTTTTTTGCCTCGAAATCAGACTTTGAATTTTAAAAGCCATTGAATTTCTAACAATGAATTTTTATTTTGCCGCTAACTAATAAATTCAACAAAGGAGAAAAACGCGACAAACTAAACCAACAATGGAAGACATCCAGCAATTCATCTACTGTCACTTACATGTGACTCTTTAGTACAAGAACTCAATCAAGCTTTGTTTCAGAGAAGTCTGTGTGCGGCGAGGAGAAATACAGACGTTCACATGGGAAGTGACGATTCTTTCGACTAATCAGTCGACTGCAGTGTTTAGCTCCACCTTTCTGCGTCGGCTCGATATTCTTGGCGCCCCAACGGAAGGGTCCAAAAAGTGGGACGGTATAGATAAGTTATTTGGGAATCTTTCCAGGTATTAGTGTATGGAAACACCGCAAAATGCGCGCCGTACTGAGACAAACCGATCTGAACCGCTCTGTGGAAATGGAGCTTAACACCATTGTGTTAAAAACACTCTTCAATGATGCCATATACTTGCAGGACATCAATTACAGTTATAAGTAATGATTCCCTCATCTCTTTATTCATTTTTATCAGCCTCAAAGATTAAGCACAAAGAGAATGGCAAATGTATTCCTTTTATTGAGTCAAAAGAATCCTGTGTAAACCCCTCTCGTCCACCTTCTTGTTTAGCTCATTATTAGGAAGCGTTAACAAGTCCATGTTCAGTTGCGGGGAGAATAAGTACACAGTAATTGACTCCTGGCCTCTCATCGCATTAGAAGCCCAATAAAAAAGGCTATGCTTTTTTGCTATGTTTGATGACTAAGGGAACGAGCTCATCTTCTTTATCCATGTCTGAACTTTGAATAAGTCCTCAGCAGATGTTCCATAACAATAAACTCTCTCTACGTCTCTCTCTGCGTCTGTTTCTTCTTCTCCCCTGCTTATCATCTGCCTTTGTGGTTGAAGAATCACTATATGACAGCATAACACAACATCCAACGATTGCACGCACATATTCACACACAAACTGTGCATGTTGGTCTGGTAGCAGCTGAGGGTGCCGTGTGTCTGAGCAGCCTCCTTAGAAGCAGGCGAGGGTGAAGGTGACAGCGTCAGCTTGGCTTTCCTAATGAATGTCTCACTTCCTCAGGCTCTCTTCCTTCACTCTCCCCTCGCAGGCACCTAGCATCCCTCCGCTTACGGACCCTACATCTCACCGGTCGACAGCTAGTGCCATCACTGGTATGACCTCATGGCCTCCTAACCTCGCCTGCGGAGATAGTGTCACTTTGGTTTTGGCATAGGCCGACGTTCCCGGGGTGGTGTCAGGGCACTGTGAAGGGTAAATAGATTAATAGAAGCTAATGAGATACGGAGGAGCACAGTCGATACACACAAATAGGTGTTTGTCTTTGTTTACTGTTTCAGTACTGTAAGGCAACACAAAATACTGTGGACAGAGATACAAAGTGAAACAGAATTCATGAGTGAGTTATTCAAAAAACAAAGTTCATGTAAACTTAAGGACATGTATCTTAAGAAAATGCACAGATGAATGTGCTATCCTCCACAG
The DNA here is from genome assembly GCF_947650265.1 of Symphodus melops. Lineage (NCBI taxonomy): Eukaryota > Metazoa > Chordata > Actinopteri > Labriformes > Labridae > Symphodus > Symphodus melops. The sequence goes on along the minus strand of NC_136691.1, from coordinate 40,422,688 downwards.
TATAATATAAAAAAAATTATGTTGTCATTGATGACATCTTTTTTAATAAATTATTTACATAATAACATTATATAATACAAAATGAATTTAGATCTCTAACAATAAGATTGATGTATTAATCATTACACACTATATCAATAGTGGATGTGTTATAAGCATACAAAAAATTGAACAAGAAACTATGATTAAATTACTGAGATTTGAACAAGCACAGCCAGGTTTTGTTGTTTTAAACCATACACAATAAACAAACAACCTTTACATTTTCAGACTGACCTCCCTCATTTACATCTGCTCAAATGTAGCATTTAGTTTCTTTCATGGTTTAATGAAGTGTACAGGAGCTCAGCCTGAACATGTTAGAGTGTTTCAAAGACAAAGTGGAAACACTGAAAGTGTTATTGGTCATTCAAGCACTAATAATGTAATGACTGTAATCAGTGGACGAGCATTGATTGTCTCCCTCTAGTTGTTCCTGTCTCACACTCACACACAGACTCATGCACACACACACTCACACACACCAAACACACACTGAGAAGAAGACATTCAGAACCAGGCTTGGATGAATGCACATCATACATGAGCTGACACATGTATATAGCCTACTATAGCGCACACAGCTTAATTCACAGCAGCATTTTTGTTTTAGTTGGTGTCTTTGATTTTGGCATTTTTTTTGTGTTAGATCATGCATATAGTTTTCTTCTTCTTCTTCTTCTTCTTCTTCTTCTTCTTCTTCTTCTTCTTCTTCTTCTTCTTTTTCTTCTTGTCGCTTATTTTTCCACCTTTCACTTTTCTTTGATTGCAGGTTTTCAGTTTTGTTATCCGATGTACATCCCTCCCTTCTCCCCTACTTGAGAAAGTGACAATTACAGGGTTTCCTAGCTGAGAGAAGACACTCATAAACATCTATAATCTGTGGGGACCCCTGTCTCTCCTTCTCTCACACACATACACACACACACTCATGGCCCTCCAGCCTGCACACCATCCATACACAAGGCACACACACACACACACACACACACACACACACACACACTTTACCACCCCCACATGTCCCCTGCTGTTCTTCTCTCACAGGAGAGAAGCAAGCAGATCCAGATACGCATGACTGACTGACAGACAGACAGTCAGACAGACGGAGTCACAGACGTATAATTACCCAAACCTCTCCATCAGGGCGAGCAGGGCTGAGGACCACAGCCTTCACTCCCATGATCCTCTAACACAACTTTGTGCAAACAGAATGAACAAATGGCCCTACACTCACGTTCTGTAAGGCCAATCTGTGCCTTTATCTGTAATGTATTGTTTTTTTATTTATCAGTTGAGAGTATAAATTTAACTTGTTAAATAAGTACCTGATCTTTTTAAGAAGCTATGTCATTTCTTATGAGAAGATGAATTAAAATAAATACTAAACTAAAGAAAGAAACATTCTTTTCGCATCCTCTCAACTCCTCTCAAGATGAATCCAGAATCCAAATTGCTTTCCCTACTTTCTGCCTCCCCGCTTCCTCTCTCCTCTCCTTCCCTCCTGGTAAGGACCCTGTCTGGACCTAAACAGGAAGGGTGTGGCGCTGAGGTGGCACACCAGGGTCGCGACCTGGCCTCCCTCCCGTCATTAGAGCCTCCAGCTGGGCCAGGACTTCCGTTGATGTGGTCCACCGAGGAGGGGAGGCAGGGGAGGGACATCCCCTTAATTGTACCCTAGGTCATATCGAAAGGAATGTCTGAGGTCTGAGACCTTGTTACACACACACACACACACACACACACACACACATCCAAAATCGCTCATATACACGCACTATCCCTCGCTCTTTATCCGCTGTCTCTCGTTTTTCTGTGTCCTCCACCTCCCATACACCCACCCCTGCGGAGAAGGCCACTAATTGGCACATAGGCTGCCAGTGTGGGTGTGGAGGGAATGTCAGAGCGCCACGCCATATCAAGGAACCCGCAGACATCTCCAGAGCAGTATGAAGACCCTGGGGAGCAACAGAGAAGATGAAGAGCACCCTCCTTCACAGCATCCTTTGACCACTGAAAGGTAAATGTTGGTAAAAAAAAATAATGCTGACCAGTGGGTCAGTTTGTTTGGTCATAAGAATGTCAGTTACGTCAGGTGCCAATCTCATCCACCTATTGCTTAGATTTTCTTCATAACTAAAACCCCATGCTGGTGGAGAAATATATTTTTCCGAAGTCACATGTTACCTTTACTACACACACAAGTAAATGTTCCCATCCAGAGCTAAATCTCCATCCAGTAGTTACATTATATAGAGGAAGAGTAAATTTGATCCAGACCTTATTAAAGACTCTCCATTTGCTGCCAGGCAGATAAATAACGTTTAGACTGTTACAGTTGGACATTTTAAAACACTTTAATGGACCCTCATCCTCTCTTTTATTGACTGCTCGTGCCATCTGGAATGCTCCAGCTGTGAAAAAAATTATTCTGCTGTAGTTCAAGGGATTTTATTTTTGTCAGAACATACTCCTATACACAGCAACACTGAACACTTACATTTTCCTTCAACTGGGTCTCAATGATTTAATGCCAATTTTAAATTATTACACACATAACATAAATACAATTTCTGTGTAAGTCACTCATTTCTCCATGGAGAGCCGAAGCTGCTGTGTCTCAGAGTACTTGATGACTGAAGTAAGAATCATAAGAGCTCTCAGTGGTGCTGTATTTCTGACAGATTCTGTGTATTTTATTAAAAAATTATTTTAAACTTGGTTACAGATTGACTTTATTTCCAGAAATACAAGTATACAACAGATTAATAAGGATTCACATGTGTTTCATGGGTTTATTAGGCTATATGGTGAGTTTTTGCTTCATTTGTTTAAGCTTCTAGTTTAAAACAGGTTAGTCAGCAGAGGAATTTTTTAAACTAGTAAGTCTTATTTGTGCAATTCAAAATGCATTTTGAGATCAGCAGAATTGCAGTAAAAAAGAAAAAAAAACAATAATTTATACAGCTTTATAAACTTTATTCTCAAGACTAGTAATTCATTCTTACAACTCGCTCTCTATTCTCACATTTTTTCAGAACCTTTTTTTACACTTTATTTTTTATATTCCCTAAAAGAAAAGACTCTAAATCAAACAGGTGACACACACCCATCAGAAAACAACCCCAGATGATCAGTCCTGAACTTTAGCAGACGATCAGAGAAACGATGACAATTCTTTAAAATGAGACTCAGAGCCGGGTGGAGGTGCCAGGGCCGACATACAAAAATACCTTGGGGATGAGGGGTCGGAGTGGGTGGGAGTATGAGAGTGGGTGGCTGTTGGTGCATTTGAACTTGTGGTGGGCTTAGGTACAGGGGCCCAAAAGTGGGGGTATGGCAGGTCAGGGACTGATAGCCCACAGGCCTCGGCCCAAAGAGCTTGCAGCCAACTTTCCAGTCAACACATGAGTCAGTCAGCAGAGATGCGCCCAAAATAAATGGCTTCCCTGTTTCAGGCGGAACCACACCCTCTCGTGGTTTCTTAGAGGGCAGCGCGGGTTGGCTGGGCGACCGCCCCTCTGGGGTTTCTGGTGCCGGTGTATGGATCTAAACGGGGGAGGTGTCCGAGGTTGAGGGGGGAGAAAGGGAGTGGGTGTTGAGAGGAGCATGGGGGCGTGTTTGAGTTCCAAAAATGGTAATATAGGGTGAGGAGCTGGCAAGCCCTCAGTCTTTTCATTGTTTATTGTTTACCCACACCGCGGACAGTAAACAATGGCACGCCCTCTCTTTGGGCACTTTGCGGTGGAGGCTGGAGCTGAAGCTGACCCTTGAGATCAGGCAGAAGGCGGGGTTTCCTCCAACCCACAACCTTTCCCATTCCAACACACCACTGGCTTTCATGAAAAGACCTAAAATCTCAGCCACTGTCTCTCTCTCCTCTGCTCTGCATTCACCAACCCTTTCAAAATATACAACTTTACTCTTTCTTCTCCTCATTTTCTTTCCTGTCAGTCATCTGTTGACTTTCTAAAACAGGCAGCTAAAGGCGAAAGCAGATCTCCGCTCCGCTCCTGATACGACACCAAGTTGTTTGTCCAGCCAGAGGTTAGATGCCCTGCAAACGCGACCCCTCCTTTTAAATATAATTTATTTTTCTTTGTCTTTCTCTGTGTATGTTTGCATGTCCCTGCCCATGACAGCTCTCGTTAGCTGTCAAGTGTCATCTTTATTAGCGCTCTCTGAGAGTCAGAGGAGTGACAAGAGCGAGCTGGGAGTCGGTCTTTCATTACCCTTGGCTACGGAAGTGTCATTCTCTCCATCTATTATTCATATTATCTTTAATTCAACCAGGTAGAAGTGGCCTCGCAGCCCGACACTCACAGATACAGTGAGTCACCCCTGCAAGACAAACATAGACAAAGAGTTTTTTTTTCTTTCTTTTTTTTTTTTTTTCTCTTGAGAAAATCTGCTCACAGGCTGTCATGAGACAGATCATTATGTGTAACTTAAGGTTCAAGATTTTAAAAGTGTAATGATATTAGTGCCATATGTTAATAATATTTATCACAAGGTTATCAAAATATTACTGTATCTGATTATTTTCATTTCAAACTTAAAATGCATGAAAGGCTTGATGTGATTGTTCATATTGATACAAGAACACTAAAGCATTTCTGCAGTGAGTGCTTGAAAAGAGAAAATGCTAATCATTGCACAATTAATTACATGCATACCATAACATTTTTGTTTTTCCTTTGTTTGTTATTGTATGTTTTTTTTCTTTGCAGACATTTCTTAAAATTGCTCAGGGAAAAAAAACAGAATCTTCAGGGACTACCACCTTGCCTGCATTAGATGAAAAAGATCAAACTGTAAGCATACACCCTTTAATGCCATACACACACAAACACATACACACACACACACACACACACACACACACACACACACACACATTTAGAATCCACTCCAAACTAACCCAAAACACACACATTGACTAAAGCCTTTAGGAGCTCCAACTTCTCAAAGTTGGAACGATAAGAAGTACAAGGAAAGCAGAAAAGAGTGAGACAAAGGAAGAGGGAAAAGAGAGAGGGGGAAAAAAAACATTACATCTGCTAGCCTAGAATTAGAGCGTGAATGTATTGTCACTCAACTGAATGTTGCAAACTCCAGGTTCCCTCAAAAACAGGGACGTCTCCCTCACCGCCTTTTCCCCCCGAGGACTGGGTGCGTTTGGGGAGATAATTGACGAGTCCCCTGGCATGCAGCGAGAGGAACAAGCACCACACTCAGCGACTCACAGCCACACAAAGCCTGGCTCACTCGATGTGTCTACGTCAGTGTGTGCGTCAAAACAACAGACTGCAAGCAAGTGTGTTTGTGCGTGAGTGTATGTGTGTTTATCAGAGAAGGAGGAGAATAGAGTGATTATTCCTTTCTTTGTGTAGCGTAATCCATTTCCTCTAAGCTTGAGAGAGCACCCAGGAGTAATGAGAGATGAACCTGAAAGAGCCAGACTCCATGAACACAGTTCTGAGGAAGAGTTGCGCTCCTCCGTTTCATCCATCTCATCCTCTCCTCTTCCTCTCCTTCCTTGTGCCTGTGGAACATTTCTGTATGCGACTAACAACTGTTGTGTCTAAGCTACAACTTCAGCTTGAACAGATTGAATCCTACCTTTTCTTTTCTTTCTTTTTTTTTAAAACAAAAGACAAAAACCGACTGCCAGACTTGATGAACTGAAGGTATCACAGCCCTCTACAAGAGGAAAGTTTACAGGGAAAGTTCTGTGGAGTTGCTAAACTAAAGTTGAGTTTTGAAACAAGAATCTATTCGTAAAGCTTGGACAATTTCCAATCCAATCCAACTTTATTTGATTAAGCACTTTAAAACAACCACAGCTGACCAAAGTACTGCACAGTAAAATAAAATATCAAAATAAGTTAAAAGGCTTAACACATTAAATACATGATACATTAAAAGGAATAAAACATGACTCAAGGCATGCAGTAAAATAAATAAAATATTTAGAATAAATAAAATTGACATCTTACTAGGTATCAAAGGCCAAGGAGAAAACAGACTTTGATCACTAATCCCTTTTTTATTGGAGATAACAACAGTGCAGCTCTAATTATTAGAACTAAATCAAAAGAAGCTGCAGAAAAAAGTTAAAGGAATCACAATCTGGACTGTAAAGATATTACTGATCAAACTCATAACTAACAGTGAAATACTGTAGTTTTGTTTGTTTATTATAGATCCTCATTAGCTTCCGCATAGCGATAAGTTATTCTTCCTGAGGTCTGCAACCTTTCACTGTGACAATCCATTTCACACACTATTACTCCTTTTACACTATGCAAAACAGTCCTTAACACAAATCATATTGAAAATGTTATATAAATGAAAAGAAACATGAAACAATAGTAATAGCAACAATAATGTATCCATGATTTTCCTTGATTTTAAGATACAGGCTTTCTGTTCACACATCTTAAACAACTTTACACTAATGAATGCAGCTCAGCTTTCATTCTGAACCTTAAAGTTATAACTTCACATGTCACATATTTAACCGCATTTGAAAAAACTGAACAGTAAATGGCTAAAAGGCACATTTGGAGCAATCAGTGTCGCTCCAGACTTTAGAGATTTTTCAATTAAAAGCTGATCTCCTTGAAATTGCTGCCAATCTGAAGCTATAAATACTTATTTGGTCTGTCTTTTTCTCTGCCTGTTTACTTGGTCAACATTCTGCACAGCTCCTATAAATTCATGTATTTTGTTTATTCATTTTGCAGGGGTTGTGCGCAATGCATCTGAGTGGATTACCCAAATTCAACCCCCCCAAAAAACACAGAAATATCAGACATTGAGAAATGAGCAAGTGTTTATTCTAATGTGTGGTTTCATACATTCTGTCAGTTTGATAGTACAGCCCGCACTCATCAGAGGAAAGGGGAGAATCCAGCCAGACATGACAAGAAACGATGACACAGGGCCAAGTTCCTTAATCTTCTAACTGGAACCGTAAATATTTCCCCTGTTAACAGATTGAGGAAACTGTCATATCCACATTTGCCTGCGGAAAAAAATCATTCATAGGAAAATAAGAAGAACAAGCTGATGTGTCAAATATACAAGACTACATTTAAAAAAGACACAGTTTTAATTTCTAAATAGTCATCACTCTATACACATTTACAACAATAAGATATATTCATTTTTTCACTCCATTAGGACTGTAGACAAAGCTAAATAATCAGGGAATGTTGGAGTGATATTGTCTCTTTCTGTGGGATTTTATGTGTATATATGCGCTCCAGCGCATGTGTGTGTATGTGAAAAAGAAAGTGAATGCCAGGAGAAGATTCAGCTGTGAGTGCAGTAGGCTCTCGCACTCAGTCAGTTTGTCCCTGCTGCGTGCGCTCCCACCCAACGCCTCCATTCCCCGACCCCCTGCAGAGGCCTCTGATTGCCGTGGAAACCGCACTTAAGGAGAAAATTAGGATTGCCTCCTCCCTAATTTGAAAGTACGGCGTAATTGGTTTCATTTATTACAGATGGAAATGTGAAGTAATTGTTGTGCGTTCTTGTTTCATAGGTGTTCCTGTTTTGCTGAGAGATGAGATGAAAATAAATTAATTAAAAATTTAAACAGAAATTTTGATCAAACGCAGCAGCTTCTGACGCGCAAGATCTTAAGAAAACAGTCATGCAAAAATGTCTGCAAATCCACAGCACAAGACGGCACAAACACACAAACACACACACACACACACACACACACACACACACACACATTGAACCGTACAGCACTTATCCTATAGAAACACCCCTTAAGGTGAACTCAAGTGGGCTGAGTATAGATGTGGAAAATTACTGCTCTGGTGCCACCTCCCCTTGCACAATTAAGACGAGCCTGTGGGTTCAGAACAGGTATATTTATCTTCTGTGGCTGTGAACATACATACACACATGCAGACAGAATTGAACGACAAGAAGAAAAAAAAAGTGCATGTCACAGAAACATGCTCAGTCAGTTTGTAACCATTTGTTGACATCCTTTGCAATGCGTCCTTAGCCATGTCACACGAATACGCATAAGCAAGAGTTAAACACAACTTTGAAGCCGACAAAAACACTAGTCTACTCCTCGACCACTCTCTGTGCCTCTTAAACCTTCCTGGGACAAGCTGTCTATGGTTCCACCAGAAGGTGACAGTGGTCAGTGGTCACCTCACTCTCACTGACTGGTTCTGTGTTGATTCCCCAACCACACAATCACCACACAGCGTCCTGGGGCTAGGTGAACGTGCCACCATCCAGGGCACAACACAAACACAACTCTAGTCTTGTCTCTGTACTTATAAGCGCAGGGGGGCAAGCAGCGGGGCATGGGTGGTTAAAGTTTATTTCTGGATGTATTCATTACACAGTGAAAGGGTTGCAGTTGGGGCTAGGCAATTGTGGCGCCAGCGTGTGATTGTGGCAAGACTGCCTGACCGCCTGAAAATGGCTGAGCTAACAGGGACAGGAGAGCAGGGGAGGTTCACACTTGCACTCGCTAGCCCTTGGCAAGTAGCCTCTTCATCATCCATAAAACACACCTTATGAAGATTTTTCAATGCCACGCTGCAACAGTTTGTTGAAAATTAGGAGCTAGCGGGGGCACAGAAGGGCATGGGAAAGCAGAGAGGCCGGGAGATCAGAAGCAGAAAATCAGAGACTCTCTGCCTTTCAGTTGTAGCTAACAACTTCATAAGAGACAGCCACCACGCTATCCTGGCAATCACACACTCTTCCACAAAGAAATAATAGGCCGCAACCTGGGAGAGGGAGAGAGAAATTGTGAGAGGAAGAGAGATGTGAGGGTAAGAAAGTGAGAAATGGATTTAGAGAGTTAAGAGAAACTACTTCTTTGGAGAAGTAACCATGCTCAACCTCTCCATGTTGAGAGAGGGAGAGAAAGCAATCTATTTGATGACTCTGTGCGTTTGAAACGGTGGAAAACTTGCTCCCATCACCTTTGCCTTTCGATGGCCTATGTTGCTGAGGGTGTTTCACTCGGAGGATGTTGTATGTAGCTGTTTTGTGATGAGAACACCCTGAGGGAGACTCAGCGGGACACAGGGTGTTAGGGTTCAGCTGTGTTTGCTTGCTTACAACCCGAGGAGGGAAAAAAAGCACAGAGACATAAAATCAATGATGAGACTGTTAGTGGAGGTTTAAAAGGGAGCGTTTAGAAAAGGATCCCTGGGTGGAAGGTGATGCAGTTGCAGTTTCCACACCGCATTAGAGCGAGGGGCAAGATGGCTTCTATGTGAATATTGTAAGTGGGGTTTTTTTTGTGTTTGAAAGCTTAAAGGTGTCATTGAGCCAGGGGATAAGGGAGCTTAAGAACATGTTGTGATCTGTTTTTTGGGGATATTAATGTAAAGTGGAAGGGTGAAGGGGTGGTGGTATATCGGTACCTTAATAAGCACATAAGTGCATGCGTTCAAATGCTAGCACTCTGGTTATCAGTCTTACGTGTGCTTCAGGATGATAAATCACATCCCATTCTTTAGCAGTGACAGCTCTCGGTGGAAAGGAATCTGATTCTGGCCCTCTTAAATCAAGACATGTGGTTGAACGGAGGCTGTGAGATCTGAGGTTTTGTGATGCCGCTCAAAGAGAATGTCTGAATGGGCCTTTTGATAAGAAAACAGCTTGAAGCCATCCCACACAGGCATGAAAACAGCATGCACCTCCCGTGTGAGAGCCAAACAGATTGGAGGGGATGCGATGCTGGATCTGTTCCTATTACCCAACGAGCCAAGTGTGCGGAGTGATTGACAATGATTAAGTGTAAGAGGGTATGCTAGTGTCATTCCCTGAAACATATTTCCTACTTGTCAGTGTGTGGGAGGGCCGGGCAGAGCCTGTCCATCAAAAAAGACAGGATGAATACAAGCTTTCCAGCATTTGCAGATCTTATCGCTTTGGATCAGATTACTGTCTAACAAGATACCTGAAGCCTCCTCTGATCTTTTCCCTCTTGCATTGCTAAAGTGTATTTTTTTTAAGTGCGGGTCAGGATAACAATAAAAGGGTATATTACAGATAAAAAAAATAAAAAAAACTCCTCCAGCTTTCGAATCCAAGTTACGACTTGGAATCTGTTTGTGGAGTCTCTGCCAAGTTTCAGGAAAACAGCGCTTGTTGACAAGTTGGTTGAATCATGATCAAGGCACCTGCCACATAGAACCTGAAACAGGCACCATTTGGCGGATTACAAGGTCACACGCTCTGTGTTGTGGAGAGAAAGCCTGTGCCAAATCCTCCTTTCAATCATACAGAATACATGTAGAGAAGACTACCTACTTTTACTTGTCGGCTTGGATCAAACCAAACAAAAAATAATCTCAGATGTGCTTATTAGGGGCACACTCTAAGGGCTGTTCTTTGGTTCACTTTGTTAGTGAACACCACACAGTGTTCATTAGGAGTTCACCACCTTCAAGTTGGAGCTGTGTTTCATTAAGTACCTGCTCACTGCTTCCCACTTTAAAACATTAGTGTCCTGCTGTGTTCGGCTTGTCTTATATGCTTTCCTCACTGCAACAGTGTAGCAAAATATGAATAATAACTTTAAGCAATTATGGCAATTTTGTTCATATCACAACAATATATTTAAGGAGTATCCTCCGTCTACTCTTTATTATTGAAATTGTAAGTCATACAAAAAATTAAAAGTGGGAGGGAGTACTCAGGGCCCAAAAAGAGTAAGGGGTTCTTGATGGTCCTGAAATAAAAGTATTAATTTCATTTTACCTAAGTAAAGCTAGCTTTTTAATGGGCTAAAAACATTAACACAAATCTTAACCCCCCTTCTGAAAAAAATTTGGAGTCTCTTTCCTAGGCCTCTCACCCCTACTAAATGTGCAAAATGGTTTAGTCCGCCCAGTGCAGGTACAAGATTGATCTGACCCCAGTCTAAAGAGCCAAATAACTTATGCTGCAGCATTGTGTTTTCCCGAAGAAAGAAAGGAAAATGTTTTATCTAGTTTCTTTCATATGGAGCTTGAGCACAAATCACTTTTTAAGAATTGTTTAATCTCATATTGAGTTATTTTTTAATACCTAGTGGATACAGGGGAGCATATTATGCAGGAATGTATTGGCATTTGTTTATTTATCCTCCAATCAAAATAAAAATACCTAGTTGTTATGTTATGTGGTTGTAAATATTGGACAGATTATTTTTTTCGACAGAAAACACCTGCAAGTCTGACACAAATACATGTTTATGCATTTTACACACCAGAGACCTGTGACAGAGGGCAGGTTTGTTGCAAACCCTGAGTCTGTTAACCCTAAAATAAGGGAAACACTGTGTTTTTGGTTTCAGAAAGGAACGTTCCTCAAACTTAAACAAAGAGTGGTAACCAGAAAGGCAGGTAACTCCAGCTCTGAGTCAGTTACTATTGTACCTATAGAGATGCTGCTTCTTAAGAGGAAAGGCAGGCACCTGCTTTGGGCCCCAGGCCAGAGTTTTTACAAACTTTAAACTGTAGCAGTGGCTTAAAATGTGTACATTTTGCAATGACAGGGGGGACATCTGACAACACTCATCTCTCATTGCCATGCTTAGCATCTCATGTTCTCAGGAATTGTCTGTCAGGGAGTAAAAAAAGAAAGAAGTAGATCTTCATGACACTGGCAACAGAATGGTGGTTGGAGGGGCCCCCAATTAATTTTTGCTGAGGGCCCCAACAGACTCTAAAATCACCACTGGGTGACTAAAGCCCCGTTTCAACCAAGAGGCCCAGTATGGAACATTACAGTTTGGAATAGATTGACTCGGTACAGGCTGATTCTGTTTGTGTTTCAACAGCCAACCATGCCCTACTGTATTTTGTAGGCAGCGTATAAGTCGAACACCTTTAGCCGCGTCAGCTACATAATATCGTGACATCATAGTAGCTAAAAGCTAACAGCTACTCTGCTAATAAATTCAACAAAGGAGAAAAATGCAGCACAGTAAACAAAAACAACAGTGGAAGAAAATTTACCAATAGAAAATCAGCATGACCACACCTGCGTCAGAGCTTTGTCGTATGCTTATATTGAGCTCTCGTTGCAACACTAGCATCTACAGTATATTTGACTTCCTTTCCTTCGTCATGACTGTGTCCACATTTTTCTATTCCTCCTCTATTTTTTTCATTTATTATACATACTTTATTGTTGAACATGGCATGTTGTCCTTAAGTCAGGGAGGTACAGTGGATGAGGGGGCTGCATTACCCTATTTGGCAGGGAGTTACATTTACAGTGGTTGAAGTTAGTTTAACTGGGCATGAACTAAACACAATAGAGGTGAGAGTACATTTAAGTTTGTGAAACCACCATAATAATTAAACTAGCTACTTAATTATAGCTATTTTGCTACATTTGTAAGATGATTAGTATAGTAGTACAAGGACTGAGGTACCATCACAATCCTTTTACGCCTTCCTGTTTGAGCACAGTTCTTATATTTCATTTTAAATTGCTTACAAGACTGCTTTTCTTCCACTGGATTACAGAAATAAATTGTATACCATACACCAACAACATTCAGTTTTCAATTGTAATATTATAAGTGTGTGTAAATATTACATGAACAGAATACATTCAAACTTTAAAACTGACTCTAGCAGCAATTTACTTCTCGAACCTACTAGTGGTGAAACCAGATTCTTTCTCATCTAAGAGTAATAACTACACAAATATCATGGTTAGAATGAGTATGAAATTTCTTTCAGATGATTGTCAAACTCCTTCGAAAGTGATATGAAATAATAATAATAAATATAAGCTTTTAATCAAACTCAGTATTGTGATAGTGATGCTGTAAAACGTTGCGTACATATTGTGAAATACAATGTGAATATTTCACACACACACATATATATATATATACACACACACACACACACACACACATATATATATTCAGAACTTTGTACAATACAAAAATATTGGTTAAAAACTAATTGACAATTAACTTTTTCTGATACTTCCTGACATTTTTTTTTTACTTTACAGAATAAGCAGCTGCAAATATTACAATAAAAAAGTAGGCACCACACATCACCTGAGCTGGATTTGGAAGAGACTTCAAATATTACTTAAGTCGATGCTCCTCCGATGTCATTGTCATACAATGACTCCTATGTATTTATTTTTTAATTTGAATAAGAAAAAAAAAGTCAAAAGATATGCAACCCAGACAGCGTCGCTTGGAGAATGGCAAAGAAAAAGAGAAAGTGTGGAGGATACTGAAGGGGTTAACAACCGTTGCAGACAATGCTTTTGCTTTGTTGGTTTTTTTTTTTTGTTTGTTTGTTGTTGTTTTTTTCTCCAGAAGCTTCCTCTCAGGTAGGCTGAGAGTTGACATGCAGCAGTAGCAACAGAAACAGCGGCGTGTCTTTGGCTGACCTATTTAGGTAATTGCACTCTTCATTAAAAAAACTCCATCTGCAAGAGAAATTACACTTCCCCAATGGAATCTAGGTAACATAATCTCCCTCCGGCGGACTAATTGCATGGCATGATAACCTCATAGGCTCGGCCTGTTAAATTTTTCATCTCTTTTCAAATAATTATGGATCAGTAGAGAGAGAGGTATTGATTTGATTCATTAACTTCCTACACTGAGCCAAGGTTAACGATTACACAGATCCCCAATTACACAGTAAAGATCCACCGGTCTGTTTGCTCTGATTGGCTTCCACTTTATTATTGGCAAAGGTTGTGTTGAAACAATACACGGATTGGGCAGGGGACTAAGGAGCAGGTGTACTGTAAATGCTCTTTGCCTCACAGCCATAAGCACATTATTGACAAGTAAAATGAAAGTACGCAGCTGAATAATCTGCTTTAGAACAGGCTGTTACACAAAGCTGCATTTCCCAGTGAGAGACCACTCTCCACTGCTTGGCATCTTTTTGCTCACTCTCTTAATAGGAAGGACACACTGTTGCACATCCTTGCCTCAAAGCATGGCAGGTTTTGTTGAGAGATTGAAAGCGTTTCAATAAATGAGACTCACAGCAGCAATGGGAGCCACATCTCCAACCTTGCACTCTGCTCAAACACCTGCTGTGCTCTACTTGTGAACAAACAGGTCTTTAGAAGCCGGGGCCCGCAGCGGGGTGAACAGGCAGAGGAAGCAGATCAGGCTCTGACTGCAGGGTGTCTTACTTAACGTGCAAAAGAAAGGTTTGAGGGCATGTGTGGAAGATAGTCTCCACAAATGATCCCACAGCATATATTTTTCGTTTACAGTGTTTTGTAACACAATACAGTGATGTAATGTTTTTATTTTTGTGCAGGACCACTTGCCTGTCCAGCGACTTCACCTTCATCCTACACTGTACTCAATCTTCTGCAATGTCAGTTTTATTCTAAATATTAGATTTAGAATAATATGTCAAAATGCAAAACCAGTCTTTGAAGCAAGTTTGCAAAAAAAGTAACATCCTTTCTTATGTTTGACTAGTGTGCCTGGGCCCTCCAGGATGATATAAAACACACGTGAGGACATTAAAATGAATCCAACGGCTAAATGATTTCCTCCCGTTATGTTTCCTCTTCTCTCTTTCTTCCATAATCATTTCTCTTATTTCCGCCACCATGCACTGGCAAAGGAGAGGAAGCTTGTCTCCAACCATCCATGGATTAATTATTTTTCAAATTCATCATCATCATCATAAAAAAAAAGAAAACTTAAAAGGAAAGAGCCATAGAAGTGAAGTGCTAGCTTTCATACGTGGTTGACATTTCTTACTGCACTGAATTATGGCTGGTTGTAGGGGCAATTTTGAGTCTGCAATATTTCCATAATAAGTTTTTTCTTTCTTTTTTAAAACACTGCTGCTTATGTGCTAATCAACCCCCTGCCATCACTTCTACTTTTTAACTCCAACTGAGGACCCCCCGCCTTCATAACCATGGACTGAAATCACACACGCATGCACACACAGTCCTATGATCTGACCTGTAGTGTACCTGGCTTTCTGCAGGCCCTTCCAACTATTGTACGTGTGAAAAAACAATAGCCAGTGAAGTGGGTGGGCATATATGTGTTTGTGTGTGCAGTCGTGTATTTTTGTTTCTATGATACAATGGAATAGCATTACAGGGTTTGGCTTAATGGCTTAGCATATCTTTCTTTGGTCCCACTGCAGCCAACAGTAATGTGACACAAAGAGAGTTATTCAAGCCATCCCACAGCTCTGGAAGAGATATAGGTAGGATCCATACTGGACCCTACCCAGAAAGGTCTGGGGACTCACCTCATCCCTTATTTTTCTAATAAAAAAATATATCCCCCAACCTAATGGCCTCTCTTTTTTTCTCTCTTTTGGTTGATCTCACATCCTCTTTCTCTCACACTTTCTGTCTTCTTTCGCTATCTGTCCACTTTTTTTCCGAGGGTCTCGCCCTGGACAATAGAAACCCCTTACACAGGCTAGACTTTCCATGGAGTATACTAAACTAAACCTATAGGGGCCCAGAGGGGAAACCCGCCAACTATTCCTCCAGTCTCTGCCATGTAAGCTCATGTTGCCTTTCAGCATCCATCTGTGGGCACGGAGAGAGAGAGTGCAGACAGGCCAGCCTGCTTTTATTTGCCCAGCATTTCCATTCAGGGGGATGAGGCCATGCCAAGGTTTTCACAGGTACTGGTAATGTAAGCCTTGCTCCCAGGGTCTCAGAAGTCTAATTTAGGGGTTTAGACAGCAGGTCAGGGGAGTAGGAGCAGCTTGGTTGAATGACTGTGAGGTGGTTGGTATGTCTCTCAATCAGACCCTTCATAGAGCAGACAGGAGGGGGGGGATGGGGGGGGGAGAGTGTGGGGAGAGGCGAGACTTGTTACTGTTATTCCTCCGTCTATTGCCCCCCCCCCTTCTTTCTTTCCCATCTGTGTTGAGGTTCCAGAGTCCAGTAGCAGTCCCTGAAGGGTCGTTCTCAGGCTGTTGACATTGCAAAAAAAGTGTAAGTTTTAACAAGTGTTTAAAGAGCAAGGCTGGGGACACGGGTCTGTGACTCTGAATGTTTGGAGTGTTAACGGGGCCCTCGGTGCGGCTCTGCACGGCCCAGGGAGGAGATTCAGAATGACATGTTTGTAGAAGACTGGTCATTGTGGCTTACTGGTTCTCACTAACAGCCCCACCCCACACCCTTCCAACACAACTTTGAAAAGGCTGCTCTCTTTACAATTGCTTTCTAATTGAAGCCTCTAAAATTATGAGAAATAAAACCAAAAGACGCTCGTCGACCTGAGTTGGAGTCAAGTAAGGGATTTTGGGTAATTTAGCAAATCACCCTTGAAAGTGCATCACCCATTTCATCAGTGTGGGGGACCATAAAACAACAGAGGGGAAACAAAGTAGAAATATTCCTGTTTTAGGTAACAACCCAAATTCATACAGTGATACTGCAGACCCAGAGAGACACTTGGACGGGGTTAATTTGAATAATGAGTGTAAATACTCTTCATGGACTACTCAAGCCTCTTCATTGCCCACTTCAGAGGTTGTTATTTGTGTAATTACATTTTTTTTAGCTGTTTAAATGTACATTCATTGTTGTATTGAGAAATGTTTTTATTGCCCTCATTATCTCATAATTAGTATGCTTATGCGTAATCTGGTTCTATTGCTTTTTTGGGTGTTAAGTAAATCCTGATTGAATGGAACTGTTGGGTCAACTTTATATTTTTATGTTACAAATACAAGCAAAACAATAAAATCAAACCACTCCTAACAATTTTCACAACACAGATGATACCCACTGTCTATTTTTGTCTACATAGCAGGCCTCAAGTTACTCATTGATCCGATTTTGAGCTCTCTTGGTTCAGAGCCGCTGCAGCTATGTCCCTCTCAAGATCAGTAAGAATCTGTCTGGGTTACTCACTGCAACCCTAAAACCAACCTCTAAATCTTTTCTATGACATTTCTCCATCATTGGTTTTTTGCCAATTTACCTCATGGCAAAATCCCATCTGAGTTCCACCCTACCTATCCCCCTTCACAGCTCCCTATTCAAGCATTCGACAGCCTCTGGAAAGGTGCAGTTCAAGTTGTTTTCATGCAGACGTTTCTCAAATGTAGCATTAACAGACAGTAGGAAAAACACCCCGAAGACACATATCGGTTTGGCTGAGAACAGGGTGTTTGGAGGAAAAACATTTAGAACCCCTTGTGAACCAATATGTGTGATTCTCCCCTGAGATGTAGTGTTTCTGCTTTCTATCGGTGTTTGGAGACCTGCAATTAGCTTATCCTGAGTTTGATCCCAGAGGACAATTTATTGTTGACACTCTTTGGAGATTTCATACAAGGGCCGTGTTGGTCTTAATGAAAGTGTTACTCAGGCTCTAAATTAATTTGCCTAACACAAATCTCCAGTTCTCATTATAGTCCTGTGGCATTTCAAGATGACAACTTACTTACTGCTGGTGTATACCAAATTCCAGATTTTTTGATTCTAAACCTAATCCCAACTTTGTTAATTTTTTTAATGAACCCAAACATAGCTGCATACAGCACCTGTCTCTCAACAGTGTTTTAACTCCTGGTCCTGGACCCCAATAGCCCCCTGAATGTTTTGAACATTTATCAAGTTTCGTTTAACACTGTTGCACAAAGGGCAGAGTGTTCTGGGAACCCACTGTAAGGGAAAGACCTCAAAGCCCACATAATCTACATATGGGTGCCTTAAACCTCACCATACTAAAGAGGAAACATTTCTTCTTCTTTTTTGTATTTCTGATAGATTTTTGTGGTCAGCGTTGTACATTTTGCATGGTGTTACACTGATGTGCTGGTGTTAAAAATGGAGAAAAGGGAACTTAATAATGATATTTTTTTAGTGTCTGTTTAAAAATGTTGCAGAGTAAAGAGAAAGGAAATGGGAAAAAAATACATTGCTGATACTTTAACATATTTAAAATGAGGAAGTTGACAGCAAAATAATTCCCAAACAGCACAAAAATACACATTAAATTATTCAAAAAGTAGAAGGAATAAAAAACTTTTTTACAGACTTAACCAAACGCTGAAGCCTTCTGTATTGTATCTCAACCCTGCCCCACACATAATTTAATAGACCTACACACACGCACATGCACGCAGATGCGCCCACATGCGTGCACACACACAAATACATACACACTACAAAGACTAAAGCGCACACAATCTCTAGACAATAAGAGGGGGACCCATTTGCCTCAAATGGGATACGACAATCCAATCAGGCATGCAATCATGCTGAATCTGAGTAAACATGGCCAATTACAGAGCATTTTGCTGGATGCTGATTAGCGTGTGTTGCCCCCAGGCTACAGTGAGGTAAACAGAAGCAGTGACCGACAACATGTTGACGTTCTCCCTTCACTTTACTTCCCCAACTGGATGAAGGATGACAAGTCGGCGTGCGTAATCTGTTAAAGGTAGAATAACAAATACCAAAGTGCCACTTCGGTTCTTCCATCCCCCGGCAGCCGTTTCCACCCCTGGAGGGCAAGTTGGACCAAGATTTATTAGACATAATTAACTGACTGTGCTGCTCATGTCTTAGCCCTGATATTTAATTCACCCATTTAGACAAAAGACACTCAAACGGGTGTGTATATTCTCTGTGAATGCCTTTTGTTAGACTTACTGCTCTGCTTTCTTACTTTGTAAGACATAATGAAGTTTGTTAACAGGACAGATAAGGCAGTTTGCCATAAATATAGGAAAGACATGGAATCCATCAGAGAATTATTCTGATTCTGTTGTCAGCGTGGTAATATAATAGCTTATGTTACCTTGGAAATGAAAATGAAAATATAGATAAATATGTATGTGTTTGATGATAAATAATCCTATGCAACTTCACTTTTGTCAGGTTCTAAATGTCAGCCTGATGGCAAAAAAATAACACATTTCATACTATATATACATAAAATATAGAAAATGTGGTTTCTTAAATGATACTGTAAAAACAAACTCTCCAAAAGAAGTATATGACCAATCAATAATCAACTTCACACTTATCAATGAAGAAATCAATGAAGTCAAATTATATTAAGGCACAAACTAATACAACACCAAAAACAACACTGACCCTTGTCTGAATTCTGATACACATTTATTATACTTCACCTCTAGTACCACATTTCTGCAACATTTCTCTGAACAGTTTTTGTTAACCATAAAACCTGTCTACCAATTTTAGCCTCTAACAAGCTAAACTCACAATGTGTAAATGGATGAATCTTCATTCATAAACACAATATTATGTAATTACAGCGGAGTAAACCTCTCTGCCACACTCAACCTCATTCTGTCATCATGTTCTGTACAGTTATATCACATAAGTGGGGAAGTCTACACTCTGTAACCAAACAAGAAAAAAAAGGCCCTTTAGCAAAACGTAGGCATTAGTCAACATCAAACTAGCTTGTAATTTACCACTTCAAAAGATATGATGTTTAATTTATATTAAAAAATGTATTGTATCATCATAATTAGTTGACTCGCTCATTTAGTTCTTTGGTTGGTATTGGGATGGCCTCTTTATAAAGAGTTGGGGGTGACACATTGGGCATTTGTGGTATCAAGGAAACATGTTCTTTGTATGATGGTGATGGTGTGGGCAGAGAATGTAACCCTGGCTGTTTGTTTGTCCCTCAGACTGTTTTTCAATCTGATCCTATAAGTGTTTGGAGGGTTTGAGTGTGTTGGAAACCCCCTCTTAGACCTGACTGTCTGTCCAGCTGCTATGCCAGACACGAGTGTTGAAACACTTCACTTCCTGAGATGCAGCAGACATTAGGGCGGCCAGCCTGGTTCTGTGTGTAATTAATGGCATTCTGTGTTTTAAAACCCATTTCTATGTTGTTTTTATTTTAAGTGTTAATACCGTTAATGCTTTTAATCATAAAATAAATGTTAACTATTTCTTTAATTAATTGATAATATAAAGTAATTCACCGTTTCATTTCATGAACTTATTCAGTATGTTGTGACTCATAGTACACTGCCTTCAACAGAGGGACATTCATTTATTCATATTATTATAAAACATATTCTTCTTATTCTTACTGTTGTTGCTGTCTTTTTCTGTGCAACATCAATGAGCAGTAATAAATAAGGAGTTAAAAACCTGAGGAAACACATTTATTAATATTAACATGAAATGATATTAAGATCTGAAATAGAATTACAAATAATATAATATTGTCTGGTTTGATATATTGACTAGGTTAAGTTGGTCAGGTGCTATGTTTGTTTATTTTTCTGATTTATCACAAAGTATATTCATTTTTTCCACCACTAAATGTCCTCTGCTTCATTGTCATGCTGTATGAAATTGAATATTGCATAAGTAATGTTTATTGCATTGTAAAAATCTGCAGTGAAAGCAAACACAAATGCATACAACATTTTAGTTCATAGTGTGTTTGGTTGTGTGTTTGCATATTGCATATGTGGATGGCTGTGCGGCTGCACACATTCATGAACCCGTGTGTGCAATGACAAGACTGAGACAAGGGATGCCCTGCAGCTGCTTGTTCCATCTGATGAGGCAGAGTCAAGCTCTGATAGATTCCATCTACCTTGCCTTAACCTTAATTTGCTGGGATGCAGCACGTCAAACAGCCTCAGGACCAATAGAATCTGTCAGCCAACTTCAAAATGTTTTTCATTTCTTTGTCTTCCGTTACAAAAGGGTTCAAACATGTATCCACTCAAGCAACAAGAGATCTCCATTCCTCTTCTTTTATTGACATCTTTTTTTGTGAGGTTGTCTGTTGAAAGGGCCTACATTTTGCCCTTTAATTTAAATATTTAAAGTAACAACCAGTTGAAAATTTGGTTCATACTTTTTGAAGGGGTGGATGTTTTTTTTTTTTTTTTTAAGTTTTAACATTGCACTGATTATAGCAGTGTTTGTGTGATGTGGATGTCCTCCTACAATACTTTGGATTGCATTTATTGAATTATTCTTTTTTATTAAAATACTGATCTTTATCTGAGATTCTTGCTGTTTTAAAGGCGTTTATCTGTTTTCAAATGTTTTGGTCTCATGCTGGGATTCCATAAAGGATCGAGACAGACATTCTCACTTCCCCAATTCAGCTCATGTATTTGCGTTTTACTGGCAGCACAAAGTGACTCACACTAATAACTAAGGATTTCTTAAAATCCATGCAAATTGTTTTAGAATTGCTATACAGTACAGTTAATTATGTGTCCTGCACAAATACAGTTTGCATGTGTGTCCATGTGTGCTTGCGTGAGTGTGCATCATGTACTGTTTGTGTTAGTGAGCACGTTTGTGTGTCTGAGTACAGCTGTTTGCTTCCTTCCACTGAGTGCCTCTGTGGTTGCCTTCTTGGCCCTCAATGCCGGAAGTCCCCCACATTCGCATGTGACATTGGTTCCTGACACCCTCATGTTTACAGCGTGCGCAGACGGACACAGCCCCCTCCAGAAACATTTGTCCTCAGTAAAAAGAGGAGGTGTTTGTCCTTCCAAGCCTCTTGGGAAATTGTCCACGGTTCTTGTTAGGCAGCTCTTGACCGCACTGAAAACACAGCTCTTTCCACAACAGATGTTTGTTTTGTGTCGACTTTGCTCTGTTGCGCTCAAAGCTTAAGAATAGAATCCTTTTGGAGGCTATAGTCTTCATGAGCCACTTTGCTGTGGATACTGTGGTTGGCTGATTATATCAACAGCAAAAACCATCCCCAGACTCCTTGTTTCAAGACTTTTTTATTGTACTTTAAGATTTAACACTTGCCCTTATACGCAGAAAAAAGGCCAAAGCTTTTTCACCAATATATTTCAAAATTATTTGAGATTTTACAAATGATCTCTTTTATGCTTTCTAGTTTCAAACATTACCTCTCAATCAGTAAATTTATTTGATGAAAAACTTTTGCTTAATCTGAAAAGGAGAGAAGGTTTAAAACGCAAAAAAGAAGGCAAAAAGAGAAGAAAGAAAAGAGAAATGGTCCTGAATAGTACCACCAGCTAGGTCATTAATGAGCATTGCTCATGCTGTCATGGCAACTATTATCACAGTGATGTTGCTAATGGCATCTGAGCCAGAGCATGAGAAATATGCGAAAAATATTGTCAGATTCAATTAGGATCCTTTGGTCTGAACTCAGCTGGTCCTCCTCCAGGCCTCTCATTGATTAGCTATCAAATTGGAAGAAGAATAGGAATGGTGAAACTCAGACACCCTGATGTGAGAGTCATCACAGATCGTGACGCTCTGTTAGAAGAAGGCTGACCCTATCAAGCAACCTTAATCAGCATCATTGCTGACATATTTCTATTAGTTGTAGTGTAAACTAGCCTTCCTTTAGGCTATTATTCTGACAATGCTTGAGATGGATGGTGCTTAAGTGTAGAATATCTCAAATTTTTTGAAGCAAAAGGTGGCTGAGTAAATGAGAAGTTAGATTTATTCCCCCATAATATATACTCATTTTGCAGTATTAAAACAAAGTAATTATGCTGCTTAAAGCTGGATTTTATTTTATACTTTTGTTTTGGCCCCAAATTATAGGCCTTCCGTTCTGAACATTTACAGGAGAATAATGAAGGATTGCTCAAGGAAATGTGGTGTTGCAAATGATGTCAGCTTAATTAGAACCATATTGGCTACATGGGCAGGTGGTTTGGTGGAAGGGAACAAGTGAAAAACAGCGTGGATGTTTAAGAGCGGGGTGCTGGAACAATCTGGATTGATGAGTCCCGTTTGGTCAACATGTTTGTGCGCTGTGGAATGCATGAGGTTGTGGTGGCGGGCCACATTAGAAAGGCCGGTCTGGATAGCCAGATTCCTGTGGTCAGACAACGACAGAGCTTCTTGCCCCCGTTTCTGAGAAAAAAAAAAGGAAAACCTCACTCGTGTTTGCTGGACTGCCGTCGACAATAAAATCTCAACTCAAGCACACTCAACCAGCCTTCAAACTTCTTATTTTAACATAGAGCTATATATGTTCCAGTATAGAAAGCCCAAGTCTCATTATGTTACTCAAATGGAAAGTCTTACATAAAAGACATGATTTTAAAATAGGTATATGTTTATTATATAGGACACTTTCTTCTCTCTGAAAGAGCATCAGTCTGGTTTGGATCAAGTGTATATTTAGATTAATAACCCACCATGTCTACAACCTGTGTGTGAACCGCAAACTACAAGACATCCAGGCCAAAACTAATCTTGAAGGTTGTTGGGATTGTATCATTGGCCCAGTCACATTGAAGATCTTTTGACAGCAATAATTGCAGGTTATTGTGTATGTCTTCAGGAAACCTAAAGCCAAGTGAACAATGTGTCCTGTGTTTCAAATTCCTGACTTTGACACACAGTGTGTTTGCCAGTAGTCCTTTGTAAAATGGCAAGACTTCAACAGCCCCATAATGATGCTCTGCAATCACTATGCTTTTGTACTTTCACATTTAATCTTAATGGCGTATTTGTGTTCCAGGGTGATAGTTGACCATAATGGCAATGCAGAAGAGCAAAAGGTATGACTCATAAAACAAATAGTGGGTGCTCCACAGGCACACACATTTCGAAGTACACGCACAATGCTCTTCTTCCCAACTGGCTCTAACTTTTTACAGTGACACCATTTTACCGCTATTAGGCCTCACTACCACTGATTCCTGCTCAGCTGAGGAACAACTTTTCCCAACCATTGTACCTTTGTGACATTGATATTGACAACAAGACACAACAGGAGCTTAAAAATCCAACCTTGATCCAGCAATGTATAAAAGGTTAAACAACTTGCAAAAGAATATTGCAGAATTAATCTCCTTTGATGCAGAAAGCAATATTTTACAACAACATTTCCCATCCCAGAGAAAATAAATGTACCTATTTCTAAGTGTCAGCTGAGCAAATTTCCCCACAACACCAGCAATATTAAAGAATACATCATGTAGGTGGAGAAACACTGATTGCTGACCTTATCCTTTGACAATCTTCACAGGATAATTTAGGTGAAACCAGTTAGTTTTCATGTTGATTTTCTTCTCAGTTATTGTTGTTTGGATTTGTGCACTGACTAGCATAACTGCTGATACCGCATGTAAAGCAACATCAGAGTTGAGAAATACTATGGTTAACAGAAAGCCCTTTCTGAAATGTAATCCAGTTGGGAGGCAGCGGATATCTTGGTCAGTGTTATCATAGTGATGACAAAAGGAATCTTGTGGATCAGTATATTTGACTCCTAGACTTTACGGAGAACACTTGTAGTCTGGACTGGGTCCATGATCATATCTGTCCCAGGGGGTCAGTCGAGAATTCTCACCAATGAATGGTTGGCCTCCTGTGGGACTTACATGCTTCATTCCTGGGCTCAGACATCAAGCCAGCTCTCAAGGGATTGTCTAGTTTGTGTGGGTGGTGGTAGCGGTCACTCTTGTGGTGGCTAGTGACAGAGTGGTCCGCCGGCTTCTTTCTGTGTCAAAGATTGAGATCAGGGTCAAAGGAAGAGACTTAACAATACTGTTGGCTTTCTGCAGATGTAAACAGTTGACCTTTGATGTTCGTTGTGTTTTTGAATGTGGGTTTGACATAATGATGAAGCGCCTTTTTGTCTGGAACATGTTGAAACCACTTTGCCCTACCTTCTTTTCTTTTCTTTTTTTTTCATTCTTTTCCCCCTCTTTTAAGAAATCATATCCGGTGACTTAGGTCATCATAGTCGTATAGCGCCACTCTCGTGGCTGCATGTGAGAGCAGCGCCTGCCCGTCGCTGAGTTTTTCCTTTTCCTAAACCTGTTCTTTTTCGTGGATTTAATCCCATAATTTTTTTTTCCCCCAAAACTCTATTTATCCCAGAGGGGCAATTAGCGCACCAAGCGTTCGACCACAGGAGCAGCGAACGGCATACACCCTGATAGAGCAGTGGGAGCAATTCAGGGTTAAGTGTCTTGCCCAAGGACACATCGGACATATTGCTCGCAGGAGCTGGGGATCGAACCCTCGACCTTCTGGTTGAGAGATGATGACTCTACCCACTGAGCCACAGCCGCCCCTGACACAAGATCTGCCACAAGATAGAAGACTGCCAGCCCTCCTTCTTTCCTCATCACTCTCCTTTGTCCTGTCTGACCGCATCAGCTGAAAACCATCCAGTGTAACGTTTGAGTACGGTGTTCGCTCCGTTAACCAGGTCTCCGATGTCGGCTTATCACTCATCCTATTGGGATAAGACTTTATGTTCCCAGTGATGACCGATGGTAGGACGGGTTTAAAACGCCTTCTCTTGTTGCGGCTCTTTATCCCAGCACAACATCACAGTCTCCTTCTCCTCAGCACATGGGGGACAGCGGGTCTTTTGCGGGTTAGCTTAGCTGCGCTACAGACTGCGCACAGCTGATCACGAGCGTAAACAATCGAGTCACTGCTGCATGAGAACTACGCTTATAAGTACAGGGGTGTTCACCTGAACAATAAGCTGGACTGGACTGATAACACACACGCTCTCTACAAGAAAGGCCAGAGCAGACTTCGCCAGCTGAGGAGACTCAGGTCCTTCAGAGTGCAGGGAGCTCTCCTGAAGACTTTTTACTTGGTGGTGACATCAGCCATCCTTTACCGAGTGGGTTGCTGGAGCAGTAGTACCTCGGCAGCAGACAGGAACAGACCTGGGCTTCCCCCTGGACCCTGCGGAGGCGGTGGGAGACAGAAGGATGATGAAAAATATATCATCCCTGATGGAGAACATCTCCCACCCCCTGCAGGATACTGTAACAGTACTGGGCAGCCCCTTCAGGAACAGGCTTCGCCACCCGTGGTGTCTGAAGGAGAGATACCGCAGGTCCTTCCTTCCTGCTGTAGTCAGACTGTTTAACCAAGCCTGCTCCTAGTAGATCGCAAAACACACCCACAAACTGGACATTTCATTCCTACCTCTCGTGCAATAATAATGTTATAAGATGTCATCGCCGCATGATCTTATTTGTATTTTTATTTTAATTTTAATTGCATTGCTGTAATTGAAGGGACCAATTGTGTAATAAAATGTCCATCCCTATATGCACTGTGTGCATGATGGTATTCCTATAGTTTATACAGACTTACATCTTGAAGTTACTGGCTCTTTGTAACTATTTTTTGATGCATATTTTTATCTCATTCATTTTTCTTCTGCTATCCTGCTTTGCAGCTGTGCCACTGTAAATTTCTCATGTTCCTAGATGAATAAAGGATTATCTTATCTTATCTTTTTAACTATTTTTTATGAATATTTTTGTACATTTTTATCTATCTATCTATCTATCTATCTATCTATCTATCTATCTATCTATCTATCTATCTATCTATCTATCTATCTATCTATCTATCTATCTATCTATCTATCTATCTATCTATCTATCTATCTATCTATCTAGTGATTTCTTGTAAATACTGTAAATTTCTCTGCTTGCGAGTTGAATAAAGGATTATCTTATGTTATCAAGATAATGCATTTCAATAAAAAAGTAAGCCCTGTGATACCACAAACCATATGCACATTTCAGAACAAACTAAAGATTTCCACAAAGACAAACCATCAATTTTACAAACTGCCACTCTGAAAGAGTGACAGCTCTTAGCTGAGGCTAATATTATTACAGATAAATAAAGAGGATGTGTAATAATCCATACATGTTATTATCCCATTATGAAATTCTAGCCTGTGGCACAGCCCTTTGGAAACTTTTCGACTTGACTTTGTTCGCTCATGTCCTATTAATAAACTCCCCCCTGAATGATGGCCCATGTTCCAAGCAGACACATGTCGGTGAGAGAGAGAGAGAGAGAGAGAGAGAGAGAGAGAGAGAGAGAGAGAGAGAGAGAGATTGAATGATGAATGAGAGGGCTCAACATTAACTGTTTTAAATTATATAAAAGATAAAAACACATATCTTACGCAGCTGTTTTTTAATATTACATTTTCTGTCATTCTGTTATTGTACTTAGTTTTGGGGGATTATTTTCTAACTTACTTTGGCAATGTAAACATATGTGATTAAATATGATGTCCTGAATTGGTTCAGCTCTTACCTCTCAGAGAGGGACTTTTCTTTACTTCATTTAGGCCACTTCTCAGCTGCGGCCCTACTAGCCTGCAGGGTCCCTCAAGGCTCCATTTTAATTCCCATTCTTTTTTTTTTATATATATACTTGTTACCCTTTGGGTCCAGATTTAAGAAGTACAACATTTTCTTCCATTGCTTTGCAGTTGACTTGTAAGTTTATCTACCCTTGAATACAATAGACTCCTGGAATAACATGCTAAATTGTTTGAAAGATTTGAAATCTTGGATGGAACTAAACTTCCTGACTCTAAACAAAACCATAAGAGAAATGATTAGATAGTGAGATAGTGTTCTTAGTCACCGAGCCCTCTACAGTCGCCCCTCTGTAAAAAAAAAATTGGGAGTAACAAGCTTATTTAATGATTTTACTATTTGTTTTTAAATCCCTCAATGCACTGGGACCACAATATGTGTACGAGCTGATGATTCTCCATGCACCTGTCAGAGCAATGCAGTCATCTAACCAGATGCTGTTGGATGTTCCACGGTGCCGGCAAAAAAGAAGATGTTACAGAGCTTTTGCTGTGGCTGCTCATATGGAACAGTCTACCTGTAAGAAGAACTGCTCCAACCATTGAGAACTACAAATCTCAGCTTAAAACCCACGTCTTAACTCTGGCTTTTAATAAAAGATGAGCTTGAAATTTTGACCTTTTTACTCACGGTTCTATTTATTGTATATGTATTGTGTTTCACTTTTATTGTTTTCGTGTGCTTTTTTTTGCTTGTACAGCACATTGGTCACACAATGTTGTTTAAATTTGCTATGGAAATAAAGATTGATTGATTGATTGATTGATATGTTTAACATGCCAATGAGGATTTATATTTGTAAAGTTATATTTCTGGGCTGTTTTCGTCTTTATTAGATAGAACAGAGAAAGAACATGTTGGGGGGAGAGATTCGGGGAAGAAATGCAGAGAGAGAGAGAGAGAGAGAGAGAGAGAGAGAGAGAGAGAGAGAGGGAGAGAGAGAGAGAGAGAGAGAGAGAGAGAGAGAGAGAGAGAGAGAGAGAGAGAGAGAGAGAGAAATATAGACTGGACCAGAGAGCAGACTACCTCACCTCTACCACTATTTACGCAGGTAGTGATCCAGTCTGAGTATTCAAAGTCTCTTTCTTGCTGTATGGTGCCACCATAACACACCATCTTACCTCATCCAATACAGAGCCATACTGCCGCCCCATATCTGTTCTTTCCTCTCGTACCAGCTTCCAACCCACTGCCACCTCATCACTGTCTGCTTCCTCCTTCTCACATCCCTCTTTTCCGACGTGGTTCACTGGCCTTAACCACAGTACACTCTTGGCTCTAGTGGCTTATGAACAAAGCATTCAACAAACATTGTAAAAAAAAGAAGAGCAAACACTCTTTTCAGTATATTTGTGTAATAGCCTGGAATCATAGGGTAATTATACAGAAACAAAGGGTAAGATCATTTGAATGTTGAAGGTTTGTGCAGTGAAAGCAAACACACTGGTACTGCTTGTTTTCAAAATATGTTTAAACAATCACAGGGTGAATTTGTTTTACATCAAGAAGTGATGATGGATTCTACCTCTGTGCATGTGTTTATTATACAGCTATGCATAACTTTGCATTCCTACACATGCCCTTCACACAGTTTGACCTTTTGGACAGATGCAACCATCAGACGGCTCTGGCTGTATGTCTGGGTGGAGGAATTCAAACCCTGCCACCAGGAATGCTTTCCCCCCATACATCCGCATTTCAAAAGCAGATGATACACATTCCCAAAAGTTTACCCATATGGCTGCTTTAAGGCTTGTATCTGTCACAAATATCCCACACAGTGTCAAAGCTAAAACTTAATCAAAGGCTACACTTAAGCAGAGAAAAGTATTTGGTTAAGCATCTTTTGATCTTGGGGCAGGGATGAGTAAGATGCCAAAACAGCAAAACACATGGTGTCAGCTTGTATGCAGTGATCACACGCCATTTGATGAGACATGAGGAAGGAGAGAAAAGTGGCTGTGGTTTGACTAACAAGCAGTCTAACATGTATTTTGAACTTATGCTTGTTGCCGTGTATGGTTGTATACGTCTCTCCAATACAGTACACTGCAGGCACTAACAATAGAACACACCTGTTGGTCATTAGTGCAGACACCAGACACCATGTACACACACCATGCTAACAGCCAGAATCCCCACAGGGGGGCCTGCATGGCTGCTGCTGACACATGGAGAGAGACACTTTCCGAACAGATGTACACACATCTACAAGCATACCTTTTTAACTTCACAGTCAGCTCCACACGACAGCACAACAGAAACACACAACAAACAACAAGCTTCTTTGGGTTTGAGAATCTAGTTTTTCCGTCCATCCTGCCACTCTGATCCCATAAAAGGCATCATAACTGGATGTCCCGTGTGTGATTGTTGGTGTGTGAGGGTGGGGGATGGGCAGGCCCACACAGGCAGCGCTACGGACTGATAGACACGTCACATTCACAAACTATGTAGTTAACTATGATATATGTCACAAACAAAGGGTTGTAAGGTCAAAAGCAATGCTAAAGACATAAAATGACACGTGCACCTCACCAGAGTTGAAGAACTGACTTTACCCAGTCCTCTTGGAAAGACATTCCCCATCATGTCTTATATGTCAGCAAATACAAGGTCCCCATCCAAAAGCCACTGGTGGTCATTATACATATTGTGGGGAAGAGGACAGGGAAAGTCCCATGTAGGACCAGAATAGTCATATCAAACCAATCTCAGGGGCATACCCAAATGAAACAAGCTGAAAAGGAAATAAAAGGCATCCTAAATCTCTGGTAGTGGGAGGGATGCTAACAGAATCCACATATCAAAGTATCAGGTTACAAATACAAAAACAGTCCACATCGATGTATGTAGTTGGAGCAATGTAAAAATCATTATATGATAGTTTGGATACACAGGTGAAGTGAAAGATGTGGCAACCTGTATAGTGTTTACAATGATTAATTGCAGAAGTGTTGTTGTTGTTGTTGTTGTTGGTAATACAAATAGTAATCATGGGGTGTCAGTGATCTCTGGCTTTAAAAAGGAAAACATTCTGTGTGGGGAAGAAAAGAGGTGAAACTTGATCTGCCATGATGCAAATGGAAACCTGGCAGGCAGCTAACAACAAATTAAGCTTTAATTATTGTCGATAAAAAACATCTGCATGAAAATGCAGATCAAAGTGTACTCTTAAGTCATTGTCTTTATAAACCTCGCTATGATTCTCACACAGAAAAGGGAGTTTTGGCTGTAAGTCATTTATCACTTACCACTTACTACAATGGAAACCCCAAAAAGTTCCCCCTGACTGCTGGAGGCATATAGTGTATACCTTAAGATGAGATTAAATACTTTCCAAGATTTTTCCTTCAGTGGTGCGGACTTATACTGGCCCATGTCACACATATGGTTTGGTTTTGCTGTGTACATTTTTTTAGACAGGACTAATGTCATACTTTAGTAATGACTGGTTCAGGCAATCTACTAGTGATTCACAAAGTTTATGATAACTATATAAAATACTTGAATTCATTTACAAAGACTTATTAGCCTCTGATTGACTAAACAACAAACATTTTGTTTGTTAGTTATCCTGCCGTTTTGAAGTCTTCTGTCTGCAGTGATACACAAGTTTTTCTTTTTGCAAAGTCAGGCTTATGCAGTAGATGGAAAGCTTTGCCCTTAAAGAAATTCTAAATAAATATAGGACAATATTTTGTAATAAAAATAAACTTAATACCTTATAAAATACACACATTATAATGAAACACACACACACACACACACACACACACACACACACACACACACACCTCTACACACAGACACACAAACAATTAAAAATTATAAGATATGTCAAATTAAGAGTATGCTATTTAAAGTTATGTGAGCACATTACCACACATTTCCGTAATGTAAATGTTGTAATGTCGATAAGTATATATTAATACAACATATTAATGTACTATGTACTTTGGAACGATAAAAATAGGTTACATATATATATTTTAATTCATTCATTTTATAAACTTTGAGAAAATGTTGACAATGAGGTGTTTTGTATTTTAATGTGTTTTTTTTGTTGTTGTTGTGACTATAAAATGGCAGACATGTCACGATCATATCAGAGTTGATCTATTGGTACAAAATTAAAGCGGGCAGGAGTATTGGACAAAATAGCCGATTTCATGGGAGCATGAGGGTCCAACTTGAAGATTTGCTTTTTCAGTAATACAGCACAGTTTTTGTAAATTTTTCGGCAGACCCCCAAGCTATGGTTCGCAGACCCCACTTGAGGAATCATTGCCTTACGTAATACTAATTTTCTAAATGCACTCATCATCAGTCATTTATATCAATATGTTTTTTTTTCTTATCCTTTTGCAGAGGGTTTTCTTTTGTATAATCCATGACGCCATAATAAAAAAGAATCCTGCCTTGATAACAGCTGGAGCTTGTATATTTTGGATGTTACTTCTTCCAACCATCTTCTATCCTAAATCTTGGCAAGAATAAAGACATTTTTATGAACAGACTGGGAATGTGAGTAGCTCACCCAAATCAGAGAAATGTGAAAATATTGCTTGATTGTATGTGAACATTTGTCAGCTTAGTGCCCACAATTAATTTACAGTCCATCCACTTACAAAAACCCAAACCCCATCTTCTTTTGTCATCCACAGAAATCAATTTAGGAACCAGAGAATGGCCTCTCTGGCCCACTCATTATCCGAGCATACGATGTTGCATTTGTAATTCTCATGTAATCAAAATTGTCATTGATGTGTGCTCTCGTCCCTCTGGCAAGGCAATTCATGAAACATAGAGGTAATCACAATAACTGTGTAGTGACAGAATATGCTGATTATGTGATTAAGTGTGCATGTAATTGGCATTATTGTTATTTTTAGCTAGAAGTTAATTGCTAATGGAGATCCTAGTAATTGGATCACCGAATGGCAACACTGCAAATCTATTAGCTTGTAATAATTGCTGCAAAGTGAGAACAGAGAGAGTGGGTGGAAGGTGTTTATGGGGGATAAGTAGCTGTCTCTGTGCATGTGGAGGGGATACATAAAGTATATTTGTGAAATTTGAAATTTACAGCGTGAGACTTCAAACTGAAAGAAAGGTTGTGTTAAATAAGAGGGTGCCACTTTTAGTTTTTGTTGTCATAATTCAGTATTTCACTCAGTATAAATGTTGAATTAAAGCTAATTAAAATGTCTCATTGTTGGTTATGATGTGTGCTCACTGGAATTTCCTTCACAGGCGCATGATTGAAGAATAAAGAGGAAGAAAACAGGCCATCAGTGAGCACAGGAAAAAGAATATGCACATTTGGGAATGGAAAACACTGGTGCAGAAAAAAGAAGGAAGATCTCGATAGGAAGAGAAACAGAGAGAGAGAGGGAAAGACAGGAGCCTGTGCTGTATCATTTGACAGGGGACCTCTCCACTGCTATCAGATGGAGGCGTCAGAATGATCTGTCTCACACACACACACACACACACACACACACACTTTCTCTCTCTCTCTTTCTCTGTCTACCTCTCTTTCCCCTTGTCTCCTTCCAGAGCAGGGACCAGCCACTCGCTGATAGAACAGGCCCATTAGGATCCTGCTATCGCCCTCCACAGCTGAGAGATTGAAAGGCCCTGATAGCTGCTCTGAGATCCCCACAGTCCTGGGAAAATCACTGCAAATCAGTCATTGAATACCTTAACTTGAGACAGAGGAAAGAAAACGGGAGAGAGCAGACGGAAAGGGAAAATGAAAGGCAGGTTAGATGCCTAGTGAGAGTTAAATAGGGAAAACACGATGAAGAGAAAGCTGGGAGGGAATGACAGAGACTGTCAGGGCGGAAGAAAAAATCAGAGTGAGACAAAAGGAAGAAGAAGCTTGTGAGTCTTTGTCTTACTGTCGACATGCTGTTTACCAGAGGAGACAGAAGCGGATATCAGAAGCGGCACATGAGTCTTTCTTGAGTCGAAATGTATGCCGTGTGACTGAAAAGAATCCCATCTTCCAGACACAAAGTGTCAGGATTTAATGCATCTCACAATGACAGGAGCTAAAGATTTCAGAAGTATAGGCAACAGTGTTTTCCTGTAGTACAGTTAGCATGCCTTTCAGGCGTGTACTTTGTTTGCTGGCCGTCATTTCTCCTCAAAGCCAGCAGGGAATCTAGTCATTTAGGCTGCAGCTCAGAGGGTCTGCAGGTCAGGCCAGATCAGGGTGGAGGACAGGACAGGACTGGGGAGCGGGGTACAAAGGCATTTCCTTGTATGGGCAGACACTTGACTGGCATGGCAGAGGCTGGCTCAGCTGTGCTAAGCTTGTGTTTGGCCTCCTATCAGTGGGGACACAGGAGCAGCCAGATCCAGGGCACTTAGTGGATGACTTCCAGAGAACAGACCAGGATAAACTTGTGTGCATATGTCTGCTTGTGTGACTGTCCTAACTGGGCATGTTAACAGCACCTCTATATAAGTTGTAAAAAAGAGGGTGCCGGGGTTAATCTGAGTTCCATTTATGTCATCAAGTAGTTGGACCAGTAACAGATGAATGATTGACGCATAAAAAGTGGAAACTAAGATGTCTGGAGCTGCCAATATACCATCGGATTGAGCGAATGAGTCATGCAGATTGAAATAGTCAGTCTGTGTTAGAGCTCGCTTGACGTGAGCCAAGTCACTCTGAATGTAAAAGCAAAGTTTTCAATTGCTTTGCGTGCATTTAAGTCTATGTGCATGTCTGTTGTACTGTCTGTGGTGAGGGTAAGGGCAAAACAAGTGTCTCTGCGATTTCGGCTGCTCTAATAACACCTTGCCATTGAGAGGCTAATGAAGCATGTCTGCTGTCTTCATCCTGACAGAGAATGAGTAGGCTGATGCGCGCGCGCGCACACACACACACAAACACACACAGACACACACATTGTGTGAAGCAGAACAAAAGCTCTGCAGAGGTCACTATAGAGAGTGTGACTTCAAATATCTTTGTACATGTGCAATAGAGAGAAAGCAGAAGAGGGGAATGGAGCAAGAATGACAGCAGCACCCTGGCGTTTTGTCTTTCTGCGATTCTAAGGGTCGGTGGGTCTGTGGTGCTTAGACCTCAGGATGCCTCCTCTTCTGCCTGGGGGGCCTGTTTGAAGAGCAGGAGCTGATGAGGCTTCACTATCAAGCCACACACTGGAGTGGTTTAACGGTGCAACTAATATGCCAAAGTCCCAGAGACGACCCAGCCAAAGTAGCAATTCCACGGAACGGTAGATTTCTATTAATTAAATCATAATTGGGTTTTATATATTTATTTGGTTGAGACATTGGCAGGGAGAGGAGTAAGATTAGGCAGAGATTTGCATGTAAAATGTAAGAGCTTCATTACACTACCTTGGCAAAGACGGAATAATTCGCCTGCCTGCAGGGCACACAGATGGCTCTGTATGTTTGCTAATTTGCTCTCCTTTCAAGGTCATTAGTTCTGTTTGGGGAACTATTGAAAAGTTTATTTGAGGTGGGTAAGTTCCTGAAATGTTTGCGATGTGACAGCTCCTTTGTTATGGGACTGCAGAATAGAGGCAGTTTAACCGGAACAATGTAAGGCTGGACTGAAATACTCTAATTAGAAGTAAGTTCCAACATGTTTTGAAAAAAAAAAAAAAAAGAAACATAATATAACTGTTTATTAAAAGGTTTAATTAATCCTTGTAAAAGAAAGAGGTTGTTTTTGCAATACTGTCAGCAGTTAAGGTCACATACTTTGTTTTCTCAGCAGTCTGTTCTTGCCGACAATAATGAGTGTTGTACAGACATAGTGTACTACCTGTATGTTATCTAAACAGCACCCAGCCGCGTCTCTCCTGAGCTGAGGTCCGGGAAGCTGAATCAATTTTTCAAAGTGCAATATTCACCATTTTCTCTTCCCTGTTTAGACAGGTCCAGTTTAGTTTTCTTGTGCAGGAAATGAGTTTTGACATAATGGATTTTTGCCCAGCATTACATAAACACTGACAGCTCTGGCACAGTGCGCAGCACAGGTTGCTATGGCTTTGTTTGCCCAAAGACCTACCGCCCCTCCTGTCACTCACATCTGGCTGTGAATAATGAAGATGCAGATACATGGGGGTGTGAAAAATGTTTTACAAACAAAATATTTTCCTGTCAAGAAGCTAGACAACTTTTTGGCAGTAACACTTACATGTGCAATGATTTAAATGAGCAGCACTGTAAATGTGTTTCCACAGGATGTATTAAAACCTGAGCAGAAATGAAGTTGTCATAAAGTAAATTATGAGCTGCAGGCCACACAGCTTGTTGTTCTGTTTCCTCTTCTTTGTAGTTTGAGTCTGAATCATTGATGAGCACGGTTTGATGACAGCTTTCTTTTCCAATATTGTCTGTGACATTTGACTGACTACTTTGAATAAAGACCCACAAAGAAAAAGCTTTAAAAACATCTGAATCCAGGAAAATCAAAGCCATGTCAGCATATTTTGCAGTTTGAAAGGAAATATATACGTGAGTGGCTCGAGATTGGTCACGTCTTGTCAGAGGAATTGATTTAAAAACCCAAGAACACAATAGGATGTGTTAACTAGAGAATAAGAGCGGTAGTTGTGGGTATCTGTTGAGTCTTTGGCACAAATGTAAGTGTGATAATTCAAAATTAGCATGTCGAATTCTCTGTCTACTGAGATAGGCAAGAGCAGTGTGTCTTAAAGGGCTGTGTTTCATTTAATAATGAAACAGACGAGGAAAAAAGTTTAATCAGCTCTGGTATTAATGAGGATATAGTGCAGACACTATTGCATGGTAGACATAGAATAAAAAGAATCACTTTTATTACTATCTAACTGCAATTAGTTTAACCCTTTTATCTCTCACCATTTGTAACGCTATTTGGACCATTTCACAGAGCCTGGAAATTTGGGCAGTAACAGTGAAATTGATAAAGTGAGGGAGATACCATCAGCCCAGAGGGAAGGGTCGGGTAGGGGGGTGGGGGGAGGCTGCTTATTTCACAGTCTGTCCTTGTAGTTTAAATCCAGCATGTAGCCACAGAGGAGTGACTTGTAATTCTAATATTTTTACAAATAACTTTAAAACTCAATGAGTGTCTGTCTGTCTGTCTGTCTGTCTGTCTGTCTGTCTACAATGTTAATTCTTACGTTTGACACATAAATATTGACTTTATCTGTGTATAAATTATAATTTTTTTTGTACCAAAATTACCTCTACAGAGCTATATATCCTATTAGTACTTGACCCTAAAGACACATTTTCTCCTTCATGACATCCAGGATATAGAAATTGAAATATTTTCCTTCCAAATGATAATATGACTAAGATGTCTCATTAGCATACAGTGCAGGGAAGCAGTCTTTAATGAAGGTATCAGAAGGATCTCATTGTCTGGGGATTAACACATTCTTTTTCTTAAAAGCCATTATTCAACATTGACTAATGAACCTATTGTATTTATTTGTGTTATTTTTGGTCTTCTCTTCATGTTAATTGGCTGTTTTCATATTTTTGCATTTAAAAAAAAAATAGGGCATCGCAATTACTTCAGTTTTTGTCTTTGTAATTAGAAGTTGGATTTATTTGTTTATGTCAGTGCAACTTTAAAGCAAAGATTGACAACAACTGAACATTGTACATTTTTGGAAAAAGGATATTGATCATGATGGCATTGATGTGATGTTTTCGGATCTTCTTAAAAAGAGATCATAAATACTTAAAATTACAGTAAATACATGTTGGGCTATAAATTGGAAAATAAAATACACAAAAAAGAAGTGATGCATACTTTAGATTTGAATCTAATATAACGTAAAATTACCTAAATAATATCACTATAATAGGTTAACCTAAACTTTACATTTAAGCACTATTTAATTGGTGACAAAATAACGACAAACAGCATCAGCCTATCCTGATACAATAAAGATCTTGGCAGAGTGAAAGTACTGTGACTGTCCACACTAGAGACTAATCAACACAATGTTTCAACCTTGAAGCTGAAATAGCCTCAGGTTGATTTTTGTAATCTTTGTACAATTGTACAATCTTGAAGTTATGAAATGACACTAACACTTTGATGGCCAAATTTGACCAGTTTAAATGTTTCCACTGTCGTTCAAGGCGGAAGGTGTAAGATTGGATATTTGTGGATGTAACAGAAATGACAGGATTTGTAACTCTTTCACCAAGTGAGGGGAATGTGTGTCGATCATTGGCAGAGAAAACGATCAGGGCTCAGTGCCACATGGCCAAAGACTGTGAGCCCACTGTTGGCAGCCTTGCAGGAGATGGCTACCTTCCAGTGACACTTACGGCTCTGACTGTCTCAGAAAGCCTGTATTGCAATATGAATTAAAAGATGTGAATTTGAATTTGAAATACTGATCTTGAAATTGCACATCAAAGTTAAAATTAATAATGAAGCCAGTAAATTTCATGGCACACCGTTAAGTTTTATGTGAAACCATAAAAATTCATTGTGTGGAGCAATCAACAAATCATGTGTTTAATGGTGCTGCTTTCAGTGGTTTAGCGGTGCATCACATATTTAAATGAACACAAATACTCTTTCTGCTGGAACTAATCCTTTTAACCTTATGTTAGTCGACTGAAATATCATCACTCTTTTTTTTTTTTCAATACAGGTGTTTAAGACATCCACTTGGTTTAAGTAGAAGTTTAAGCTGAACCTATCACTAAAAGAGAAACAGACTTAATGCACAACACACATTTATTAGGAACACAATTAGAATTTGCAAAACATAATGTATAACTTAAGAGGGCTGTGTAACTTTGTCATAGCTGTCTGTTGAAATCATTTAATTTTTCCTTTGAGTTAGGAACTCTGCTGTGAATTTGAAAAAGCAGTGCAAACAATGACCCTGTCATATTTGTTTCAATCTGCTAGTTGTTGTTCTTGTGCTTCCTAAATCTTTTAATTTTCCACTTGGGAAACTCCCCTGTCTCGCTGTCACTGGGGACGATATAGTACATAGTGAGTTATTCTTGTCTGGGGTCAGATGTTAAAGACTGAGTAAACTTCCTGGTTTGTGAGTGAATCATAAAAACGGCTCACAAACCTTTAGTGTAAAGCTGTGAAAAGACACTTCTGATAAAAAAAAAAATGTTTTTTTCACACTGTGTAAGATACATTGTAATGTGATAATTAATATTGATTGATATCTGTGTTTATGTATGAAGGATCTGTGTAGGAGAGTGTGTATGTGTGACCAGCCAAGCACTAATGGCTTTGTGCGTGAGATAGGCCAGACTGTACTACTCTGACAGTGAAAAGAGGATAACAGGGAGATGAGGAGCAGGGAGAAAGAGAAAGAGGGGAGAGAGAGCCACTCAGACACTCATTAGCCACCAGACGCTATCTGGAGTGTGTCAATAGAGTCATGTTAGTGGGGTGTTAAAGCATTGACCAAGATACGCTGAGAGAGGCAGAGAAAGGGGGAGGAGGGGGGGCAGAAAGGGAATGATGGCGAGCGCTCCCCCACCATTGCAGCACCTGTCACACCTTGAGATAATCATCCATCATGCCTCGCCAGTGACTGGAGAGTGTGTGGTCCTTTTTAATGGCCGCCATTGACACGATTCGTCTTCCCCGCCACCCACAGCCTGTCACCAAATTGCTACTCTTGCAGCGGAGGAAACATTTTATTGCACATATGAAAAAGATGAGATGTGTGCATTCTTGCCTCAAGAAGTTTTGCATGGAAGGTGATAATAGAAGGTGGAGAAAGTACTTAACTTCTGTTGTAAAAGCAACTTCAGGGGTTCTCATCTTTTTGTTTTGTCGAACAAGGTTTGAAGTTTCAGAGTTACTGTATGGAATAAAGAGTGAGGGCAATACTTCTACCATCAAAACCTGGTGCTGTCATGCAACAGCTGTGATTTTACTGACAGAGAACTTTAATTTTCCTTTTCTGACGTGGAACTTTAAAACAAAAATGTATATGATTGCTGAAATAAATATGAATTTCATCAGAGAAAGAAGCTGGACAGACAATTGAAAAAGCCATGAGGCCATGTGAATGAGTAGACACGATGTCCTTCACTCCCTGAAGATACCTGGCCTTCACACAAAGACACAGTTGTTTCATAGGTTTAGCTCTACCCCACAAAACAGGCACATGAAAAAAGTTCATGTCTAGAAGTAAAGACGTCTAAAATAAGTTTCTTTGAGTGGTTATGTGTTAAAGGTTGATTCACAAATGCCCATGTGAAATTTACACCAAAGTAAGGATATGTAACTCACCATCATCTCACCAAGTCTCCCTCTCCACATGATGGCTCTTCCAGGGAAAGCTGTGGTAAGGTGAGCTCAGACATTGGAAAAGGCGTTAATAGCGCACCTAACACAACTAGATGTCCCATGGTGCATCTGGGCACGCGAGCGTAAGAGGCCTCGCTAATAGGAGTACCCCGGTGGGAGGGTGGCACGCACCCAGGGCCTTTGGCGGCCCTTTAATAAAGCAGCACAGAGATGCCTGCCTGCTGTGGTTTCTGGATTTCAGATGATTCTAGTTTCAGGTGACATGCCTCATGCTCTATTAGCAGACTCTTCCGACCACAGTTTTCTTTGGCAGCCGCACAGGTTCAGACTGCAGCAGCCCTGAGCGAGACCAGTTTTCCACACGCCACCTTTCTCCTCCTTCATCATATACACACATACATACATGCAAATAAACTTATGCAGACACACACACACGTGGGCAAACCAACCCCTACAAATCTATATCTCGATTTCATTAATATATACAAACCCAGACACATAATCAAACATAATCATGCGTAGACACTGACAGACAGGCCCCGCCGTCGGTCTCACTGGTAAATAGAGGTCTGTTGATGTACATAGATAGCTTATGGAGTCCAGCACACACACATCCATATATTTTGTCTGGACCAATACTACAGGTTGGCCTTGACATGATGGCAGTCCAGGATTTAGGCTCCAGTGGTGTTTGTGAAGTACAGGGCTGCGTCCAAACATCCTGCTCAGGCCTGTGAAGTGGTCGGATGCTGGTCCCTCTTGCTCTACCCCTTTTCAGCGCGCTCGCATGCGTTCTGGGTGGCATCAGGTCTCTGGTCTCAGTCAAAGAGCCGTCTCCTGGACTCCTGCTAAGCTTCATTCTCTCCTTTCACCTCCGTTGACCATCTCTGCATATGCATCATGTAAAAGTCGTGCAGACTGTGTAATTTGGTTCTCTCTGTTAAAAGGATCATCTGAGAGACGGTAATGCTGACATTAAGCAAAGTGTCATCTTCTCTGGTTTGCATGGAAGATCTACAGAGCAATGGGGAATTGAGTTTTCCCTTCTGTTAGAGTGCTTAGAATGTGTGAAGACTTTTGTCTTTTGTCATTGTGACAAATTTATTGTAAGTGCATATTGTCATTACACAAAGGCACTTTTTGTACTGTTAATCACAGTTTTTAAAGTGATTGTTCAAAGATACAAAAGTGTTTCACTCACTATGTCTCAGTTATCATCTCTGTTGGATACAGGTTCTTGACAGAATGATGAAAAAATCTATTGTTTTGAACCTGCATTTGAAAAACATTGTACTTGAACTTGAATTTTAAAAAAGCGACTTGATTTAGAAAAGAAAATAATGTTCTATATTTTTTAGTGGTTTTTTTTTCATATTCTTCCTTTTATATTGTTTTTTTAAAATATGTAAAGCACTTTGGTCAACAGAGGTTGTTGTAAATGTGTTACTTAAAAATGCTTTGTTAGACTTGATGATGCTATCTATGATGGCTTTTAGAGGTTTGGCTTAAATACTCCTGCACAGGTGAAAATTCATTTTGGCGCTTCAAGTTACAATGACAGATTTAGTTAGGAAAGAAGAACATAGGATGACTGTAATGTGTGTCATCACTTCTGCTTGTGCTTCTTTTCTTAAACACCTAAGAGGAGTAGTTAAGGAAACAGCCAATTCAAGTTCAGCTGGGTAAGCGTGAACACGGATTTGGTTCGTTATACAGTCAAAGGTCCATCGTAGAATCCTGAAGTTAATTTAAGTGAATTGCATGCTAAAAAAACATATGGAGCCTGGTTTCTTTGTTGTACAAAAATAATTTAGCCCTGGATTACACATTTTCTAAAAGCTTTTAAGTGCTGTTTATTTCTTTCAGGATGACCTGTGCATAATCCATGTCAATCACTCAAGCAGGCATTTATAATGGATTCTGGCACGCTTTGCATAGAAACCATTTATCTGTAAAGCTGACAAGAGAGACATATTTTGATGTTAAGAGAGATCATTTTGACAAGGATGAGGGTATTCATGGATCGGAGCACTGATTTGTGTGTGTTTATGTTTGCTCGCTGTATGTTTGCTGTTTAATCCGCATGGAATCAAGATTTTCGAGAGAGGATAATTTTATCTGGGATGACATGATTGTAATGAAAGCTTCTGTCACTCACTGGGCTAACCTGTGTAATTTGTTGTAAACAGTATGGCTTAGGGCAAAATGATAGGCAAAAAGGCCTGTAATGTGCAGTGCAGGTAAGACCAAACATTTTGTAAAGCAGACACACACTCATATATACTAACACCATGTATGAGTGTATGTTTAGAGTAAGTGTCATTCTTTGATATACTTGTTGTATTAAAGGAATGTATACACACAGTATATTATTGGCATGTATGTGTATATGTATGCCTTGGTATAAAATTCAAACAAAATGTCAACAGCCACATCACAAGAACAGCTCAATATTTGCTCACAAAATCAGTTTACCACTTCAACTATAACTAGGCGTGCTTGCTTTGAACGCGGCCTGTGTGACAGCTCAGCTGACCAGACCGGAGCCCGACCAGCTGGCTCACGTGACCGACGTGGACCGTGTTATTTACATTGGGCTCATGGCGAACTGTTTGCTGAGAGGGATAATTTGACAGTCACATAAACAGACAGACAGACAGACGGATAAACAGAGTGTTGGCTACTGACAGAGATCTCACTGTCAGTCTCACTGCCACTCTGTTCTCTCGCTCAAGCCCAACAGCCATGGGGCAATATTTGAGCAGACAGTCACCAAGTCTTCCAAATATTGAACAACATGCACTTGCTGTTTTTTTTCCAAGTGATTTTTGGACTCATATCTGTTTCCTTCTTGTTTTCGTCTTATGGTGAAGTACTGGCAGGAAGTGCACAGATTAAATGAGTCTCTCAATTTCATTTCTTTCCACCCCTGTTTTCTCTATTTATGTAGGCAAAGGCAAGCAAGCTCATCCGAAAGATGAACATGAACATCTTTCTGCTTAATAGCAATTTATAATGTCTGTAACCCTGCTAAATGGTCAGTGTTAAAAAGAAATATAAAGCCCAGACCTGAAGTGACGGTATTAACTATTTCTACAGAAAAGTTGTACAATGATGGATAATTTTGACAGTCAAAAAGAGAAGGGATTATTGACTACCTTCACATAAGCAGGATATGATCAGCAGAGATGCGTCGTATGGCTCTGTCCTAAGGGGTCGCCATACTGTAATCATAAAACAGAAAGTTCCTCACTGGAGTACTTTGAAGTACTGTTTGAAATAAAATAGTTTTACATGAGTTTAATATGAGTTCACAATAACAAAAAATCCCTCCATAAAACAGAACACAAGACTTCTGTCTTATTTTCCATTTGTTTAATTGAGTAAAATGTAGTGCAGATATGAAAGAAACTTTGTGAATGGAGGTTTAATGAATGTAGAAAAAGGGAATTTTTTGTGTTGTTGTTGCAATAACTGTATTTCACCTTTGATATGCTATAGCTTAGTAGTGTTTTTCAAAGTAACTATGATTAATGCTTGTTTATAACATTGCATCACTAATGTGTCTTAAAGTTTTCCCAGCGTCTGTTTCGTATAGGCGTGTGATTTTCTGCGTAATTATATAGTGTAAGTGCTCGTCT
Organism: Symphodus melops; assembly: GCF_947650265.1. Classification (NCBI taxonomy): domain Eukaryota; kingdom Metazoa; phylum Chordata; class Actinopteri; order Labriformes; family Labridae; genus Symphodus; species Symphodus melops. The sequence continues at coordinate 40,379,579 of NC_136691.1, read as the reverse complement.
TTGTGTCTGTATTTGTGCACAGAAAAGGGCACCCATTGTATGGCCATGGGCGTATTTTAAATGTGTGTGTACAGTCACATGCGTTTTCTGCGCCTGCTGTATGCAGTGACGTTGTCACACCTCTCCTGGTGTCCTGCTGTGTTTCCCGTGGCGTCCCGAGGTCCTGGATGCTGTCTCAGTATCTTTGCTGAGGATGGTGGGCGTCTGGCACAGATAGCACTCTGATAGCTCTGTGATGGACAGCCGGGAAACTTTCTTTCCTCTGCGCCCCTTTCCCCCCTTCCCCCACTGAATGCTATGACAACCTGCTGTAAGTGTAGCTCCTGCTTTGATTGCAGGATTGCGTGGGGGTTGGTCTTTATAACATGCAAGCGCATCATAAATTGGAACCTTGGTATTAACAAATCCTGGAAATGAAGAAAAAGTCTCCCAGAAACTTAAAGCAGCAGAAAAAAACCCTAAAAAAACCCCCAACAACCAGAAAACAAAGAAACGTATTAAGAACTGTGAATTAATTTTCCTTTTTACTTCTCTTTCTTTCCCTTTGTATTAACGGTTTTCATCTACTCTCAATTAGATAACAACCTCTAATGCTGCCTCATAAGTTGTTCCTAAGTTTCCAGTGGCTGTTTGGTTATTCACAAATGTCATTGGCATTCTTTTATTATCCCCTTATGGTGGCCTATGGGGGAAAGGCTAATATCTTGTGTGTCAATTCACAGCATGAAACTTTCAGATCTATATAAGGTTACTCATTGCAGAACTTATTTTCTGAGAAAAAAGAAATCCATTATTTATGAACATATTCCCAGTCCATGGCTAATTGTTTATTTTCTTCACAATTGCTTTGATGTAACCAGCAAGACACTTACAGAAGTCTGTTGAAAAGTGAAATATTTTCTATTACACTCTTTTAATGTATAATTATTATTCGTCATTGCTCTTATGTTTATTTTACTTAAGTTTTCAACATGTACAGGGAATTAAATAGAAATTGCCATCAGATTCCTTGATATGAATGTTCATTTCCTCGCTAAATTAGGGTTTCATCTTTCCCTGAATCTGCTGGGCAGTTTGATTTGGTTTTATTGCACCATTCACTTCCTTTGGTTGGGCTTGTAAAACAAAAAAAGGAAAAAAAAAAAATCAACACTCATCTGGCACTGAGTGGAATAACAAACTGCTGTTTGAGTGAGCTATAGGCACAAGACGCTGTGTTCTTCATGGGGCTTTCTGTGATTAAACAGGCTGCGCATTCCTCAGTTAACGTTACAACTTAAGCTGCCTGATCAGCACTCTGCAGTATTTAGAGAAGTTTAGGGTGGGAGCACACGCCCAAGCCGCAGCAGATATCAAACAGCCATAAAATCAGTTTAAAGTACAACGCAGAAAATGACCCTGTAATTAAATTAGGGAAACATAAAACATAAAAGACACATGGTTGTATACACACCCTGACAATTTGAAATGTCTATACAATGCTCTGGAGTTTGCCTATTGTAAAGTTATGGGAATGAAAAGTGACCCAATGTGGTTTCTCTACAGTTTGTTGTTGTTTTCAATCACTTTAAATAGCAACTGCATAACTTACAAAGAAGGTAATTATATATCACCCAGTTGTCTGTTTACATAGTCTTCTGTGCCTTTCTTTATTACTAAGTATACAAAATGTCTTCAATTTCAGTGGGAGTAGATGAAAGTTCTTGCAACTGTCAACGAGGATAAGGACCTTGAAGTGTTTTTAAAATGATTATAAAGTTAACATTTGTTTGTAGTTATGCTCAATTTTGAACGTTTAAAGATTGCCTCGCATCATTCGTTCATTCACATTGACAAAGATCTACAAATCAAACAAGATTATGCCAACAAAGTGGATGTAATCAAAGTTTCACTGCTCCTGTGCCCACCATCCCACTTCTAAGGTGTGATCATCTCTGCACCAGGCATCTCCACCTGTCTAGACTTAACGTTCCCAGCTGGCGGGCTACAGGGGAACGGCCCTCTCGCTTAGGCTTTACACTGAGCCATGTCGTTCAAATGCCAGGGTGCCCAGTGGCGGGATCTGCAGCTCAGTTCTGGATATCAGCTTTCATAGGATCAAAGCACTGGCAGCGATATCCTCCCCCTCATCAGCCGAGCAGCAGTGCATGTACCCGAGGGATACGATCGGCGGTGGGGGAGGAGGGGAGTGAAAAGAGGGAGTGAGAAATATCTAGAAGACGAGCGAAAGAGAGAGAGAAAGAGACAAAAAGGAGGGGGTGAAGGAGACTGGTGGATTGGGGGGGAGGGTTTAACGGAGATGAGAGGGAGGTTAAGGGCCTGCAGGGCTTGGGAGGACGGGTGTGGGAGAGAGAGGGGTGGGAGGATGAGGAGAGGGTTGTTAGCGATGTTTGGAGACAGAGGGGGGAAGTGCTGATGGGAGACAGTGCAAGATGGTGGTGGTGGGGAGAGTTGGGATTCGCAGGCCGGGCAATACAGTATAAACAAGACGGATAGGCTACATGAGTCTCATCAACATATAGAGCCGGGGTCTCCGGATAGTGACCTAGCTGAGTTTCCCCCAGCACAACCACGTCTGTGTACCCCCTTTACTCCTCCCATACGCTTGCTTCACCTACCTTCACAACCCTTTACGCCCATGAGTCTATTTACTCACCCGCTTGTTTGCCGAGAGCGACAGCACACCTCTCCTCCCCTGCCTCTACACCAAGGCACCCTCCACCCAGCCTCCCCCATCCCATCCCCTCTATCATCTTCCTTAGAGATATGAGGGAGCGAGGTGCAACACTTTCCCTCTTCCTGCTCTCCTCCCTCTCTCCAGGCGCTTTTTGATTTCTCCTCTCACCTCCTCTTCTTCTCTTCCTCTTTCATATCCCAGAGTGCTTCTTTTCTTCTGTTCGTCTCTTCCGACCGCCAGTTCTCCTCAAGGTATCAGTGTGTGGTACAGAGTTGTGGCAGAGTCTTTTCTTAAAAGTGCTAGCTCATTAAGCAGTAAGAGTGTTTGGATATGCGTAGTTTGTATTTTTAGTGTGTTTGTTTGTGCCGCTGTGCCGGGGCTGTGTTCTCAGCTCACCGCGTGTCTGTGTGTGTGTGTTTGTGAGCGTGTGTGGCATGTTTGCATGTCGGGTGTAGAGCAGAGGTAGGAACACTGCTGAGTCTGATTCTTTCTGTTCCACAGTGGCATTTGGGAAGCACAAACTTTATTCCTGTATAGCGATAACATCTGTTTACAGTGTTGAACATAGTGAGCAGCATGCGGGTGAGGAGAAACAACAAGATGTTTAAAAATCATACTGCATAATGTAAAGGATGTGCTAGTACAGCGGGTGGTGTAGATACAAAGTTTGTTGCAAACCCACTTTCTTATAATAGTGACAGGCAACAGTGACAGAATAGACATGTATGTATGTGTATGTTTTCTTTTTTTACTCTTAACAATAAAAATGACCTCATTACATTTAAGAAAAAATAGCAGGCATACTGCATGATTTATTATGTTTTTGGATATGAATATATCCCACTTCACAAAAATTGAATGCACATAAATAGATTTTTTTTAAAAAGACTATAAATAAAATAAAGTAAACTTTGACATTAACATAACCTCAGTCCTCGTCTTTGCTGATGGCCTGAAGAAAAACAATCAATAGGCCTACAATCTCCAACTGTCATGCATTAATTTAAAGAATAATTTAAACACTGACTCTTTAGTATGATTGCCTTATAATGACTGATAATGAGTGATTCTTGAAGAGGCCTTCATATATGACTGTCATCTCAGTGAAATGTGACAAGTTTAGTAGATGATCATGTTTATCATCGTTCATAAAACATCCTAAAGACTCTGATTGCAAAGATCTGATGTATTTCATATTTGAACCTTGTCATATTTAACCATTTGTCTTTGTCACTTCACTCTGGATCATCGCTTTAAAAATTGCGCTGTGTACTGTCTGTGACAAAATGCCGCACGATGATGCTGGGAAGTATTTCTGTGACATGGCGTCATCCACACAGGCGGGGGACACTTGAACAGCAGCAGCTTATGTGCATGTGATGAAGACCTTACCTTTTAAAGAGCCGTCTTTGCTTCTGGTGAAGACAACAGCTGTCCTATGAAGGAAAGTTGCAAGGAAAGAAAAAACTAACAGGAAGAAAATCAGTTCAGTAGGAAGTCGTGCGAGGTGGTGATGTATTGCTTTAAAAAAAAGCGAGGCACTCAGTAATGTTATTAATATTGTGAGATGTTAAATGTTTTTTACGACATTTCAAAATAGTGTAACCAAATAATAGTAACATTTGACATTTTAAAATAATATTTACATTTAAGGCCCAAACCTTCGTTCAGCATGTGTTAACTGGGCCTCCACTGGCACGGACATGTAAATAACCTCTGGCTCAGGTTCGGGCGAGCTGGCAACCATACATTAGCGAGCTGACTCAAAATGGATATGTCTGTGTACCCAGTTGCTGTCACCTTATCTGCTGACAACAGATCACATTATACACACACTCATACTGTACACACGGACACACACAAACCAGGACGCTTAGCTGCTCCTGCTTGTCTCTGCACCCCAGCAACAGGCTGGCAGCTCCCAGTCCTGAGTTCTGTCCTCGTGTGCGTGTGTTTGACTCTGAGATGAATATTGCAGCCTTGACCCAGTTTGCCCATGCAAGGGATGTCCTGTGTTCAGCAGAGGAGACGTGCTGTCATATATTCCTGGTGGTTAACTGACTCACTTTGTGCACTGTGACATTTCAACCCATTTCCATTTAATTCATAGGCAATCAGGATAACACTGCTAGTCAAATAAAACTGTGCAGGCTTGTCCACAACTAAATCTGCATTATGAGCAAAATGACTTCAATTACACTCATTTAACACACTGATTGTATGATTGAATTGTGGAAAAAAAAACACACCTTCTGCCTCTCCTTGAGTTCTAGGGGGAATTTGTGTGCACACATTCTTTAACTTGTGTGCACACACACACACTCACGAGCAAACAATCAAGGTACAATGAGACGCCTTAAGGTGTATCCTGTTTGTGCAGAGTCTTCCTGGAAAGAAAAAGGTAGCAGTAGCTGGCAGGCTCGCTGCTCAAGATCGATACAGGTCTGCTTTTACTGCTGTTTGTGAACGCCTCCTCTCCACTGTGTTATTTTATCCTTCACTGAGCTCTGTTCATTTGTTGTTCATTTGCTCTGCAGTGTTGGTTCAATAAATCTTATATCATCTTTGTTCACCCCCCCCCCCAACACATACCCGGCTCTCCTCTGCCAGTTTCCTCCACAGTACGTCGGCTCTTGTCCTCTGCTGTTATTGTCTTTCCAGCGCTATCCGGCAGGCCCATCTGTGAGCCGGGGGAGCTGATTTGATGGAGGCATGTAATCTACAAAGAAAATCTAATTAACATACACACTTTAAAGCATGCTTTGAAATGATACAAGTCTGCAGATACATGAATAAACACATCAAAAAAAAAACCTTCCCCCAAACCTGCACACAAACTCACACATGCTATAGCTGACCTGCCATAAGCTCCATTTAGGTCACAGTCTGCTCAGCCACAGGTGGTCTTCCTGTCATGATCGTTGGACCATGAATGTGAAGGATTAGTTGGGAAAGGTACGGAACCACAAAACACAATTTATATTAGACAGGAGGAGACAGAGAGGCTTTAGTTTCAATGAAAACAAGAGAGAACTGTGTAATGATTTGTTGTAAATTGAAAATGGAGGAGAGGAGTCTGGGTTTCTCAGTCCACCAGACTCCTGTAACAGAGGGTGCTGGGCATGCCAGGGAAGCTGTCACTGCTCTCACGGCTGACAAGTGCCACCCGCTTTTATTTGTTTTTTATTCCCCTGCTTCCTCGTCATGGCAACCTGCTATGTTTCCTCTCCATCCTTCTGCTCTCTTAAGTCTCCTTCTCTCCACCTCATCGCCTCTTTTTTTCTCCAAAGTAAAACGATTCTCCAGGTGGAGGTTGGCCATTTTGGAGTTTTGAATGCTGGCACTTGATTGGAGCGCAGTTTCTCCCCTGAACCCCTACTCACCCCAGGGAGGGGAAGGGGGGTGCTCTTGAAGCTCAGAGTGGCCGATGTCCAGCGTCTCCTCATCGAGAGAGACCGCTCAGCCACTCTCAGTGCTTCCAGCTCCGCACAAAGGCTGCCATGTCCTGTAAATACTGTCAGAAGCAGTTAGGCGTTACACTGATGACTGATTAATTTGTGCAGGTCATTTCCCTCCATATTTGGGTCCAAACCAGATTTTGTCATGGAAAGAAAATAACAGGACCTTATTCGCCACTATTCAGCAAAATGTATGCCATTTGTGTGTGCTGTGTGTGAACAAGCAGCACATGACAGTTTGATTTACCACCTATACATCACTGTAATAGTGACACTTAAATCTATATTTATTATGTTGTGATATTCATAGAAATTAGTAAAATCTATGCATGTGTACCTGTGTGTACCTGTGGAGGTGTGCGTTGAACAAAAGATCACCTTGACTGTGGCCAGTCACAGAGAGCCGTGGGCACTGAAACTTAGAAGGCGGGGTTGAACTCGCTCCCAGAAGGCTGTTCTGTTCACCGCTGCCATCTACATCCTCCCTTACTCTCTCTCTCCATTTTACAAACACACACACACACACACACACACACACACACACACACACACACACACACACACACACACACACACACACACACACACACACACACACACACACAACCCTCCAGCTGGGAGGTCCCAGGAGGTAGTGAGGCTCACTGACTGATTAGGTCCCAGGTAAAGCACTGCCCGGGAGCCTGCTATAAAGCCAAAGTCAATGACGACAACTACTCTCGCGCACTCACACACACACACACACACACACACACACACTTACTGTACACTGCTCTCCACTCTTTTTAAAGCACACACACACAGAAGCACAGACTTATTCACGCCCACTGTCTCAATCAGACAGCTGCTCTTGCAGTCTGCTCACCACTGGGATTTCCTGTATTGTATATGATATAATGATATTATTCCTTCTATTTGCTGGGTAGTTAGGCACCATGCCAGGCAGCTCACTTATGAAATTGGGCTAAAAGCATGATGTTATTCCAGGATATGAAACAGCTATAGAGTGTAAGTGATAAAAAAAATGTATTTCTTGTTTCTGTTCCTAATTGCCTCCTCTTCAGCCCTCTTTTAATTTATCTACTTATCACTCTCTCTCTCCCCCCCCCCCCCTCTCTCTCTCTCTCTCTCTCTCTCTCTCTCTCTCTCTCTCTCTCTCTCTCTCTCTCTCTCTTCCTGGTGTTCCTGCCTCTATAAAATCCTTACAATTGTCTTGCCTGTAACAATAGCTTTCATAGCACTGTGCCCACATGTATAAACCATGCACACCAGGAAGCTACTGGACAATGGCGGCGGTGGCAGTCCCTTCAATCCACAGGCACTAAAACGTTCGCAGCCTCTGATTCTATTCTGTGCACTCTGCCATTTTACAGCCTGTCAGCCTGTTAGGAGCTCCGTAGTGCCAAGCTCAGACCGGAACCCTCCAATGCTATTTCAAGCCCTTTTCTGAAAACCCGCTATTGTGCAGGTATAATTACAGGCCTATATGCTGTGCTTAATTCCCAAACAATAGGGTATACTTTTATACAAGGACATGAAATTACTTCCCATTCAGAACAAACCTGACTAGACAACAGAGTTCCTCATGTTCAGAGGAGGTTTATGGAATGACGCTTGAACTATCCATTGATAAATAAATCCATTTGTATGTCCATTCTTCTGTCTCTTTGTCTGTCTGTCTATCCATAATGATTAGACTGTTCAAAAACAGTTTTTCTTTTTAATTAGATGCCATGGATGACTGTTACTTGTGTTCTTTCACTGTTACATTCAGCATTTTCCTCTGTTTCTCCTCTGTTTTTTCCTGCAGCACAGTCCTGTCGTTCCTCAGTGTCCCTGGTCCTGTGTCTGACAGTGATGCTGCTGTTCCTCTGTACTCTGCTGGCGTCCCTCTCCTCCAACAGTCACCCACCTCCTGACTCCTAATTGATGGAAATGCTAGCAGCATCTGGTTCTGCGGAGCGTCTTTCTTGACGATGGTGGTTATCCGGCTGTTTGACAGCTGGTTGCCATAACGTCATCACCTTGGCGACAGACTGGACTTTGGCGCTGTTCTCGAGTACCTGCCACTCAGCATTACCAGCCGGCTTCACAGATGAGACAGAGCATTTCAAGCATAGCTAGGAATGAGGGAGTTTCAGAGGCAAATTTGATAATAAGCTTATTTCAGTCCAAACCACGACACAACACACAGAAAACAGGCCTTCCAGCACGGCATGACTAACCCCAGCCAGTGGGAATGAACTAATATTCTAGTGGATGAATTATATGGTCTGTTAACTTTAAAAGATTCTGTCGACAGCGCATAGTGTCACAATGCCATTTCTTATAATGCCGTCTCTTTCCTCTGTGTTCACTGCAGGATTCCTGCCTTACTAAAGACAGAAAAAGCAGAGACATTGTTGGCTTTGAAGAGAGAACGAAGGAGAATTAAGTGTTTGGGAATTCTCTCTTTTTCCCTCATCTCTCTTTCAAACCCCTACACTGTAGTCCTCTCCTCTTGGCTCTGCACTCTTTTTTCTCCCTTGTGACCAAATTCACGGTATTCCAGGAATACTTCAACTGCATGCTCGTCTGGGCCGGCCTTTAGTTCAAGATACTGCTGCAACTCCTGCAACTTATAAAACCATCTTTAGCAGTCCTCTATGAGTGTATTTCATATTTTTTGAGCAAATTAATATTTCATTGTAGTGCACAGCAGGGCAAAATTCTTAATTGTGATTGGTTAATTTTATCATTTCAAGGTCAGCTATTTCTCTATAGTAAACCTTTGCTTGGTAGCAGAATCTTCAGGAGTAATTTAAACAGCAACAAAATGCAATGCAGGTTTAAAGATGCAAAAGTGCAAGAAAAGACATAAATCATCATTGCAGGCCTGTAGAGTAGTAATAAGTGAGTGCACCCTTTAGGATGAAGGTCCTCTATAGACAGGCAGCATTGGTTCAAATCTGACCTTTTGCTCCTTTACCACATCTTTCCCCACTCCCTACCTAATTTCTATCCAACTCTATCCACTGTCCTTTATCGACAAAAAATATGTCACAAGAATCCCAAGCAAACAGTCTAAAATATATTTTCAGAAAAATGCATCCCATAGCAATGATTTCAGATGTAGATTGCTTTTTAACTTGTTTGATGTGGTTAAAAGTTTACGTGTAAATTTGCACTAAATTCTTGAAAAAACACAAAGACCTTTAAGATTACACGTGTTACCACTTCACTCAAGTTATACATTCAGACAGTTTACATGCTTTTTCAGAAAAGTATAATTTAAAAATCAAGTTAAAGAGCAAAAATCTAACCTTTCATAAATAATTATCCTTAGATACACACCGTCACTCATATTCGCACCAGGATTGTCAGGAGTTGCACAAACAAACACACATAAGCAAAAGAAGCAAACGTCTTGGCTCCTGCAAGGTGGCACTCAGCTCTACACATCACATCATATTTGCTGCTATTTCATATCCATGCATGAGCAAACACAGAGGTGGCCATACAGCACAGGAGCAAATAGCACGAGGGCACCGTGTTCACTCTGTGGTGACCAGTGGCTCCTGCCTGTCCGTGGCCTCGCAGCATTGCCTCAGACCTTGATGGCTCAATGCAGGTATTCACATACTGGATTCCAGCGGCCACTAAAATATCTAACCCAAGCGGACACAGTGACTCTTCTGGGTAAATAGAAGCCCGTGCCAAAGTCTCATTTTCTGCTGCTCCCTGGCTTTGTTTCTCTCCACAGCTTTCAGCAGCCTAAAAATGAAAATGAGCACGTTGTTTTAACAGACCCCACAACTCACATCCTGGAATTAAAAGGCTCCCAGTCAGTAATAAATGTGAATGCTGTGTTGGCACTATTTTCTTCCAAGAAAAATAACTAATGATGATTTGGGGGAAGGTATACTTCAAATATTTGTTTCTAAAAAGATTAATTGAAAGACATTAGATTGTTTAAAAAAAGAATAAACGATAGGGAGTAATATCCCATCCTTTATTGATTAATTATGTAATTGTTGTTCTACATTTAGTGTCTCACATAAGCAGCCCTGGTAGCTGGGGCAGACTTGATGGTTTGGCGTACTCTTGGCACAATCAAACGGCGAACACGGTGTTACAGAAGAGGCAGACGGCTCCCGAGAGAACAAACAAGAGAGAAATAAACCCAAGTACCGATTTCTAAAAGGAGATCGGCCTTTTTATGGGAGTACAATTAGCAACAAAGTTGTTTCTTGTATGCCAACTGGTCTTTGTCTGAACACAAAGTTAGTTTTAATGGTGCCCGAGCAAGTTTTTAACCTCTGGTGCATTTTCAGCAACAGCATGTATTGGTAACTGATTCCTCTAACTTTTAATAATACATCAAATGAGTTATATTTGATTCATAATTTACATAAAACGTAACATAAGTCATAAAACATTCTAATGTCAAACTGTTTGTAATTCAACAAACAACAGTGTTTTATTGAACACCAGGTATTTACAGACAAAAAAAAGTTGCAATAGTGACATTAGTTAAGTGTTTGGCCCCAAGGACATTAGGAAGGTATTAAACACTGCCTATAGAGCAACACCAACCAAAAAAAGTAAACTAATTCTAAATATTGAGCTTGTACTATATGTTATTTGAACTTTTACAGTCTGCAGAACTGTGACCTTATGTAAACTTGAATACCTGCAGTATTTTGTGGGAATTCTCCATATCAAAACAACCATTTCTTATTAACCTCTGTGCATGATTAATTGGCTGTGACATAAGTAGGAACTGGTGCATTTTTGCAGAAACCCTCAGCATCGTCTGGCTATGGCAAGCAGTAGTCCACAGGCTTCCCACATTTATGGAGCATAATTGCCGCTTATAGTCTTAAATTATTTATTATTGTGAGATCTGACAGTGCTGCTCAGAAGCAAATTGGGATCATCTTCCATGACCACCAAGGATTTGCAGATTGGAGGCAGAACTAAGTTTATTTCCTCCGCTCTGCTTTTATCCCTGCAAACGAAGCGTTTAAAAGGATCACCCGCGACAGATAACCACGTTACTGTACAGACGAATAACGCTGCTGCTCTTAAGATCCTGATTTTGTCTGTGGATTTTTTTTCTCTCCCTCTCTTCCCTTCACCCCGGTCTAATTGTGCTGATGCTCTCCCTGTGGGTTTTAATGTTTGACACGGCGAAACGCTCTTAAATCCTCCACACTGCTCCCTCCCTTATGAGGCCTAGTATCTTAAAAGTAAAAAGGATGTATGTCTAATTCATAAATTTATCACTTCGCAAAATGATGCATTAAATGAGAGGGGACACGCTCTGATTTGAAATGCTGACTTTAGAAAAGAAGTTGTGATTTTCAAAATGAGTTTAGATGGGCTCCCCTCACCCCTCACCCATCCTCTTGCCTCCCACGTCCTCTTTGCTTTCTCAGTCGTATCTCTCTCCCTCCTTGAGATGGGAGGCCATGCAGCTCTGTCTTTGTCTGCTTCTCTCTTTTACTCTCACTTTCTGTTTCGCACACACAAACAAAAAAAAAAAAATGTTCATTTTATTTTAGAACTGGTGTTTGCACATGTGTGTAGTTTGTCTGTCTGTTTGTGTGGCTGCCTGCACATTCATGATTGTGAGATGTACAGCACTGTACTTATGTTTCTTTCTTTTTTAAGATTACTCTCACATGGTCTCTCCCAAGCAATTATCTTTGCTTTTGAGGACAAGGCGATGTAGATACTTTTGCAAACCATGACTGATTTTAATTTCTCTAGCTCGGTGAAACTAAGGAAAGTTAATCAGTTCAGTGTTATTGCAACGGTTTCTTCTTGCGGTCTCTGCTCATCAAATGTGCTTTATATCAGACCTATGCCATTTGTCTTGTTCATGAAAAGCATTTAGTTAATTTACCAAAGACACAATTAAATCAAAGATAGAAGAGAAAAGGACATCATCAATAAATAATCACATTCATAAAATCATGTACTCATATATATACTTTGACTCTTTCCTGTTACAATGCCACTTTTTTATTGACACATAAACTTTCCTATTGGAAATTATTAATTTTCCTATATAATATCCTATCCTATAAAATGTGCTCTCTGGAGTATTCACAGCTCCCCAGAGGCTGAAACCAGAGGTATTTATTTAAATAAACTTCTATCAGCCTTTGAACATAGCTCAACTGGCTGCTAGGCACTGTGGGCTTCCTCTCGACAGGTCAACCTGCCAGGAAACAAGTTTAAAGCAGATAAAAAAAATCTGTATAAAAAGAGTAAATGTCTGCCTAAGACGCAGTGATCCCTGGAGATGTGTTGAAACAAGGGCGAGGACTAAACTGATGACAACTCCATCAGCATAGCCTGCACGGTGGAGGGAAAAGCAAAGCAAGCATAGTTTTAAGAGCTGCTCTTTGACAGTGTTAATGACAGTGTTAGGCTACTGGTGAAATCATGAGGGGAAAGAGGCCAAATAACACGATGTGCTTTTAAAGTGGAAGTTGAGTTTAGGCAATAATAGAAAAGAAAATGAGAGACGTCTTTTATTGAACATATTTACATAACTAACCAAATGTCTTTGCGTCAAGAAGTTTTTCTGATTGAGTTTTTATTTTTGGTACCTTGCTTTAATCCTCAATGATGGCCATATTGTATCATTAGACTAACTAAAAATAAGACACATTTTTTCACAAGCACTGACTGAACCAGGAGGCTGAGAAAATGTTTGAGATACAAACACTCAGAGTTATGATACATGCTCATAAATGTCGTCATGTAAGATAAAGATGAACACCTACTGAAAAAGAAAGTTTTAAACCCCCCACCATCCATTGTTAATATAGTTTTGAGTTTCTTAAGGGCCTTTTCCTGTGTTGTGTCCTGCTTTTTTTTTTTGTTTTTTACCACTCTCCCTCCTACAACTTCTGTGATCTAATTAAAGACAAAAACGCTACAGAAAAATACAAGAAACACTAGGACGAAAAAATGCACAAACTTTCTCAAAGTTTTGCAAACTAACACTCACACATTTGACATAACAATGACAAGCTTTTTTTTTTTTTTTACTGCTGTCATCTAAGTCACACATTCACAGAGACTATAGTCTGAAATCTCAGTCCACATACAAGTGTTTGTTGCTCTTGCTTTTTTGTATGGTCTACTAGGTGAGTGGGTCATATAAACACTGTGAAATGTTAAGTTAACGCGTTGCCTGAGTAGTTTGGCTATTCACCGGACATCAAGCTATAAATCAGAGGATTAGCAGATTGCTGAAGTGGTGCTTGTGGTTTCAGGCTGGCTGCAGGTGTTTGTTCTCAAGCACAAGACAGACATATAGACAGACAGACAGAGAAATGAAGGAAAAGCCCGAGCAGAAGTGAGAGTGAATTTGGTCAATATGGTCACTTCCCTCAAATCTCCAGGTGCAGTATGGTATTATTGGTGGGGTGGGGGGGGGGGGGCATAACTATCAGCTCTTCTTGTTTTTTTTCCTTGATAAAAGAATATTTTTACGAGAGAGAAAATATGCATTCAAACATAATCCCAACAAGGACCTCTTCAAATCACGGCTGCTCTTTGGTTTGTGTTGTTTTTGATCAGGATGCAGTGTCTGCATGTGTGTTTTTCTGCATGCAGTATGTGAGTGAATGAGTCCCAGAGGGTACATCATGCTCCATGTTGCACACTGTTTCATCCCTCATTGTTTATGACTCAAACGCTGCTGTTCCCCTTCGTGTTTATGCACCCCTCCCTCTTGATCGAAACAAGCACAGCCTCATTAGACCTCAGCACACTCGCACAGAAACACATTCATACATACAGAGAAAGCCAGAACACAGTCACTTATAGTAAGTTGACCTTTTATCTGACTTTACAAGGTGAACAGCAAACCTTCATTTATAGCTGGAAACAAGGCCAAAGAGTTTGATAAATACTTAAAGGCACTACAAAGGATAGTAGCAATTCCAAGAGTTTCTTTTCCTGCACTGGAGAGTACTTCCAGGCATGTTGAATGATAATTTGAAGCACAAACTCCCACTGATTAAAACAGAAAGCCACACATCCTCGAGTGTTTCACCTGTGCAAGAGATTAACACATCTGCTGTATCTTATAGAATGTGCAAGTATACAGCCAGTTGGTGTTTTCTCAACTTTATCTGAGACAAGGAGAAGTGAAAAATAAATCTACACCACCGGTCTCCACTGGGTATACGGAACGGTTGAGGGAGGGTTTGAAGAGACTGTAAAGGTGAGCAGGTGAAAGAGAAAAGCAGACGAGTGTAGCTTTGCCTGCCACCTCTCTGCCCTTCGTTGCTCCCCCCCCCCATCCCTACATCACCTCGCCTCGGGGGGTTGAACAACTGCTCTTGATGGGGGGGCAAGTGTTCTCTCTGTTCTTTCTCAATGCCTCCGGGTGTACTACCGACTCTCACTACCCTGGCGATCTTCTGCCGCCTCAGACTTTCGGAAAAAACACAAAACACACGTACAAAACACACAAGCACTGTGCAGCATCTGAACCCTCTTCACTCTATGCTCTCTCTCATCTTCCTATGTGGGGCTCTTTGTAGTCGCTGCGCCTGAGCTTGGTGAGAAGAACAGGAAGAACAAAGTGTGGAAGGAAAGAAGGATGGAGAAAAAAGGACTGAGGTGGTGCTAGAGGAAGTGGTGAAGGGAGGTGATGAATGGAAGAGAGAGGAAAGGAGAAAGTGAGCAAATGTTCGTATCGTACCCGGAGAGTGTCGCCTGTTGTTGCTTGCCAACCTATGTTCTGTGAGCGTTTGTGTTCCGCAGCGTGATTTGGTGGTTCTTCCCAGCTGTGCGTGGAGACAGCAACAGTGCAGAGACGTGGCAGAGACTCTAATTAGACGGGCCTAAGTGTGCTGAACTGAGGGAGAACCCTGGAGCGCGAACAAAAGCTGCTCAGCCCCCCTACATACAGAGCGGGAGGAGACCCCCAGCAGTAATTACAACGTTTCACAAACCAAGCAAGACACCTACAGGAAGTTTTCAATCAGAAAAATCCTCTTCCACTCACCGGGGAGCTGGAGAGGAGTTGCATTTCATTAGCCCTCACCATAGGGTCCTTTTAAAGATGGGGGGATTAACTTTGACTGGGGGAGGTCATTCTGTTGCGTCTGCTGTAATGGTATGCCGTCAACTGTGATTCAGCATTAGACACAGCATCTCCAAATAGCATTGTAAGATCACTGTCAGTAAAAGTGTTTCTTCTCTAATAATTGAGATGCATATTAAACCCTGTGTAAACATATTAATACACAGGAATGGAAACAGTAAATATGAATGTACCGTAAATAAGAAAGTTAAGTATATTTATATTATATATTTAAGCACTTTTCACAGATAACGGTCTCAAAAGTGCAACAAAAACAACAACAAAGTATACAAATAAAAACAAGAACAAATGAGTAAAGTCATTGAGTCATTGTAGACATTATACATTAGTTGGCACAGTACAAACATAGATCAATAGTTACATAGGGTGGACCTGATTAAACATATGGCTTGTCTAAACATTAAAAGACTCAACAGAGTCAGAAAGACATAGTGAGATGGGCGGGGAATTCCAGAGGATTTGTGCTGTGGCCTCAAACGCACAATCACCACAAGTCTTCAAAATGTGTCTGCGGGACAGACAACAGGTGTAGGGTGTTTGACCTTAGTCCATGTGGGAATGTATTAATGGTGTAAGCTGCATTAAGTGTTAACCATAACCATGTGATTGCATTTGTGAATCAGTGTTTAAAGTCCACCATCCACCAAGCCTGCATTGTCAATGGGTTTTGCAGGAAATCAAGGTATTTCAAATTCAGTGACAGAGTGACAATAGAATCATGGACTATTTCAACAAACAAACTCTAAGATCCTTTAGATCATTTCCTGAATTTCTATTGCATCAGTTTTTGAATTTCAGTGTTACCCTATCATCATCTTGGCAAAAGCACATTGCTCAAGACGCATATTTAAGGATATGGGTACTTAGGGGAATCAAGTTCCTGTTTTTAGAATGCGCAATGTTAAAAAAAAATTGATTTAGATTTCTAATGCTCTTCTCTAGAAACTTCCCTAATAATGTTGCCAAGCAGCAAAACGCTTCCATTGTGTTTCTTTCCTTATTGGTCTCATGATGACCCCACGTTTTGATCACTTTTACCAAGAAAAACTTCAAGCATGCTAACAGGATATGACTTTTAAAATGACCAGGGTCAAGATACTGTCCAGTTAATAACTTCAAAAGAAGTAAGCACAGATGAGGGAGTAGATTGATTGTTTTTTTTAACTAACTACTATCCACTGAATAAACATCAAACAAAATATGGTTGTCATTTAAAATTACCGAATTTGAGAACTGTATGATGAAAACATTTCTCATTAGGTTTTCTTCTTGTTGTGTACGTGACATATATGTTAAAGTTTGCGTTAAGACCCAAGGTATAAGGAAATGTTTGATCAAACACTCTCTCATTTAAGATGTATAAGTCGTTATAATGATAGCCTTTTATTAACAATTTATAGATCAAATTTAAGATTACCGTAAATTCCGTACTATTGAGCGCACCTGGATATAAGCCGCACCGGCTAAAAATAAGTAAATAAATGTATTTGTACATATATAAGCCGCACTTGATTATAAGCCGCAGGTGTCCACGCTATAACAAGAGCTATTTACACAGACGTAGGCTACCGGTAACATCCGCAAATACTGTAGCGTCCGTACGGACGTTAAAGGACGACGAGAGCGTTCAAATAATAACTTTTAATAACCCGATCACTGTCGGCCGTGACCACGCCGTTTACAGCAGAGAGCAACACATAACTTGCCGTAACAATCCAACTCTCTCCCCCAGCGTTCTCTCATACAGCCACTCAACACGTTCTCGCTGGTGCATTCACTGACTCTCCACATAATCGGAATTATGAACACATTATCAACTACTGACTTTACAACATGAACCGTTACAATACGAAGCCTAGCCGACGGTGTCTGTAACACGGCTGATGAAAAAGATGACCGTAATATATTTCACAAGAAAAAGTCCATCCATTCACTGCCTCAGAATGACTTCATTACTCACTTCCTCAGTCTCTGTTGTCGCTGTCAGTGTCATCTTAACGTGCATCAGCTCTGTTAGCTTCTTTGACAGCCAGGTCGATCGCCTTTAACTTGAAAGCTACATCATCTGTATTTCTCCGTGTGTTTTCCATCATGAGGGTGCGTGCATGAAGCGCAAAATGACTGATATTAAGATCCGATGTGACGAAGTCAAATGTTTTTGCGGCAGAAGCTCATTGTCCCCCATAAAAAATCCATGCATTAGCCGCACCGGAGTAGAAGCCGCAGTGCTCGAAGTGTGAGAAAAAAGTAGCGGCTTATAGTCCGGAATTTACGGTAAATTAAAAAGTTTGTTATTTTATGCGATGCACTCTGTGTTCATAAACACATGGGGGATGGGTGTTGTCTTTTTACTCATTATATGACACTGTGCTCTGTATGGATGAGTGCTTAAGTGTGTCTTTGTGTGTGAGAAATACTTTCACAGCAAAGGTGCAAAGGCACTTTCACCTGTCTCAAGCCAGAAGTAAGCCAAATGCTCACACACATTCATACACACACACACTGCAATATAGAGACACTCATGCTGTGGCAAGTGTCACGGCAAACAGATGTGCAGTGAACAACACTGCATTAATTATCCTCCCGACTTCACTCAGCAAATGAGAAAGGGATAATCATGTCATACTTCGTTTTCTACCATATTTGTCTTTTTGCCTTTTTCATTTTTTTGGCATGGGAAGTGGCAGTTCTCATGGGCTGATTGTAACATCATATGCACAGGTACAAAATGTGTAATCTTTCTTGTCGGGATTAGCTAGGCATGTTGTGGTACGGCTGTTAAAAAGTATTAGAAGGGCAAAAAGAGGAACAGTGCTAATATGGGACACGTACAACTCTGCTGCCAGACCCAATTCAGGACATTTATTTTGAAAAAAAAAACAATAACAAAAAAACTATGACACAACTTCTGATACATGTTGGCATTTCATTGAATAACAGAAAAAACAAGCTCTATCTATGGATGCTGTATAAAATATTGCATAAATTGAAGTAATATTCTTTTGTGATAAATGCACCAGCTAACCTCTTTGCACATATATTTTCTGTATATTATTTGCTAACATCTTAGACGTAAATTTGTATTAGCTTTATCTGCTTTCCCTCACTAAACCCTGATGCTTTTACTTTACCGCAGAGTAATTACAATCACACTAAATACTGCAGGCTTTAAGCGTATCAAAAATTAATTAATATCAAATTTATTTGGGTTATCCATTGCTAAAACACATGGTTTTCGCATGCTAATGCCACATATTTTGAAGCATTCCTGCAATTCAATTACTGGGGAATATCATTAAAGGCAACAAATTTACAGTTTAATTTGTGTGGACAATTTAAGTCGCTCCAGAGCTACAGAATCCCCTTCCTCTGTAAGTGGATTAATTAATTTGAATCAATAAAGTCTCTTTGTCGGGTTGCACCACTCCCCCAAAAAATAACTAAGTCCACACAAAGCCTTATCAGCTGCAGCGGAGGTCCAAGCCCTCGCCTCTCAGCTCAAGAAGGAAGTTTTGCTCAGACAATTAATGGAAGATGTTTCCTCCTAGTCTTTTGCTCGTTCAGCTCTTTAAATTCCTGCAGAATGTTAGTTTGTGTGCTTCTTTTTGCAACATGTCTTGATTTGTGATATTGCTTTTGTCATAAGAAATATCAAATCTGTGCTGGCATAGCTCTTTGTATTAACTCTATGGTAAACATTTCTGCATATTTTGGTATCACTTTTAAAACACACTTTATAACGAGGGAGTCCTTACAGTTTGCTATTCAGAACTTTACTAAGAATTGCATCCCCATTATTACAAAAATATCCAATGTATCAAAAAAAGAAGAAAAACAAACTGAAGGATTTCAGAGGGCCATAGCTTGTGGAGGAGCAGTGTTGCTTTGCTTGAGATTTGATGGTGAATTTTTATTACACAGAGTGCAATACATGAAAATAGCATGCAATACTGTTTGAAAGTGAACTTTAATTAAACTTCCTGTTTTCTAATAAACCCATTATTTCAATGCACAGTATGCACAGACATTACTCATTATTACCTGGTTGAGCAGCCATCATATAGGGAAATTATGTCCACAAAAGCACACCTGGGCTCCTTTGGTGAGTTCTCATCTCTTTTATACGTAGATCAACAAATAGTGGGTACAAATTACGAACAGAATGTCACTCCTTCTTCCCTGTTATTAATTGTATTGGGCCTGTTGTAATGTAACTTTGTCATTCTGAAAAAAGAAAGCTTTCAGGTAGATCATACTATTAATTGAGATGCAAATCTTTCTCTCACAACACCTCTCCTGTCTACCCGTATAAAACTAGTTAAGAAGCTCAATAAAGGGACTTTTTGTGACAGATGGTTGGTTTTGGTTACATCTTTTACTTCAGAGATGACGATGTCCTTCACCAAAGCATTGTATTTGTTTGTGACGCTACTCTGCAAACATTTTTATTAAGCAGTCAACATTTTAAAAATTATTAAATATAGACTATGTTGTGTTCATTTTCAATAGAAGTAAACCGCATGAAAAAAGGTGAATAAATTCAAGGGATAGCTGTTGGTGAATGCTCTTTAAACTTCCCACTTCAGTATGACTGCTACATTTTAGCCACAAAAATAAATATTTCTGAATGCAGAAAAAAACTTGAAGAACCGAAGTTATGGCAGATGAGGCGTAGGGCATTTACTTCGTACTCCAATCACACTTTAGAATTTCCATATCAAGCGGCCTTATCAAGTTTCCAACAGGAAACCATGACTTATCAGGTGTATAAAGGCAAAGTGAACCACAAAAGTCCAAATACTTCATGACATGGGTAACCATTGTAAGAAAACTATATGTTTAAAACAAGTCAAACAGTCCAATGGTCTTTAAGCAACAAAACAGCAACCTCTGTACACAAGATAAACAAGCATGTTGTTTTCCTTTCAGCTTTATGGGCAGCCCCAGTAACCAAAATCTGGAAAGATGTAAACAAATTGTGAATTACTCAAGCTCACAGCTCAACTGCCTGCCACAAGCCAAAATCTATGTTTAACAATCTGGAAACACCTGAAACGTTTAACTTTTTGACTGGCTGGGATATAGGAAATCATTTCAAGTAGCGGTTGAGAGTGCATGAAAAACCTTGACAGGTTGTGTGTTGAGTAGCATGAGACCTAGTTGCTGGATGAGTCACTATGACTACCCTGAAATGTAAAATTCATGTAAAGAACAATATCCAGCCTCCACATGTCAGTGTGCAACATTAGTTTTGCTGTTTTAGTGTCATCTTACATTATTGGAAAAGCATAAAAGTGCCTCGCTATGCCTTAACACATAAAACAGCTCCATCGGATTACTTCACATTTCTGAGTGCTCATGTTCATGCTACCTTTGATTCCTACTTTCAATTAGGGATTTAGAACAGCTGTCTTCAAACATAAAGATTATATTTTGTGATCTGTGTTGACTTTCTCCCTGGTTTCTTGAAGGGAAAAAAAACATTATAGTGTTGATAATGACAGATGAGTGAGGCTTAAAATATGTTGATAGGTGACTCTAAGTTATGACCAGTCTGAGGATGTTTTCGACTGTGTGAGAACAAAATGTTCATCAGTGCAATAATTGCACGTTTTTATTTTTTAATAGACAGATATCATTATCTCATCTGACTTTATACACACCTAGTAGCTCTCTTTCTCTTTCTCTCTCTCTCTCTCTCTCTTTCTCTCTCTCCCTCCTTCAGCCATGGTGAGGAATCTGATGCAGAGGTGTTGCATTTCTGTTTGTGTAAGAAGTCCAGTTTGGAAAATCGGAACAGCAACACTGTCCTGCCCTCAAACAGAAAAGCTGTTCAACACAGAAGGCTTCTCACGAGAAACATTATTTATCAGGTAACCGGAGCAAGCTTGTTTCACTGATCTGGAAGAGGAAAAAATGGGTTTGTTAAAGATGGGGTCAATGAAGTCATTCGTTTTGTGGAAAATGACCCAAGGCAGAATTGGTCTGACTCTTTCTCTCTCTCTCTTATTTGGACAAAAGATGCATTTAATACAACCGCTGAAAACTTGTGTTGTCATGAAAATGCTATTCCTGCTACGTTCACTATGCTTATAATTTTTGCAGGATTTAAGTGTGATGATTTATGTACAACAGGATAATTATTTGTTGCAAAATATCCTCTTTGACTCAAGTGTGCTCATTAAATAACACCAGCACTTTCAGTTTATTATTATATATTATTATTGGATGGTTATGTTGTTTGTTGTCTACTTAATATGCTTCATCTAGTAAATATAATATTATTTATTTTGTTATATGATTATTTTTTATATGGAGTGTGGTATTATTGAAGATTTATTAGGGAAATGCCTCTATTGCTTATGTGTTTAGTAAATAAAGGATAACAAACAATGACCATTTCAATGAGACCATTCATATTTCTTTTTTTTTTTTCGAGCAAAAGAAAAAGATGCAGAGAAGATACAGTTGTTTACCTTACAACCAAGATGCAGACCCGGCATAATTATACCTGCCACTTAGCAATAACAAACGGTAGCGAGAACTAAAGAAAGAACATTGGTTCAAATGCCTCTAAAACAGATGGTTACACAACAATGCCTGTTTTTCTGATGAGAAGACCACGTGTTTGCCTTTCGAAATGATCACATCTGTGTTGCAAAGCTGCAGCCAAACCTGGTCCAGAGGGACAATATAAAAGAAATCATCGAACGTCCTCGACTTTGAAAAGGATAGAAGACCGGGGAAAAACAAAACATGCTTGCAGATACAATATATGTCACGTTTTATATCCTGTTAAGCATCCAATGTATGTATCCCTAATTATTAAGAAAAAATAAAGTAAAGTTGAAATTTCTACATTTCTTTAATTGTATATGTCAGTTTGAGACACCTTTTTTTTTTTTACCAAGGCACTAGTATGTTTTCATTTGTCTAGTTTTATGTCACTTTATTATCACTGTATGTTTGCCAGCTTTCCTTTCCTATTTTGGTGGTTTATGGAAAATAAGTAGATAAGAACCTATCAATAAAACAACAGTTGTATCCAGAAAATGGAATTGTTAATTTGGATACACATGTCTCTGTTTTTCATTTTGGACTTAGCCTATAAAGCGTTTGACCTTTGACCTCCTCTGATAAACTAAAACTAAATGTTATAAGACTGCTTGGGAACATGATATACTATTTGCACTGCATCTTAAAATTAAGTGAGAAAAAAAAATCTTACTTACATTTTCTCATCGCTTTCAAACACATCTTTAATACATATCTCATAGCACACACGTACTGTTCTATATGATGTATATAAAGATGTGGCCCAGATTTACTGTGGAAGCTGATGGATGAAATCAGATAGATGAATCAAAGCCAAGATCTCTGAGATCTTTTTGAGTCTAAAACCATGGGCTTAAACACATGTATCACATTTATTCACAACAAAGCTCTATTTAATATCAGTCTGTATAGTGTGAGTGTTTGATCAACTGATGAAATTCGATCAGTCAGTCTTTATTTGTAGAGTGCCAATTTATAACAAATGTTATCTCAATACACTTTACAAAATGGAAGGTCGAGACCTTACTCTTTGTTAAATGATTTATGAAGACACAACATTCATCCATCATGAGAACAACACTAAGCTACATTTAGCAAAGTTAAAGTGGTAAGGATATACTGCCTTCAGAGACCTCAAGCAGAACCAGACTCATGCTTAGCTCTAAGATTCTCTTCAACATTTCTTTCTATTAATGATAATACACTTATGGCTTATAGAAGTTATAGCTCTTACATTTACTTTAAAATGTATAATGATGATAGGGGGTGCTGGTGGTGCAGTGGCAGTGTGCATCGAGGCCATAGTCCTCACACCGGCGGCCCGGGTTCGCGTCAGGCCTGAGGCTCCTCTCCTGCATGTCTCTCCCAACTCTCTCTCCCTGATTTCGGCCTCTGTCCACTTTCCTCCCTCTATAATAAAGGCATAAAATGCCAAAAATAAATCAGCGATTGATTATTAATTTTAATAGTTGATTAAGAGCAATTACTTTTAAGACATAAATGTTTTTTCCTTTAGTTTCTGTGTCGAATCAATTCTGTCACAAGAAGTAAAAAAAGAGAAGAGAGATAGTTGGGGGTGGTCTGCACTACTAGCTGTCCTTTGGCTTTAGATGATTATTCTTGTCAGGAGAGTGGTGGGCAGTTGGGCACTTTAACCTAAAATACTGTAATGGCTTCACAACTCAGCGTTATACCAGCACTCCACCTCCATCTACTCAAAGCAGAACTGTGAGGATCTAAGTTCAACCAAGAGCTGCTCTTTTAAAATGCTTTTACCCCTGAGTGGCCCTAGCAAAAGTTAGTTTTAGACTTGGAAAATGACATGAAATCAATTCTTTGCAGATTCACGGGTACTGTAAGCACAAGTTGTCACTGTGGAGCGCTTAGGTATAGGAAAACTAGAACCTGTGTAATGCTAAGCTTCTCTTAAGCCTTTCCTTTTTCTATGCTCTGTGCAAATTTGATAAAATACTATTTTTCCTTCATGGCCTTGTTTCCAAGAAAGCATGTACTCACTATTTGATTTTATTGCATAAGGAAATACATGGTTGTCAACAGAAGGAGAACAACCATTAGCGTCTCCAACAATGAAAGCAAAAATCCAGCGGGATGTGATCATAATCCACCAGCAGTGCCAGGGCATATGGAAGATCCAGAGACAGGCCTCTCCTTCTTGGTGGATCCATCTGTCAGTCTCTGGCGCTGCTTTGCCGCTCTCTGGCACATTTGACAGCCCTACGCCTCGGCTCGATAAGAAAATTATACAAATGTAAGGGTGGAAAGGTGTAATTGAAGATGGCAAAAGGGCTGATTGGGAGACGTTTAAATGATTATTCTCCGGTGTTGAACATTGAGGGCGTGTGGCACAGGCCACCTAGACAAACACTTTGAAATGATTACTGCTCCTGACAAGAAAAGTCCTGCTCTCGCTTTCTTTCTGAGAACATATACGCATCCACCGTCGGTGTGTGATGTATGTGCATGCTCACTGTGTATGGCTCTGAATGACGCCTACGTGCGTATTTATCTGCATTCGTTTATCAGGATATTTGGGTGTGAGTGTGTTGTGGCTGCCAGGCATGTGTATAAGCTCTGCAGAGTTCCTTACCAGCAGCAACCACAAAGCACGGAGGATTTGCATCAGACAGATTACAGCACTGCAGCCATGACAGCATCTAATGGAAAAAACAAGACACCTTTTAATGAAGATGCTAATTTGAGAAATACCACACTGTGCTCTGAAATATAAATCAGAAATCTAAATATAAATCATAGGGAGATGCAACAGTGGCCTGACACAGGGAAGTCCCACCTAATTAAAGTTTATTCATGACCAGATTGTATATAATGACTATCTTCATTTTAATATATATATATATATATATATATATATATATATATATATATATATATATATATATATATATATATATATAAAATGAAGAAAAAATGAAGATAGTCATTACATACAATCTGGTCATGAATAAACTTTAATTATATATAGAAAATTTTCTTTTAAATGATGATTTCCTAACCAGTGAGAAGTTACAATTATTTTAAGTGTATCTCAAGCTAAATAAAAGGAAGGGAAGTATTCCAGTTATCAAAAACCATGTGTTAGTTCAATAAAGAATGTTTTTTATAATTCATGTTTCTTTGTGAATTATTGAAAAAGTCTTCAGGGTTTTTTTTTAAAAAGGTTATTTTCACATTGTCTTTTTAGCGGATGCTAAACTTTTAATCAAAACCCTATTCTAGTGAATCCTGGCATATACTGTATTAACATAATTGTAAGCATAACAAGCATTTTTTCCATTTAAAATAATGAATAACAAACAACACAAGATGATAATATTGAAGGAACTAATACTACCTTAAACATAAGACATGGATAGAGATCTACAATCTTTCTGCTGGGTTCTCATAACTTTCTACTCTTTCTTTAGATTTGTGCTGTGTACCTTAAACAAGTTGAATCTTTCATTTGGTTGCATGCGTGGCAGTCATAAAGACTTTGCCACAATGAAACAACTGACATATCACTTTTTCCCCTGACATAGTCAGACGTTGTCTATCTATGTGGTCTGAGTCAGAGTTGTGTTTTGTCATGTTAAATGTAGTTGACAGAGGAGCCAGGCAACACCCTAAACCTCTGGTCTGAAACTTTGTTTTCCCTGGGCTCCAGAGCACTGTACTCTCTTAGGCCCTCTTAGGTCTGTCAGGGCTGATGGCAGTTCACTGTACTTTCTCATGTCACCTATCAACATCAGCTACTGTAACACTTTTTTTGCAAGCATAATGTAAAGGGTGTAGCAGTCATTCAGTTTTATTCAGATATAAATGCACAGAGGTGGGCACAACTCATCAAAAATTGAAGGTCTACTGTACTCTTTTGTTTACCTCGGCTTGTTGTATGTGTCGTTGTTCCTTCCATGCAAGTCACGTCAAAATGCAGGATAAGCTAATTCATTGATTATTTCATTATTATGAATCAGCTGATTTTGGAAGTATTTCTTGTTGCAAAAAAAAGGCAAGTGGAGGATGCCAGTGGCTATGATGAACAGACTGGTAACTCCAGCACTGACATGGTAGAAAAGGGCTAGCATAAAAATTGGCGAACAGCTCAACTCTACTTTAACTGTATGTGTCCCCGAAGGATGATTGGTTGTGCGGCAAGAAAATAAAAATCAGAAGGATCAAGAAGAGGACTGTCTGAATAAGCTATGCTAATAGTGTAAGCTAGCATCATTAGATATGAGAAGGATGCGATAGTGATGTGAAGCTTGCTTCAGGCTAATGTTAGCTACAGCTGACGGTTAGCTGCTAGCTAGCACAAATGAATTGCTGTTAGGCCTACTGTGGTTTTTGTTCTGTGAGGATTTGGTAAATCCACTGATGCCGTTTTTTGGTGACTTTGATTGTCGTTCATTCTGTTGGTTTTCACTTTTTGTATACATTTGATTGTCGCTGAGGGACAATAGGTCATAGTTAAAAGCATAAAAAAAAATGCATCCTGCACAAGGTTGATCCATGTACATCAGCCATACACAAGACTTTCTCTGCTGATGAGAGATAAAGGGAATACAAATGAATAAAAACCATAAAGTATACACACAAACAGACGTAACAAAAATCTGACAGACAAAAGATTAAAAATATATATTTCAGGTAAATGCGAAAACATTTATAATCATGTAACTTCCTATTTTTTTAAATGCAAAAAGATAAAAATAAAAGAATAGATTAAAAAAAGAGAATGAGATCATCCCTGTATTTTAAAGATGTTCACTATATGGGCAAAAAGTAGTACTGGACAGACATAAGAGCAGTATATCTGTAATGGTGCACAGACTGTACAGTATGTACTTCCAGAGTCCATTAAGTAAATAGACTGCTGAGTGAGTTCACAAACAATGCTGATTTTTTTTCTTGCACTCCAATAACCAACAGAGAGATAGGTATTAAAATAAATGAATTGGTATCTTTTTTAAAGATGCTCTGCACTGACATGCAAATATATCTGGCTAGAATATGTAGGGCTTTGATTCAAAAAGCTAAGGATCAACTCTTGATGCATGATGCTAAATATAGCCCGACTAAAAAAATTACAGTAAGGGTGGTTTCTTGCTTGGCGTGCTTTCAAAGGAAGTCAGGATCATATACTGAGTTGATATGGCATCATTCAATATTGTACAGTATGCAAAGTTGAGTTCAGATGGCATCAAAAGTTCATTGGTTTCTCACTTTGTATTGACTTCTTAGACATGACGGTTTATTCAGGGGTGAAAATACTAAAAGAGCAATAAAAAGGAGAAAATGGGAGTTAAAGCATTGAGATTGAATTCAATGATGAAGCTAATGTCAGGGATTAAAACTTAAAGCGTGAATATTAATCAAGTTGTTGAGTTTTGATATTGTGACTTTGGTCCATTTCACTTCTTGAACTGGTTAATTAAGAAGTCATCCTATTTTATTTTAAGTATAATACTGTAGCGTTTCTTTAATATTTGCAGATAGGAGGCTGATGTTTCAATTGCAGCGCTCGTCACTTTAAAGATGGTGCCTGAGGCACAAAGTTTAAGTCATACTGTGGAGAAAGAAAAGGAGAGAAGAGCACTTGGTTTCACTCTTAATCTTTAACACTTAAAGTTTATAAAGAACCATATCATGTTTCTTTATTTTCTTTAATTCCAGAAAATGTGCTCTAAATTGCCTATATATGACTCGTGATAATTTCACAGTCAATCAATTAAAAACTATGGGTGCATGATTTATGTTCTGAAAGCTTGACAGTGGTCACATGACTCACCTTCTCCCAACTGTTCTTTGGGGGGGGGGGGGGGGGGGGGGAATGTAAGAGTGAACTTACAGAGGGAACAGTGTGGGATAAAGAGTTACCCATGGCACCAGTCATAATCCACCCTTCAAAAGAGCCAGATGGGGAGGGTAAGATTTCAGTGAAAATATTGTTTTTGGATTGAGGTGTATGCTCTCTCACTCACTCACTCTCTCTCTCTCTCTCTCTCTCTCTCTCTCTCTCTCTCTCTCTCTCTCTGTGTCCTTGTCTCTCTCGATCTTTCTCTCTTGTACTGTCCTTTCAAACCATCCTCCTGCTGTGTTTTATCAGATCCCGTCACAGGGGGCCTCTTATAAAACCAACAGAGCTCATCATGACAGAGCTCCAGAGGGCTGTTTTGGTCAATCCGTTTTTAATCTACTGCGTTCCACATAGGGTTAAGCGTAGGGTTAAGGCCTTGGCTGGTATTTATCAAACATATCAGATTCTGAGTGCTGATTTTTAAATCAGCGCTGCAAAACCTTTTCATCTGGAGTGATTTGTGATGAAAATGCTGGTTAAGGGGACTCGAGCAGTGGTCCTAAATCAGCAGTCTTACCCTGAGACGCTCGATAAACATACAGCCCCTGGGTTTGTGTCTGGGCCGGTGGGGCTGTGGGGCAGAAAGGTATGTGCTTAGTGGTGATTGTGCGCCGCGGCCTCCCCTCATTCTCCGAGGCTGAACACACACAGAGCGACCTTGTATTAAGCATGAGGGCTGGGCAGACACACTGAAGTCAGCTCACGCAATTCACTGCATTGAAGCCAAAAAAGTATATGTTCCTACTGGACACGTCAAAAATCACCAAAAATCATGACTTATTCTATGGTATTCTGCCTAACTCTTACCAAAATAGAAATCCAACTTCGGTTGAACAATTCTTTATGAGTTTCCCCTAATCATCGGCTCCAAGCCAGGCTGCAGGGTTACCCTGGACTTACTTTAGAGGTTTCAAAAGCCCTCATAAATCCACTCAGAGTTACATAAACCTGTCAGTGTGTTCATTACAATAATTACTTTAATTTTGTGTTGATGATTTCAGCATGAAGCAACAAAAAACTGAAGAAAAAATAAAATGGAGTAAAAGTCATTTTCACAGTAGACGCCATGCGACGTTTCACAATGAAAGTGCGTCACCTCTGAGCTGACAGAACATTTTCTGTTTCCCTACCGGCATGGCCCACAGTGTTGTGAGCCATGGCACGGACACACAACCAAACTCTTGGTAGTGACACACTCTAAAATGCAAAAAACACAGATGTACGCGAATGAGCGAGTTATTAACAATGCACTTCTGTGAACACAGATGAATACATGTACAAAACAAAAATCTCACACAAACTATGTGAACTAGCTCATTTAATTTCAATTTGGACAGGATGTACTCTTAAGTTTACTGACTGAGCCGTGGCCTTGTAGGTTCTTGTGGTCGACAGTGCGCTACAGAATATGTGTTATGCTTAGCTCTGTTTTTCTTCTCCTTGACCCTGCCACTTTCAAAAAAGCAAATCTTAGTTTGTCTCATAAAAGTGTTAGGCATAAACCACCTCTAACTTTATCAAATGCTAAGTGCCATATTGGGTTGCATTTGACAAAGATTCAGTACAGGTTTTCCTGTGGAACAGGGGCTTTACACAGCGTTTTCTAATTTGCTAAACTTAACCTTAACTCGCTGAAATTAGAACCTCAAGACCGACACTTTTGATATAAAAGAGTGATTACAGCAAAGAAAGTCAATTTCGACAATTTATGAAAATATTGTGATTTTCCAGAGACAGAACTGATCAATCTCTGGCAGTCGAATTAAGATAACTTTGCAGATGACACATGAAGTCATGCTGAGTTAAATAATATAGAATTCATTCAAATATAAAAGGAACCTGTTTCTAGTATTCATTTGTTTTTTAAAAGCTGACAGTTTTTTCTTTTTTGATCCTAAATACATCTTAACCACATGATCACAATACATTTCAACTTGTACAAGAGAATGAGGCATAGGCACAGACATGTCTAATGTTGCCACGAGAAATTACTATGCTGAAGACACTGCTTCTCTGCCTTATCTAGGGATGTTATAATCACATTAAGTCCCACAAACATCCATCAACCACTCAGCACCCACACCTAAAAGATCACTGACTTCCTGTCTATGATGTCATCCGCCATCATGGGCCAGACAATATATAGGGGTACAGGTAGTCATGGTGACAGATTCCCCAAAATAAACAGATTAGTTGATTATCTATGCCAAGAAACATGTAAACAATACACTGGGATCAATGCAAAATATATTAGACTTTCAAAACAGTCTAAACATCTATTATCAGGGGAACATCCTAGTTTTATCTGCTATCACGGTGTATTTCCTATTTTGGATGTTTTCTGGGAAAATACCAATCAATATTTTACTCATCTTTCCTTTTACTATCAATCCCAACATTAGCAAATTTGCTGATTTAAAAAGGAAATATGAAACGCTAATTTAGGATTATCATTCAGTATTGCTACCTACGTTAGACTTTGGCAAATAATATAAATAATTGTTAAAAAAAACAATAAAAAAAACATTTACCCTCCGCCAACCCCAAAAGACTCTAAATTAACAGATGGTATTATGATTTAAGCTTGTTGATACTAAAATTCTTTTAAAGGCATCATTTAGAAGGAAAAATGTTCAGGATGCCAGAAGCTTAGGAAAACTGAAAACCTTGATCCTGGAAGTACGTGTATGATTTTATCAGGTATTAATGGTTAAAATGTCATTTCCTGAGCATTATGGCTCCTTGTACAAACAAGACTGTGAGCGGATCTGAGTCATGAAAATATTTCTCCAAATGAGTTTATAATTACAAAATTGTAGGTGTATACCAATGAAGCTGGCATTTGACATCTGTCTAGATGCTATCACTGCTGGCTAATCTCTTTCATTGAATTATTTAGGTATGAATAAAATAGATTACATTAATGCTGGTTATGAAGGTGGTAACAGTACATTTTCACAGCAAAGACTATTTATAATTTTGTGCAGCTGTGAGTGATTGGATCATCAAATTAAAGATCTGGCCTGTTTAATTAAGAATGGTATAAGTATTACAGACAGGTAAAGGGAATAGATACAACGTCTGTACTTATGATATTGAGCTTTATCTGTAACAGCTCGATCTAAAAGGAGAAAAAAAAAGAATAAAAAGAATGCCGTCTCTCTGTTTTCATGTTGAAGTTCTGGATGTGTGAAGTGGGAAAGGGGAGGGGGAGTCTTTTTTAGCCTCAGTGAGGATGGTAGCATTCTTGAAGGGGCAATAATCCAGGGCATATATGCCAGTGCTGACAAAGGTCTGTGTGTGTGTGTGTGTGTGTGTGTGTGTGTGTGTGCGTGTGCGTGTGTTTGAGGGGGGTACTGATCCCATCAAGACTAAATTTACCCAGGAGTGATGGGAACAGGTGGATTCAGTTGGGACAGAGGGGGTGTGGGGGTGGCTGGAAAGAACCCGAGCTGGTTACAGTTCAGACGGCGATTGGGAGGCAAACACACAACCCAAATCAGGGGTTTCTATTCAAAGCCAGCTGGTCTGGCTTTATCACATGCTGGACATTTATTTTAGGCTCTTTATTTGTTTGTTTTTTTTAAAGTTCCCTTTTGTTAACTTTCCTTTATTTTGTTGAATTTTTGAACTTTTTGATAGAGTTGGGCCTTAGCTGGTGCTGAAGGGCGTAAACTTCCTGGGGAAGCAGAGAAACGGCACGGGTGAGTTTTAACAGAACTCCTTTTCCCCTTCTGGATCTCAATCTGTCAGTGGTTTAAAAAAAAAAGAAAAACTTTCTTCACCAGGATTGGGAACCGAGTCAGCACAGTGGGTCATGACATGTTTAACAGATTAAGCCATAATTCTGATATTTGAGCTTTGAGAATTTGATTCCACTCTGAAATTTATTTTGAAGTGCCATTGCCTAATTGTTTCATTAAAGCCTTTCTGGATCTATGAATGATGTCTTTGTCATGCAGTCCTATGCTTGAAAGAACTAGACTAGTGGATGGATGAAACACTTAATAGATATTTATTTCAAGTTTGCTGCTCTTCAAAGTAGAAAGACAGCAGAGAAAGTCTTACAGTCACATGCCAGCTGTTGCCAATCACCTCTGTAGAGCTCTGACAGAGGAGCACACTCAGGCTCCTGGTGTGTGTGTGTGTGTTTAACTTTTAACAGTCTGCATTTATCCTCCTCCGAGGCAAGACGAATGGTTAAGGTCCTAAAGTGGAGTTTTATTTTCTGCTGTTTCTCTGTTTCTAATTCTTCACAGTCAGTTTAGGTTACTGGTACTTTAAAGGGTAATTGCGCAGAACATCTCGTTGCACTATCTGGAATCATCAGTGGGAGAAAGGAGCGTGGCCTTAACAGGCTGTTTGCTCTGGAAATGACTCACTCCCTCGATGTAGCTACCTAAGTGGCAGACACACACTTCACCAGCAATAAGTGTCACACAGTTTGCTGTTTAAGTACGACATATTGGGCAAATTTTTTGAAAGAAAGGAGGAAGTTGTGTCATATTTATTAATCAGAAAGGATTTACTCCTAACCAAAGAAAAGGTTTTGCTTTGGGGCTCTTGTCCCAGAACAACCGTGTGGAATTTATATTAAAGTAAGGCTTTGTTTGATGTTAATGAGTGGTGAATGACTGCTGGAAACTTTCCTTACACTTTTTATCCTACTGTAGCTTTTGGATAAAATAAGAGAAGAATTAATATTATTCCTGAATTTGAAACCCTCACAGTGAGGGTTATTTTTGGTTCCATTTTGCATCCCTTTAACAACCCAAATAAAGGAAATCATACATATACAGACATAAGTCATAGCATAGACATGCAACCTCTGCCCTTTATTTTGAACCTGGGCATCTCTACTGTCCTGTTGGTATGCACCTATAGAGGCAGGACCTGGCAAACTTTGACCCAGTTTACAGGAACTGCACGGTCTTCACTCACTGTATTAGCTTTTCGGCCCCTGAATTCCACAGCTTTGATGGTCAGCGGAGTTGAGGAAACACGTTGTTTTCTTTCTCTGTAGGGCCACGGGCGCTCTTACGCAGTTGCTGCTCTACCTTTGAAACTCTCCCCATCCTGTCATTTTATCTTCATGCTCCTCTGTTTGGGCCATTGTTTCAAACCAAATGAATTGAAGCAGGAAGATTATCTGTCTCAATTATAAAGATGAAATTGAATATTATTTAAAGTTGGCATAGTGACATATTAAAGGTCATACATATTACAAAACTCACACTTTGCTGACATGATGACAGGAGATATAGAGTCGTGATTACTACTTGTTTGAGCTTGTTGTCTTCATAAGTGCAGATATGCTTTTTGAAGTTTTGTGCTGTTTTTGTGTAAATTAAATGTAAGATACAGCACTGAAATAATGGTGTTAGTTTACAGCTGCTGATTGAAAGCATGCCATTAGTTAATGTAGTAATTGTTCTCCATGGTTATTCGGTGACCAACACATGTACTAGAGTTACTGCAGTGCATTTCATTTTCAAAACAATTATCCCTAAACAATGAGACATACGGAAGCATTTTTCCATTGTGATGGTATTGAGAGTACAGATATCTTTGTTAATTTGTAATGGCTTACGGTTACAGTATTCTGCTCCTGTTTTTTTCCTTTTCATTCTCTCTGTCATCTTTATTATTTAATTCTGGAAGATTTCCAGCTTTAGTCTAGCCTCCTGTATAAAAAAAAAAAAACTTTCTTTCTATCTACCCCCCGGAGCAAAGTTGAGGCCAGAAAACAGTATGACGCTCTGCTGCCACTGTACAACGCCGGCGCGCCAGGCTGCCTAAACCTACAAACACGAGTGCTGGCGCGAGGCAGCTCCTTTGATCTGCAGCTAATCTCAGTTGCCTGCCTCCCCTCTGATCATGTCTGAATAAGAATGAGTCGGGGTGATCCTTGAGGCACAAAGAGCTTTCAGACTCTGCTGCTCGTCTGCCGAGCTTCAGCCCTGTGTAACGCAGACCTTGCGCAGACAGTCGCTAGGCCTTGCGTTAACACATCAGAGCTATGTGATCCCTCATTTAGACACACATTATATTCCACTCTGCTTGTTCTTCTTCACAGCAAGATGCTATCAGCTGCTTGTTGAGAGTGTGGGAGAAGTTGCACAGCCATGCTGAGTGATCTTTAATTGTAAGGGGAATCAGCTGAGGTCAACAGCTTGCAGGAGGGACTTCTGCTGTGTAATGATAACTATGGGGATTGGAAATGGTTTTGACTGTAGGCTTTTATACAAAAGCAGAATGTATTTTAGAAAACGGGTAAGGCACTGTCACAACCACATGTTATCAATGAAATAGCAATGAAAAGTACAAGAACAAAACTGCAAATGTAAAAAATTTAACATTGTTATTCAACCTACCTGTACATGCATGGCCCTGAAATTTAAACAAGAGTTCTTAAATGTTCACAAGTTTTAGTCTGTTATAGTCTTGTAAAATGTTTATTTATATGTCCGTACAATCTGTTTATACAATCTGTTTTCTGTTCTGTGATCCTTATAGTTTACTTGGTCAAGATTTAAATAAACCAGTGATCAGATTTAGATAGATAGATAGATAGATAGATAGATAGATAGATAGATAGATAGATAGATAGATAGATAGATAGATAGATAGATAGATAGATAGATAGATAGATAGATAGATAGATAGATAGATAGATAGATAGATAGATAGATAGATAGATAGATAGATAGATAGATAGATACTTTATTGATCCCGAGGGAAATTCAAGGCATCCAGTAGCAGTATACAGACAGGAAGGACACAAGACATTAGTTACAATTTATTTATGGGGAGTATCATGAGTATGGGGAAAGTGTAATATGCTAAACTTATGATGTATTTCCATGGCCAAAATAAGTCTTTGTCAAATCTAAATATTTTTTAGAATTTAAACCACCAATTAATCCTGTAATTTTTCTGGTGAAGATACATTTAAGTGAAACACATTAAAACAAATATTCGCCTTTTTGTGTGTGCCAATTGCTGTAACACCTCTTAATTTGTTTAATTTAA
Source organism: Symphodus melops (assembly GCF_947650265.1). Taxonomy (NCBI): domain Eukaryota; kingdom Metazoa; phylum Chordata; class Actinopteri; order Labriformes; family Labridae; genus Symphodus; species Symphodus melops. The sequence goes on along the minus strand of NC_136691.1, from coordinate 40,344,861 downwards.
ACTCTACTGATCATGGAAAAGACTCAGACTTGGGACCGACTCCTTTTCTAAACACTTACAATGTTTCAATCTCAGCTTTTTTCACCACATCAGGAAACACCGGTGGGCACGCTTTGAATAGAGACACAAAAATGTAACGTTGGCATCTCTCCTTTATAGGCTCAATTAGCGAAAGGTCAGTCAGAACAATGCAATAACTGTGCCCGGGTCGGAGCAGCTCATAGGGAATTACTTTCCAACCATTCAAAGGGGGAAAAATCATTAGCTGAGAGTGAGTTTCATTTTTTTCTTCTCACATGAAGCAATCTAGAGGAGACAAAGAGAACTTTGAGCCTCTGATATACAGGCAGAAAGTCTGGCAATTACACTCCATACAGCATAGAGGAGCTACAGGAGGGGGAGGGTGAAATGCACTGTCAGGGATTAGACGAAAACAGGATGTAAATTAAAGTAAGATCATTAAAATGTATGGATAATGCTTAATGGTTCCTGATATTTAATTTCTCTTAAAATCAAATGATTGAGCTTAAGTGTTTAGATGATTCCTCTAAATGAAAATACTCACATGCTCTCAATTTAGATATAGTTAGGTTAAAAATAAACGTTGAAGGGGCCCACATTTAACCTATGCAATAAACCAGTTTGTTCTGTGGTAAATAGATGCAGAGCTCCCCTACAGGCAACACATTTAATTACAGAGCAGCACCTGAATGCACCTCTGCAGGCAAAATGTGCTCTTTATATGAAGCAGCTGGTGCACTGATGCATCTGTCACGCGTGTAGGGGGATACATGACAATAAAGTACTTTGATTGTAAAACTGGTGAGCAGTGCTGACAGTTTCATAAAGTTAATTAATCTGCAGACATCAGGCCTGAATAATGGAATAATTGAGCTTCCAGGAGTCGAAGACGGGGGTTATTATGGACTTTAAATGAGATTGTACGCACATAGAACACAAAATAAGTTTTGGATGTTACACAGTATCATTTAGATTCCCGATAAACAACCTGATTAGACAAAATTGGATTAGGGGCAGTCACCTCTGGAAGTTTAAATGTGTTATGTCTGTGTCTACATCTGCACACGTAAATAAGTATATAACAAAGTGATAGAGCAACAGGTCCCAACAACGCCTCGCCCAGCGGCTCCGTGTCTCTTGCAGTCAGTGCCGTCACAGGACCGAGGGGCTTTTCCTGTGATGTAACTGGAGCATCAGGCAGAACAAAGGCAGAGCTTGTTGTTCAGCTTGTGCCTCATCCATAATGCATAGAAGGTGTACAGACAGAAAACTGTTGGTTAAACACGACACATGCAAATCACCAGCACTGCCTCTCGTTTGACATTGCTCGGTGAGGGGTTGTTATGTGGCCATTACAAATTCAGAGGCCTTGTGACTTTGTTTTTGTTGCATTTAGGTCTGCGCTGTATCCAACGGTTAGATGAACTGAAACTGAACTCCGAGAGACTTACATTCTGGCCAGACACGGTTAATGGATGAGCCAAGAAAAAAACTGTGTTATTGAAAATAAGGCTCTATATTGTTTCACTGATGAATGAGTCATACCATTATGGAGCTTATCATTAGAACTGCACTTATTTTTCTGTCTGCTTGGATTTTTTTTCCTTTTTGAAAAAAAAACCTAACAGAAAAAACCCATAAATCACAGCTTACCCAAACTTTAACAGATGTGTTTATAAGCCTATTAAAATTTTATGAAAATGTGGGGTCATTTAATATCCAAATGGAAAAGAAAATCTGTTTATTGTATTGTCATTTTGTTACAAGGAGGCAGACAAGGAAATAACTGAACTGTTGTTTACAAGCTGTCATTCAAGAGTTGGTAATTGAAGCAATTGCTATGGTAACAATTTATGTGTGCAACATTATTATTTAAATTAAATAATGTTATATTTACAAAAACTTTACCTTTTATAAAGGGAATTTCAACTTGGGATGTTGAAGATAGATTGCTTTACTGTTTGCTTTCAGTGGTAGAGTCAGCAGAGAAATATTACCTATGATCTTAATATAGTGAGAGGAATATCACCTGTACATTACAAAAGATCATTTGAGTGTACGAATACATACTTACCCAAATCATGGATCTCTCTATTTTTTTTATATTGTATTAAATCAGGACATATGATTACAGTTAATTAAAAATGATATCCTCACCTTTGCTCTCCTAATTACACTTGTTCAGTGGTACAATTCAATGTGACTGTAATTACTGATGATATAGTCCTCTGAGTTTCATTATATACCTTATTAATAAGGAGCACCAAATCATTTGTAATAAAACGCTTTGGATGACTAACACAAAGACCAGGCGCACATCAGCAGGGAAATGTCTCTCTTCTCTCTTAGACAACGTGTGCGAAGAGTTCGTAAGTGTTTTCTCTCTCTCTCTTTCTCTCTCTCTCTCTCTCAGACCTCTAGTCATGTGCAATGTGGATATGATCTGTTAAAATGAATTAAGCATGAATGTAAGACAGTGCAGTTTAAATATGCTCCATTTAAAACAAAACTTACTTGTTGTATAAATGTGCAAAAATCTGGAGTTTTGCATACATACTTATACAACATTACTTTAAAGATTAATCTTGGCCTTTATATTTCGCTTATATTTCTTTTTTATTTCTTTATGCTTTTTTTTAACTTTTCCTCAGTCTACTTTAACTAAATAAGTAGAATTTACAAATATTTTTTGGTTAAAACTACTTCTCCATCATGTCAACTATACAGTTTCAGACTAAATCTTAAATGATCAATTTTCAGTCATCCAATTGAATATCAGCATGATATATTGAAACATCAGTTTAAAAATAAGGGTACTAGGACTGCCCTTTAAACACCTATGTCAGCCTACCCCTAAGTCACCCACACACATGCACTTAAGTATTTGTAAGATTTATGGATCACCAGCTGAGCCCGTAAACTGAGTTGGCCTGCAGGTCTTTGTGTACCGCCTGTGCAGGGTTTGGTCGTCACATCATGTAGCATCAATCTGGTGTCAAAGCTTCAAATGTCTCTGAAATTCATCAGGGACAGAGCACAGGAGGAATGACTGAAAGCAGTAAATACCACACAAAGCTGGGAGCATCCTCAAAACATATCTGACACACAGCAAATGTGTCTCGCAGTAGCTGGCTAATTCTCAGGAGCAGAGAGGCAGAGAGCTTGACAACATCATCGACTGTGACAGGCAGATTGTGTTTTCACGTGAGCATGATCGACAACAGATTGCACCGAGCCCGGGCTGTTCCTGTTTGCCCTGGAAATGTGTTTGTGTTTATCTTCTTTTTTTTTTTTTTTCTTGAGCAAAAGAGAGAGGCATTCCTTTCTTTCTCCCTCGCATTACAAAAAAACACACACATTTTAAGCCGAGCTGTTCTACGTGTGTGTGACACATGCTGTGAAGTGGCTGCCAGGAGAGGCTTAAGAAACAATCCAAGCAAGATCAATATCACCAAACCGCACTTATGTGTTTGACTTAACATGAAGTCGCAGTTTCCCCTCCTCGCTTTTTAAAGGCACGCCTGATGCCAAACCTCACGAAAATTACATTTACCAAAAAGCCTAAAGGGTGTGTGTGTATACACACTGTGACATATTTGAAATTACATAATTGTTTTGGCCAACTGTTGATTTTTCTCCAGCAGGCTTTGATTAGGGTGTCAACCCACACTTACACAAACACACACGTTTCTAAACATGAGTTCAGGATTTTCTACAAGTGTGAGTGAGGAACAATGGCTAAGGATTTGGGTAGCAAAAGTTTCAGCTAGCACAAAACTAATCAATTAATTCCCTTTAATTAAAAGCTAAATACTTTGGCTCAAGATAGCCAACATCCCCACAATATTTAACCCACATCAGGCTCTGCTTTTTGACTACTTTTTTAGTACCTGACTGAACTTATCAGCCCTCACAGATAAACAGTAATATGACATACTCAGGACAACTTAACACAAGGCAACAATTTTATTTATTTTTGGGCTTTATTTTGCCTTTATTGGAGAGATAGGACAGTGAACAGAGATGGAAATCAAAGAGAGAGAGAGTGGGGATTGACATGCTGGAGGGGAGCCTCAGGCTGGATTCAAACCTGGGCCTCCATGCATGGGGACAAACCACTGCGCCACCAGCGCCCCCCTATAATGCCTTTTTAACCATATTCAAATTTATCTGTCGACACCTACTTGGCACCCTCAAGAGCAAAAAAATATGCATTGGCTCTTTCCTGCTTTGCATTAATTGTGCTATGCCTGTTAGTGCGCCTTCACTAAGTTTATCCCAGTGGACAAGTCAGACTGTCATAATGAATATGCATGAGCCTATGTTTGCCTCGTTTAATGATTTTTTCCACCATTCAAATGTATTCCATCCACCTCCCCCCATTTATTTCTTCGTATTTCAAATGTACATTAAACACACAATCACACACGGACACCCACACACACACACGAAGATGTTAACATAGAAAATGCTTACTAGGTGAAGCAAACAATTACCATTCCACTGTCTTTTCTCACTCTTCCTGTGTCACCTTTCCTCACAGGTGCCGAACCAAAGACAACCTCAAGCATTGTGAGCGCTGCAAGGACCTCTCCCATGAATCGCTGACAGACAGTAAAGAAAGCTAAGAGACTGAGTGATCAGAAGACGGCAGGCGAAGGAATATTGAACGTGGTATGTACACATGTGCACCTATGACAACCACTCAGAGGTTTAAAGGTGGAAAATTGTGTCTTTTAACAGAGCACCAATCTGTATCTTTCAAACGCTTGCTGTTGATATCTACCATGTTGCATTTATGAACCCTTTGTGTCTAGCAGACTACATCTTATTGATTATCGTGTAGGTCTTGGGTCGGAGGAAATGGTATTAAAGATTAAAGGGTCAGGTGATGTGAAGGTGGTATCCCGAGTCATCAGACACCAGCGACTTCAGTTACAGGCTGTAATGTCCGCCCGTCAAGAAGATTAACAGGCTTGATTTATTTATTAACTGATTTCATGTCCCGCCATTACCATCGCTGACTAACTTGAAGGGTGAGTGTTGCATGGCTTATGCTTCACAGGTGAACTTCAAAGGGAGGGAAAGATTAGGGTGCTGCTTGGTGTCCACTTACACTTCATGCAGTCTGCAGTGACAAGTGGAACAAAGCTGAGCTAGTTAGGAGAAAGGCGTTGCTGCCTTCCTAATTTCACCAACACAGGTTATCTACTCCAGTTTAAGTGAACATTTGTAAAAACAATAACTTTACTTTAACATTTTTCCTCTCTCCGCTATGTTATGGAGCTGAGGCGGCGCTCATGCATGAGTGTGGGGGGCGTGGCATTTAAATGAGTCCCAAGGTAAGAGGTGGTTTTAGACAGAGCTCTGGGCAGATTTTTCTTTTTAAATCTTGCTAGATTTCCAGAATTACCAACCCTGCCTTTAAACTCTGTTTTCGTTCCTAAAGGCACAAGTTAAGTGATAAACACATTTCTTTTCTTTTTTAGCATAATAAAGACTATTGACTGTATGTTAAACTCTGACCATCAAAAAGTATTCACTGAAGGACTTCAAATGTGTCGTCGATCATGTGACGTGACAATCGCACACATAGTGCTATCAGAGACTGCAGAGAGTGAAGGAAGTGGCATTCTTCCACAAGAAATACTTTTCTGATCACACAACTATGAAACATTGTGTGTATCTTAAGTCTAGGTATTTGCATCGGCATGTTGGAAGAAAAAATTAGGGATCAGAATATCCCTACTTCAAACACCCTTGTTCATCACAATCTAGGATCTTTCTTTTTTGGTTTGATTTATGGAAACTCAAGAGTGGGACCTGATGGTGTGTTGCAGTATAACAGGCGTCATTCAAATCCACTATTAACAATCTTTAAACTGATCCAGCAGCCATATAATGTGAGTATAATAGAAGCCAAGTATTACAAGGCCTATCTGGTAAACATCTCTGTACAGACAGCGTCTGCGTCTTATCTGAAGTGGCAAACTTGCTGTTCTAATTGTTATCTTCACACTAATAGAGTGGATGTTTTGAAATCATTGGCTGGGTGGATAAAGGCTCAGTAATTCCCCCATGCTTACTGTCTGTGTCAGGGCTTATCTGCAGGAGATAGCGGGTCCTGGAGGATGATTGGCGGCGTGTGCGGGGAGGTGGAAAGTTTGTTGTGACTCAGAAAAGAGGGAACACAGACATGAAAGATGGTTTTATTTGGGGCTTACTGAGCAAGATACATGAGTTTATCCTACCATTTATTGTTATTATTTTGCAAAAAAAAAAAAAATTCTGTAAGTCTAGCATTACATTTAATGTCAAACATTTTCTTGGATTCAGGATATTTTGTCTTCACAGGAAACTTTTTCAAAGTTCCTTTTTTATTATCATCTTTAACCATCCAATTGTCCTCAGCGTCTGTTTAATAACACATAAGCCTACATGCTGTTTTTCTTTTAGTTTGTCTTTGGTTATAGAGCACTTTCCAATTGATGTGTAATGTTCGAGACAATAGTGGAAACTAAATCTGCACCAACAAAACACGTGAACTTCTCTGCCTCGGATTCAGCAGTGTAAAGTGGGCTGCAGATGCTTAACGCGCTCTCCGTTGGTTCATTAGTTAAAGCACACATCCCCCATCATCTTCCTCTAGTGGTCCTCTCTGAGCACTTAATTGTGCGTCCACTCTACCGGGGCTGGCGCGATAATAAAGCATTACGAGCCGTGCCTCTTTCATTAAAGTAGAATTGGGAAATATGAGCCCGCCCCCTTTCAGGAGTCAAAAAAGGGAGAGAAAAAAGAATCGATTATTTCTCCTCGCTCAGGGAGAGGAAGGAGAGGGCTTGGGGAAAGACTCGGGCAGGATTGTGTGAAAGGAACAGAAACAGATTGTGAACATCACCGGTCAGGATCCAGACGTCCAGCAGATTACCTACCAGCACCTCCTCAACTATCACCACCACTCTACCGCGTCCCTCCTCTCCGCTACACCGGCACCTCGCAGCCAGAGAGCCCAAGCGAAGCGTCCGCCTCTCCTGCGCAGACACTGTCCGACCAGAAAGAGAGAGAGAGAGTCAGAGAGAGAGAGAGAGAGAGAGAGAGAGAGAGAGAGAGAGAGAGAGAGAGAGTCAGAGGGAGAGAGAGAGAGAGAGAGAGAGAGAGAGTAGTTGCTCTGACATTATAGAGACTCCTACCACGTACTGTAGGTTACTTTTTTTCCTCCCGGCGACGTCCTCTGCTAAATTGCGCTCCTGGATTTTAAGCGCGTCTTGGACGAAGTCCGTCCCCACCAAGCAGCGGCTTCAACCCTCCTGTCACCCAGCCGGACCAAAGCACCGGCGGACCGCTTGTTGTAGCTTTTTACTTACTTCACCCGGACCAGATTTCGTGCGCAATAAAGTAAGTACCGAGCACTTCACTTACAACTTAACATTCGCAACACATGATGCATCATATGATCTTTATTTTTAATCTTCAAAAGGGGAAACTTGAGGGTCTATTTTTATTCGCGCTGCCTCATCAACAAAGTACAGTAACTGCGTGTATTGATTTGTTGTGACCCTAATCGACTCATGCCGGTGACAACCCTTGTAATTACCAGCTGACATCAAGAAACTGTTTATGGTTTATTAAAAGAGTCAAGGTGTGCTGTCTCAAGCTTCAGGTAAAGGATACTATTTGTGTTGACCTTGTGTAGCTTTCTCATGTCCACATGCAGGCGCACAGTCCTGAAGACACAGATTCATAGGTTGCCCTCCAATGTGAACCAGTGTGCCCCACACCAATGCGTCTTTTGATGACATTAAAAGTTGCTTCTATCAGAGTTCTGGTTAAAACAATTTATGTATTGATTACCAGATATACAGTTTAACAAAATTGAGTAAAACTTTGAAAAAAACCTTTGGAGTAAATGCATCACATGTTTTTCAAGCGTCAGGATATCAGCTTCATTACAGCATCATACTTTAGTAAAACTCCCTACACATGGCGTTACTTCTAATTTATGTTTTTCCCCCCGTCTACTAGTGTAAACAAACTAAAAGAAAGTAATGATCAGAATGATCATTTTAAAATGCATTCAAACGGGACAGCATGTACAAAGACAACTTTCATAAATATGCCAATAAAACTCATGTAAACATAAATAATTAACAAAGTTAAATACAGCACAACAATTTGTCACAATTTGTCACAATTTGTCTTTCAACAAAAAGACAGTTTCTTTGTCCATGTCAATTCATCATTCAACTGGGATTACTGATTTGTACTTCAGTGTTTTTGAAAACAATTTGCGTGTTCAGGCTCAGTTATAAATAAATTCTCTTTCATTTTGTAACTGGAATTGTTTAGACCTTTGGAACAAATACATTTATATTGTGAGTTGAGTTTTAAGTTCAGTCTATTGTAGCAAAGGTGAACCTGTTGCAGCCAGAAGATTAATGATGACACCCATATTAACCTGTGGAAACTTTCAAAGCTGCATACTTACATATACAATAAAATAAAACGTTTATTTTTCAGTTAAAGAGAAAGGAGGTCCACTGCTTAAATGGAAAGATAAACTAAGGACAGTTTTTTTTTTTTTTTTTAAATGCAGCACAGATCATTTTAATTTAGACCGATTCTGGAACTGACTTGCTACATGCATTTAACTGATGTTCATCTATAGGCTATAAGGATCATGTAAATCTCTTTATCCTTATTCTTATGGTGTCATTATAACTACATTTTATTCACTCAATGCTGTACGTTTTTAAAGTAAAAAAAAACAAACAATAAATTGTACAGATAACTAAGATATGTTAATTAAAGTAATGTTATAGTCAGCGCACATTTTGAGAATCCTTGCATTTGATAAAAAATATGTTCTCTGGACAACTACAATTTTTAAGAGATAAAGTGTTTCTTTACACAACAGCATGCAATCTATATTTATGATTGTGAAAAGCGTCCTGCATGCACTCAGGCATTTCCTGTTTTTTTGCATTTTGCAGTTTCTTGTATTTGGGAAAAAGGAGATTCACACATCATAAAGTAGATTAAATATTTGATATACATCTTTTAATTTAAGAAATATGTAGTGTCCCATATATTGTCTTTTTTATTTGTTTTTTGTTATCATTTATGCTATTGATGTTGTTTACTGGTGATAAAATAAATTAAATGTCTAAGTCTGTGAAAAGATTTTTTACACATGGCCTTTCCTCTCCTGCCCATCTTCAATGAAGTTGTTCTGTGTGGCCTGTCTGGCCTGTTGCTCTCTTGGGATTTAGCGTTAGGTTAATCCGCTCAGAGAAAGGTGAGCACCCGCATGTGGACCATGCACGATTACACACTGAGGACTCTGTCAGCCAAACTCGGTAATCTCAGGGACTCCGCACACACACACACACACATGCACCTATGTAGTCGCGCACAATCCTCCACACACACACACAAGTGGCTATACAAAAGCATGGTGTCCCTTCTCTGTCTGTATGCCTTTAAGTTTTGCTCACACACACACACACACACAGCGGCACCTACTTTCTGGCCTGTGCTGCTTTTGTTTCTCTTATTCTCTTAAAACCTCTCCCTCTTCACAAATCATTTGGGATTTTGGGGGCTGATTCACAAAACCAACAGTGACAACATACTCTTACCCTTCTCACAGAGAGGGATTAGGAGGTCACGTGTCCCTGTGATTGGCCGGGGCATTGAGCCGATTGTCAGGGCACTTTGCTGTACACCAGGGGCTCAGTGAAGCTTTAGTTAAGTGAAGGGGAGGGACACATGGTGTGCCATGGTCAGGGTTTGAACATGTTTGAAAAGAGGATAGCATAGAACAAAATGTAACTTTTTTCTTTTATCACAAGTTTAAAATAATTGATGGATTAAATAACAAATACTTATCAGATAGATGTCAAATATGTGCTCCGTAGACTGTATTTTTTTGAAAACGTAGTAAAGTACACCACTGTGCTGCCGCAATACAGAAGCTCATTTTAAGATTTCCTCCACCCAAATCTATGAAAACATTATTCCTAATGGGAACATCAGACGCATGTATGTTTAAACAAATAATTTAATAGCTGCTTTTGCATTTGCTGTGCTTTAAGGTTATTTTCCCACTCTCATGGTGTCAAATATTTTGGGAAGGGTTTGCAGAGTTTGCACGGTAAAACAGCCATTTGCAGATTGCAGGTTGGCAAGATCTGCAGAAAGATATTGAAGTGCTGTAATTGGACTTTGTGCCCTTTGGCTCAAACGAGCAGGTTAATATAAGAGTCAATTGTAAGGAATCATATTTACCCCATAAATAAGGTTAATATAATATATTGAACCGAGAAGACATCTCTGTAAATCAGGCAAATGATGCAGTGTTTTTTTAGCTTTGTATTTTAAAATAAATGCAGCAGGAAACACTTCCAGAAAAATCCAGATGTGAAAGTATTAAGATAAGCTCTCTTTTAAGTGCATTTATCTGACACAAAAGTGTGCAAATGTTAAACTCTTTTCTTGCCTATTCATAAGCAGAAGAAACCACTTAACTTAAAACAACAACTCAAGGGCTTGTTGTGTTCTTGTGTATTGCACGAGGCAGGTGTTCCCTCCTTAACTACATGGGAGAACAAGTCTCTTTTCCCCCTTTTTTGTACATTTTTATGGCACCAATGAAAAGTGTAGGGCTCACCCTCACCATGGGTTTATTTACTCATTTGAACAGATCGCCCTTTGATTGTCCTCCTAACTGTTGGAAATGTTTACCCAAATGTTTCTGTGCCTTCAGAGCACTGTCTATAGATCTTAATAGGAGCCACAATTACTGCTAAAACTTAATAAAATAATCATCTTAAGTAAATATCAGTGTCCTTGAATGGTTTAGGCTGGGTTGAATGCATATTTTTGAATATGTCCTGGTTTGTGCATAATAATGCAAAGTCTTCTTCTGTCTCTATCTAGTAATTAGCGGTGACGCTCAGCAACTTTGTGTGTGTGTTCTGTAAGTGGATGGGGGTGTGTGGGGTTTGTTCACTGGGGTGTTAAAGATCACAGAGGAATATCTCTGCCTTTGATGTTTAATTGTATTGTAAAACACACTTTAGAATATTTCTGCATAAAGTAGAGTTCTGGCTGTGCTTTGCTTTGTGTTTGCTGTTTCTTTGTGTGTTTGTCTGTCAGCATGCTCTGTGTGTCTGGGAGGTTTTTGTGTGTGTGTGTGTGTGTGTGCGCGTGTGCGTGAGATCGAGTTTGCGTCTCGTCTTAGTCTGTTTGCGCGTCTGAATGTTTGTGCTTCTCTGTTTTTTTGTTTTTGTTTTGTTTTTTTTTGTCGGGGTTTTGTGAGGTTGTTGCTGGTGTATATTCAAATGAAAAGCCGTGATTTCTTTCTCGTCTTTTTTTCTGGCGCTGAGGAGGGTAGGATTTGATGTCTGGGATGATGGAGCAGTCGGGAAAACAGTGTCAGGGTGAGTGCTGAAAAGGCAAACTGAGAAGACAAGATGCGCAAAAAAAACAGAGCAAGACACTCACAAACAGAAGAACGAAATTTTCTTGAGCTACAACGACCGAAAATCTGGCCTCTGATCAGATATACTTCATGATGCTTTGTGATGTCATGCTTCACACACTCATGCAGAAGAACAGGATGTCCTGCCTTCTTCTTCCTGTTTCCTGCTTCCTGCCCTGCCTGTGGGTCATTATGGCAGCAGCTGCCTGCTGGGTGGTCTGTGCTCAGCACTCCTGACCACACAATCATATCGTCAGCTGCAGCCCACCTAAAGAGACAGCAGAAACACCTCACCATACTTGAGGCCTGCTCCCTGAAATATTTGGACAGGAGGAGAGTACTTGGAGGCACGGAGGCTGGAGGAGTACAAGGAGCAGAGACTGTGACTGATAAGACAAAGAGAAACATTTAGAGTAGAACAGAGGTTGGATTTCTTTGTTCAAACACTTAATAGTTCACATCAGGCTGCACACACTCAGCATTATGACTTAAATATGAAAATGAGGGTTAACATGGTGAGAAATGAGTTCATTAACTTCCTCATCAGACACTTGCATTAGCTGTAAGATTTTCACTTTTAATGTGATTCTGAGACAGTGTGACACACAGGATCTAGTCTGTATCTGTGATACTGGCTCTAAACATGCTGTGCAGTAAATCCTTCTCAGTTAGTTTGAGGGAAAAGTGTACATGTGCATAAATCTGCCGACAGAAGCCGTGTTCCATCATAAAACACAGTGCCTGACCTGTGAACGGTGCAAACTTCATACCCCCTAATATATTTGCAGAGACAGGACCCCCCCCCCCCCCCCCCCCCCGCCACTATCACCCTTTAGTGTGGCACACGTTTGGGTTACACCCAGTGCCAACAAAAAAGCAAAGCCATATAGGAGTAGGCCAGAGGGAGTGAGAAAAAAGTGTAGAAATATTTTCCAGTGGCTGTAATTTATCTTTGTCACAAGTGCAACATAGCCGAGTCATTCTGCAACAGAGTCCGGTGAGACGCACAGTGGTAGCTCTGTACCTCGGCCTCACACAGGCTCACATCCATCTGAAAGCCCGCTCTCTTGGCTGCCACAATCTGCACTGCCGCTCCCCATCCACACAACTGCTGCTATCGCTTATTTTTAGAAGATCTTAGATTCAGAGGAATAAGGTCGCAAATGTCAGGCTCCTGTGTGATGAAACAGCTCACACTAAATATACAATAAAAGGCGGAACGATTGATAAAACTGTCTCTTTTGTCTGCTCTAAGGGAAAGATAACGGTCTTAAACATGATGCTTATTTTCACGTCACAGTCTCAGATATCTGGGCAAAGTCTGAAATGTCAGGAGGTTTGCAAGTGCTATACTCCGAGGGGACCGTGCTGCTGAAAAATGCTGTTAACACCGTCTAAGTCGAGAAACATCTCAGTAAGAATCCTCACTCAGTGCTCTCTCTCCCTCGTCTTCTGCAGAGCACGCGGCTTAAGTAGGCGCTGTCCTGCCAAAGTCCACCAGAGTTCTTTTTCTCCTGTCATCTGTGCCATTCCCACACCAGAGGCCAGCCTGTGACCCAATGTGGACGGCAAAAGATTATTTTGAACACTTATGTTACTTCGATAAAAAAAAAAGAAAGAAAGGAGAAGGCAAAACAAAGAAATGCAGAACAAAAGGGAAAATTGATCAATAAAAAAAAAAATATACGGTATATACAACTTTTTCAGCTAAGGTTTTTCTGATATTAATCTTAGAATGATATACATTACTACAACATGCAGTACACTGAGGGTGGATAAGGTCAAAGTAAGGCACCCCACTTACACCCATTTTCTTTCACTCATCAATTTTTTTTTCTTACATTTTTTCATTCCGGCTCCTTCTGCCCTGTGATGTATGGCTTTTTCCTACAGTGGCTCTTCCAAAGTGCTGCTCGTGATGTCATTAATTTTATTCATACTTTATGGATGCTCTGTCTGGAAAAAAAAAAAAAAAAAAAAAAAACGGGAGAAAGGGGAGAAAGGGGGATAGGAATGGAAGAGAAAGAAGAGAGAGAGAAAGACGAGAGGAGAAGAGATGGTGTTGTAGAAGGAGATTTTCAGTGCAGTTGCATGTATAATGAATGAGGGGGCACTTTGTTTGAAACTCCAGCCTGCCGCTTCACTTCAAGCTTTGCTGGGCAGAGTGGGGGCCTTGTGATCTCACACCAGCCACTCTCTTTATCCTGCCAATAGATGCTTTCACCTGGCACTGTGGTTCGACCCAGTGGAAAAACAAATAACCTTGTGTGTGTGTGTGTGTGTAGAAGAGAAACACACATGGGCAGAGGGAGAGCGAGAGAAAGAGAAGGGGAGACAATGGAACAAGGGGCTGGTTGGAAAGGGTGAGAGAGGAAAGAGGTGAGTTTGTATAACAGCAGCAGCAGTGCAGTGACGCCCAGACGATACTGAGGAGAATACTGGCATCCAGCCCACACTTCCTAAATAGTGCTCTCTACAGAAATAGCTCAGCCTTGATATTGACTTTTGTCTGCTGTTTATGTGTGTGTGTGTGTGTGTGTGTGTGTGTGTGCGTGTGTGTGTGGATGTGTACATTCAAGCAAGCTCAGTTGGAGAGCAGAGATAGAGGAGTTTGAACTATCCCAGTATCCGTTATACATCTTGGGCTGGATATTTTTCCTCTTCTGCTGTGTGTGAACAATGAAGAGTGTGAGCCGCCTTTATAATTTGGTTTAAAATTGGCCTCCGTCTTATTTTTGGCCCTGTGCTGGACTCATGGTTTTATAAATAGCTAAGGGAAGTGCGGGGGATACCTGTCATGGCTCCAGCCTCCCTCCAGCAGAGTCCCAGGGCCTCCACGTCACATCCATCCACCGCCGACCGGCCCACTCCAGGCAGTGGCATAGCAGGCCCCTCGGGGGGAGACGAGCAAACAGGATGGGACTCGGTCTCTGGAGTAAAACACAAGAGGGCGTGCATTAGAGTGTGAGCATCAGCTGAAACTGTCAGATTTGTGAAGTACAGATCAGAGTTAAATTCCTTTACAAACACTGAGCGGAGTGTTAAGAGAAGTGTCAACAATAAAAAGGTCTTCAAAATGAGAAGTTGCTTTTGAGACACTTTGTGAGTGTAAGGTCACAGAGTGGGTTTCTCTCGTCTCCGCCATCTGCATGCCGAAGTGTCTTGTTAATTTCATGTCTGCGTCTCAGTCATATGCCACTAACAGCACGGAGAGTGTGATCTTTCTGTCTTTGCCTCGATGGTGCACACTGTTGTACTCACATTCTGCTCACACTTGCTTATTGAATGACAAACTTCACATGTTGGAGTGGTAGTAGTAGGTTTTGCAATGCTCTTAACAGAGGACTGACTTCATATTGCACATCTATACTTTACCTTCTAAAAGCTACGTTATATGTACTGTAGGGCTTATTCAGGGTAAGACTTGGGGAAACTTGTGATAAGATAGCAGCTTTCATCCCTCCATGAAACCAACTAATTTGTTGGTATTGAATCCACATTGTCACCCTGAGATTCTGTTTAATCTGGTCATCCGATAGAAGTGGTGGAAAAGCAGAAAAAAATATGATAAGCTTGTAAATCTATTAAACATAAATATTTTTTTTTCCAAGAATGAGTGGCACTCTACATCTTTATAATAGGGGTCCATAATCATTTTAGGAGTGGGTCAGAGACAAAGCAAGAAAGCGTTCTTGCCCTTGGTATACCGTCTCTTTCCACGACAAAAGACAAATCATTCCTCTTTTTTTCCAGAATGTGTTTTTTTTCTCCTTTTTTTCCCTTGAAGGGAATTGTGCTGCCTGTTATTAATGTGCTTTTGACAGCTTAATTTGATAAGCGGGCTACTTGTTAAAGAAGCCTTGGATTGTTCTCATGGAAGGAACATGCTTTTTTTTTTCTCTCCCCTCCCCTCCCATGTTCTTCAAAATGCTGCCGCACAGTCTGTCGATGACCCAGTTCTGAGAGATGGTCGAAAAACAAGGAAGAGCAGAGCGAAACTCCACAGGGAGAAGGAAAGGAGAGGAGGCAGGAGGGTTAGCGAGGAAGATCGAGTGAGGAGGAGATACTATAAGCAAGAAAGGCACTTGTGGGAAGTTAACTCAAATGCTTTTTTCTTTCTTCTCGCCTCCTCCTCCTCTTCTTCACTCTTCCTCCTCCTCCGTCTCTGAGCTGCCTACCTTCTCGGGCTCTTCTTCTTCTCCCCCTGTAGCCTAATCGGAAGAGAAACGCTGGGAACGATAACGGGGATTAGCTTCCACTGCTCACCAGCTCCCCTTGGTTAAGTACACGTGTAATGAGTTGTTTATTTGGGATAATGCACAGTAGGCTCAGCAGAAGCCCAGAGCTGCCCTCACCCCCTCCTCCCCCTCTGCTCACACACACACACACAGACACACACACCTACACACACACACTCTCTCACACACACACACACACACACACACACACACACACACACACACACAGCAATATAAAGGTATGTGCAAATACATACGTTCACACACTGGGCCACTCCTCCAAACACACCCACCCGCACAAATTCCCACACACAGCTGTGATGCAGGTCACTAGCTATGCAGAGGGAGTTAGGACATGGTTTGAAATGTGTATCAGTGTGTGAGAGGGAGAGTGTGTGCTTGTGTGTGTGTGTGCAGTGGGGGCTAACGTTCTCAGGCCTTCGCCGGGTCAGAAGGCAGGGGAAATTTTTTTTCTCAGGGTGAAGAGAAGGGGAAGAAATTGCATGATATGAGAAAAAAAAATAAAGGAAGGAACCAAGAGAAGGAAATGGGAGATGTTGTGCCCACCGTGCGTGTGTGTGAATGTGTGCGTTTGTGTGTGCGCGCCATGTTTGTGTGTACGTACATGAAGTGGAAAAAGCTGTTGCCTTGTGGAGGAGACGTGCTCCGCTATCATTAGCTGCGAGGGAGGGGTGGAGGGGGAGTAGGAGGGGGCAGGCGAGGTTATGTGAACGGTGCAGCTGTGCGCTCAGCAGAGGGATTTGGGGGCGTGGGGGGATGGGGGGGGGGGGGGGTCTCCAGGCAGCCAGGTCCTCACTGAAGCACCAGCTCAGAACATACAGCAGAAGCAGAAGAGAATACATACAGCAGAAGATTAAATTCAACCAAACACCACTGCCGCCCCCCATTCATCCCTTCACTTCCCAAATAGGAAAAATATATAAATGAAGATTGATGGGGAGGATAAGAGTGCAAAAGAGAGGAAGAGGAGGCAGTCAGTAATTTCACAATTTATATATCAAGTAGGGTGTGCGTTTTAAGCCATGTGTGGTTTCCGTCCACTTTCATCTCAAATTCCAGTCAAAATAAGTTGAATTTTATTTTAGAGATGTCCAAAACGTACTCCTGATAGATCCAAAAACTGTATAAGCAGTACTGAATTGTGGTTCAAGTTAAGCTCTCTTTGTTTTGGGGGATTTCCCCAACACTTGATGTACATTTTAAAAAAAATCAGTCAAATTTGTTTAAAGCTTTCCACCCCATGCACCTCTCTTTTTTTTCTTCCTCGCTGAAAGAGTCAGAACCCACGTATAGCGAAGGATGGTGCGGCAGACGAAGACCCAAAGTCGCTTGTCAGCCTGTGTGATCAGTCGCTGCAAAAAGACAAGGCAGAGGTGGCGGAGAGACGACAGAACACAGAACGGTGCCGGCGTGCACTGCTAATGCATTCAGCCTGCCACCGTATCCAACAACAAGGCAAAATATCACACAAGTCACTTCACAAGATGTTCCTACAACAACAACATCAACAATAACAGACATATAAATGCACACACACACACACACACACACACACACACGCTCAGGCAGACGCAGAGTCACACATGCATAAATAACCACACACAGCATGTTAAAAACCAACCATGAGGAACACGAATTTGAAAGCAAACAAACAAGTCAGAATGTAAGCAACTTGTCTGAGACTTTGTGACAGGAAAAATAAATGAAATTTGAAAAAAACACCTTTTGTTTCACATGAAAGAGTGCTAAATTGTGGTGTACCAGGAATTCAAATCTCAGAATGAAATTAAAGTAGTTCAAATTGGCAGCATTACTACGTTAGCACTACAGTTAGTGTTAGGCTAAAAATAAACTGGGTCAAACAGCAGTAGTCTTCTGGCATGAGGGGTCATCTCCATGTGATACAGAAGCCTCCACTCCAGCCACATATTGAGAGCAGAGGCACTCTGCCAAAGCTTGTAGCTTCACAGCAGTAATTTAATATTTGTTTGTCTCGATTATTTCATTCTCCCCCTCTCTCTCCCTGCTTCTCCCGCTTGTGGGGGTTAAGTAACAGTGAGCTTTATCAGATTACTGGCTCTGAGGTCTCTTTCAAACCTCTCTTTGCCATCTTGATTCTGTGCAGCTGTGCAGACTCTTTAATCATACGCTATCTTTTTTCACTCACCCCTCCCTCCAGTCTCCTCCTCCTCCCGTCTTCGCCTCGTCCCTCCTCCCCTAACATATGTTAATTGGCTGCTTTCTGTGACAAATTACGAGCGTTCGCTTTGATGAGGTCGGGTTGTGATGGTGCTGGGAGTGGAGTACAGTGCAACTGCCAGACCCTTGCCGGTTCCCCCCTTTAACCACTCCAAAAAGAAAGCGCGGCACCCAGCCGATGACTAATGAGAGGCTTGGACTGGGTCTGGCCCGGCCCTGGCCACCGTGGGGGCCACTCCCCTAAACAGAGGCTGATCTGTAGGTGCCATGTGCCGCAACACGCCCTCCACAATCCATACAACCTTTGCCTCATGCACCCCCCGCCACAAGCTCTCTCCTGGGAACTGTTAAGCACTGGAGTAGTTCGGAAAAGAGTTTTCCAACATGGGCTTTTAAGTTTTGTCATTTTTTCGTGATACAGATTTAGAGCACCTCGGTATATGTTGATTTTTTTATTTGATCTGCTTAATTTCTGAATGAACACAACCAAATTCAGCTTAAAACAAGTCACATAAAGCATACATCCTCTGTGTGTGTGTGTGTGTGTGTGTGTGTGTGTGTGGGATTGTATATCTGTGGTGAAGAGAAAGTGCCTGGAAACATTATGCCAGCCTCGCTTAAACAAACACTAACAGTGGAACAATCTCCGTTTAATGATGCACAGCGTCAACAGGAAAACAATGCTCACCAGTAATCAGCACAATCAGCTTGTGGTAACCAGAAAACAGAGGATTGAACCTGACATCATCCCAATATTGTTTTTCTTCTCTCTTTTAAGTTTTGGTTGGTTGACGTCACATTTTCACTCTTTCTCCATTCAATCTGCCCTACTGCTTCTTTTTCTCTCTGCATCTGTTTCTCCTTCTCTCTGTTACAATCTCTCTCTCTCTCCTTCCTCTACGATCTAGGTTACTCGGTTTCCGAGCAGAGCACAGGGACCAGAGGAAGAGAGAGAGAGAGAGAGAGAGAGAGGGAAAAAAACAGAAGGTCGAATCTATGAAGGACATCCTTGTTGAAGTGTGCAACCTTCTACTTCTGTGCAAATTACCCACACGCTGTGCTTAGACTCAGAGCCGCACTGTGGCTCGCACTTAAGCTCAGCGAGGCTGCGACCATGACACATAATGCTGCTGGAGTGTCACAATGACAGGAAAGGGCAATGTAAACTGTTGACCACATATGAATTTAATTAAAGTTGTATTTTGTCGGTAATTACCAGAATTCCGTATTTATTTTAATCTTTAGAAGTTGTGTTCCACAGCACAGCAGCTTCAGTATTTGCTTGTTATGATCACAACCTCATAAATAACTACTTGACGTAATAGTTTCATTGCTGAATCCAAACTTGCTGATGAGGCGAGACAAGGATAAATAGTAAATTCCACCACTTCCCCATTTAGGCGCCTGTCCCCACATGTTGACTTTGTTTCAACAAACAGCCAAAAAAGGACATAACTTTTCCCATCAGAAACTATGCAAAACAGATAGCTTGTAAGAATGCACACATTTCCATTCACGCCAAGTGAACGTAACACACACTCACAAGTGCGCACTGGAAAGGTTGACAAAACTAAGCATGGTGGAGAAGAAAAAAAGGGAAGTACGCCACTGTCTCGTGGTTGAATGAGGGGCTAGCCACATTAGCATTAGCCTGCAGGCCTTAATTGAGGCCAGGAGGGAGCATTTAATAATTGCTGTCAGAAGATCAAATTTAATTCTCCTCTTCTCTTCACAGCCACCACTGCTGTAGGGTAGAGTGAAACAAATTGTCATCAGAGATTTCTAAATGAACAAAGCTTTTAATTAGGGTGATTAGAATGCTGTGGCAAAGAGAAAGAATAAAGGGTGGGTGGGGGGGGGGTGATGAAATCATCAGCAGATCGTCTGAACTATGACTTCAGGTGTATATACAGCGCAGGCTGGGGGGAGGTGGAGTAAGGGCCAAAAGACTACAGGGACGCGTGTAAGTACGCATGGCCTTTGTAACAACAAGGCCTTATAGCCTCATTTTCAATCCTATGCCACAAACACACACATACATGTACATCCACACTGGAGAACATTACTAACATCCTGAGACATTGCCATACTCAGCAGGGAACATAATTGGGTGAATATGTCAGTGCTTTGTGTTCTTAGTGACATGACTCCCGGCTATTCCTATGGGGGTTGGGAATACTCATTGAAGGGTATTATAGTGCAATTTCTCTACATATTTTACGATAATATGAGAGTAGATTTCTCTTATTTGCCTGGTTTACTGACATAGGAATAGACAGGGGATTCATTACCTGTATAAATGGATTTAAACTTAATCGCCGTGATCATGAATGAACGTGTGTACGTTTTCTGTTCCTGTTGTTACATCTGGGGTCCTTGCAGGGCAACATGTGAACTGAGACAGTGGTTTACACTGACTGGAAAACATGACCTATACCACATAGCTTAACTGGAGAGAAAGAGACAGGCTTAGGGGAAGAAGTGAAAGAAACTGTGGTGTTGCCGATAAAGTGAAACTTATATGAAGTTATTTGTAGTTAAACATGTGCGTATCACCACAATCTGCACCACTTCCATCTTTATTTAAATACCATTTTGTCCCCCTTCTTCTGCTGAACTTCACTACACCTTCAACTCTGTCACCTCTATTAAGGTTTCTTTTTTTCTCGATCATCTTTTCTATCTCTAGTTCATACTTCAATGAGTCCATTGCTCCTCCTTATGCTCATGCCATGGAAAGACTGAACGCACTAAATGGTGATTCACTCCATCCTTTTCCGGGGCCTCTCCAAATTGTGGCTCGCCTTTGGTTCTGCTTTTTCTTCTCTTCTTCTTTTTTTTTCTGATATCATTTTTCCAGTTTGGCACAATCGTCTGTATATGTGCAGCTACTTTTGTCATTGCGGTCCTCTTAGTTATAGTTATCATTCTACACAAATCTGCTGACAATTGACAAGGAATGCCTGTTTAACCACGGTGGTTACTCTTCCCCACTATACCCGTCTGTCTGGCTTCGCCTCGCATTCATGTGTGCCCTCTCACTAGTCTGCCCGTGGCCCAGCAGCTGTGGCTTTACAGCCCTTGGCCTCCTTTCAAAGATGGGGGTTGATGCATTGTGTCAAGTCATTTTGTCCTTGGGGAAGTCAGCAATGGGCTATGGAAAGATGGCTCTCACCTGTCTGTGTTCTGTCTCTGACGAATGGCTACCTGTCTCCACTGTGGCTCTGATAGCTGAAGGCCTCTGTGTGAAGGTGCTGAGAGAGACGTGCAGCTGCCCAAACGAAGGGCAGAGCTCTGTACTCGTCTACATTTTTACTCTCTCATTACTGCCTGATACTCTTAAGACAACAATAGTCAAAACTCTTCAGAGAGAACTAAATATCTCAAAATTTGAATTCAAATTAATTCATTAAGATTTCTCTTTTCAATTAAATTCAGCTGCGTTCAGACAGGACCCTTTGAAGAAAACTAGAATGTTGAACAAACAAAGATAATAGCATGAGCTTTTTTTATGTCAAAATGTCTTTGCTGTATGTACGTGCGAGTACAGTATTACAGATTTTTTTTAATTTTGCATGCCATGTAAAATAAAGATATATCAGATCTTAGACACTTTATGTAATATTTAGACACTTGTATTTAACTCCATACATTTTTGTGTTTTAAATGTTCTCTGATATATCTCTAGGTTCCTGCAGTTTTGTTTAGTTCAGAGATTTAACGTGTTTAAGATGCCAAGCGAATGCAAGACAAAAACTGTTCAAATTTTTTTTTCTTGAAGCTGATTGTTTACCATAAATATAACTTTAAAATCCCACTATAGTTTATCTAAAATGTATTCAAATCAGAAAACTTAAAGATACTCAAAGATTTGCACTTACAAATGTTTGAATTCAGTTTTTTAGTCTGAGAATCAAAATATATAATTTATAACTAATTAGTTTCATTTTTAAAATTTTAATTGGAAGTATAAAAAAAGAAATGAGTTTTACAAAGGCCTCAAGTATGGTATTCATTACGTATGACTTTTATTGTTTGCACTCTTCTTTTACTTGTGATTAGATTTTTATTTCAAATTGACACCATGCGAACGTTGTAATTTAGTGACGGAAGCACCTTTAGCACCTTTGATTGTGAGTGCACGCTGATGTCACATCCTTCTGCTGATCTGACTGTGGATGAGTGTGTTTCCTGTCTTTCTGTCCCCGAAGAGCCCAGGTCCAAGCTGTTGAATTGCAGGATAAGAATGGAAACAGGGCTGGCAGAGTCTCATTAGAACCAAAATCATTTAAGCTTAAAGTTCCAGTCTAAACTTTTAAGTTGAGAAATTAGTTGAACTTGGTTTAGTGAATACACTGAGAGCTCATCTTTTAGCACTTGTTCTGCTACTTATAACAATATACTTTGTTCCATAATGTCAATCACACTTATGAGTTCTCCACAGAGTGTAGGAAACTGTGCCAACCACAGGCTATTGGCTCACTTTCCTGCTCATCAATAGACAGGTGTCTTAGTTCAAAGGCACATAGAGATTGAAAATAGAATACATGTGAACCTGTCTTACTAATGATCCAACTAAATCATGAGCTAATAGAGAGAGACAGGTGAAGACATATCCTCCAACACACCACACACACAAACACACACAAAGACTCACACACAGGCACACTGCAGCCTCTCAAATTCAAGTTTAGCTCGCTGGGAGATAAAAAAGAAGGAATGAACACATTATGAGATGATCCACCACTATCACTCTAATCCCCAGATGTTCATGTTGCTAATCTCTTTAGCCGCTAACATGTTAAATTAGCCCTAATATCTGCCGAGATTCAGAGCCATAGAGGCCCACCTACGCATGGGCTACCGCCCAGGTTTAGGTCACTCTTCTCCTCCAGCTCTGGAAAAGGATACAGACATTAGAGTGGGGGGCGGGGGTGTTGGTGGAGGCTGAGGGAAGTAACAGTGATAGCCATTCGTCACCCTGCCTATCTCGCTCTGACAGATGGGGAGTGTGGTGTGCCACATAGAGGAGTCACTGCCTGTAATGACATTAGAGGCACAATGAGACATGATACAATTTTTTTTTGCTGTTCCCTTCCATCCTGGCCATCATCTCGCTCCTTTGGCTTGATCCTTCCCCTCCTTTCATTCCTACTGGTACATCTCCATCCATCCTGTCAGCAGATAAAGTGGAGTGTTTTTCCAAATGCAGCACAAGCACACAGAAACGCAAACACATTTACACGCGCTACATCAAAAACACTAAGAAGAAATCCCCGACAAATCTGCCAAACTGAAAGAAAAAAGTTTTACATTTGTGAGGGGTAATAAATTCTTCTCCCTGACAGTCTGAGACATGCTTAAGTAAAAACAGTGCACTGTGTGTGTGTATGTATGTGTACTAACGTTCAGATTGTATTTGGAAAACCATATTAAAGCGTGTTTTTGGTTCTCCTCTTCAAGGAAATGGGAGTTTATTTAAAAAGAGAGAGAGTTTATTTAATGTGCCATACACCTCCTAAAAGGTTTACTTACTGCACTGTAATATGTTATTTTAAATCCTCACAGCCACATTTCCTAGGAGGATAAGGGATACTGGCATGATATTTTTTCGGGACACATGCTATTACCAAATGTGTTGCAGATGTACCATGAGGCGAGGTGGGGTTTCTTAGAAAAACATCGCCAATCCTGTCATGATAAATCACCTTCCCCAATTTGCTGTAACGTGTCTAGAATTAGGATTTGATACTGAAGCATCAGCAGATTCCTGCACGGAAGGAAAGTAAAATTTTCACCATTTTCTCTGAATGTAGAAACAATTTGGTGGGTGATTGTGTGTAACTCTGGTTCTTGGAACTTGAATTCTTGTAGGCTACATTTCCTCCTCATACACAAACAAAGCCCTGCAGTTGTCTTTCAAAGTGACGAATAAATCCTGAGCATGAGTCAAGGTAAAGTTCCTCTTTTTGCCGCTCCCTTGATTCAAAGAAGTCGTCTTCCGTGTCCTAAATAACAAAGCCACATTAACAAGCACCCTACAGACCGTCTATTAGAATGTGAAAAAGCGCTGTGTGCTGTATATTAGTTTTTAGTGACTAAACACTTGGGAGAGAGGCGACCTAGAATCAAGCGTTGCGGTGCACTGAGTGTATATGTTCTCATCGTCCTCTCAGCTCCACTTGTGAAACCCAGAGAGAGAGGGAAAACGCTTGTTAGATCTATGTGCTGAATCCCTGCTCCCTCTCCATCTCTACCATTCTCCCCCCAGCTTTCATCCCCCCCTCTCTCTCTCTCTCTCTCTCTCTCTCTCTCTCTCTCTCTCTCTGTCCGTCTGCTTAACAGATGGGAGGGTCGTGGGTACAGCTATTCCCCTCCCCCTGGAGAGGCCTGGTGCCTGTTCAAAAAGAACCCTCTTTATGCTTCACTCCATTTCTCTCTCTTCTCCTCTGCGTTTCTCTGTCTTCATCTCTGCTCTCCTTCTCCTTCATGGTCACCTCTCTATTTCAGAGCACGGAGAGAGAGTTGGGGACAGAGAGGATATAAAACAAGCAAAAGGGGCAACCATTGTCCTTCTGTCTGCTTGGTGCCAGTTTGCCCTTCGACCTTAACAGTCATCTGCCCCAGCCACCTTCCACTTTACCAGGCCGGTGTGAAAGCAAGCATACCATTAGTCAAACTCAAACTGCAGAGACGATAAAGAAACTCTTTTGTGTATGCTTCATCTTCCTCAGCGTGTTCCCTCTTCCTCTGCCCCTTGCTTCAGGATTAGCAAATTGGCTTAACATGTGTAAGCTCGTTAGTTCTTTCTTCTGTGTCACTCTGTCTTCTAAACTCCCTTCTTTTTCTCCTTCAACTTATTTGCCCTATCAAGGTCAGATGTCAGTGTCAGTGCCGTGCGAAAAATTCCTGCCTGTGCTTCTCTACCATGTTTGCCAAACTGCGATGGTTTCTTCTGTTACCCTTCAGTTCTTGGCAGCATGAGGCTAAATTGGATTGCGTGAGTCAGTGGTAATCTGTTAAGTTAACCGATGCTCTTTCCACCGACAGGGGAAGGAGAGGGAAAGAAGCCCGATGAGGAGGTGGGTGCTCGGTTCTTATCCAGAAGCGGCCTGGCACTCATATGGGACGGGGGCGGGTGTGAGGAAATGTGGGGACGGAGGGGAAGGGGACTTGCGTCGCTGTGTGGGAGGAGGTAGAGGAGGCGACCGTGTGAAGGGATAGGGAGAAGGTGAGGAGGGGTTGGTTGAGTCTGGGAGGCACCGACACGGGGCTAAGCGGCAGCAGAACCTCACCTCAGGGAGCATTGGCTGGTGCTGTGAGCCAAAAGCGGGGATTAAATGTTCAGGACATGGGCTTAGTCTTAGTGCTAATGTTACGTAAGGCCTAAGGTGTTGCCCCAGCGGTTGTTGACATTGAAAGGTTCAGCTCTGCTCAGCGGACTGTGGGAGGAACGAGGAGGTGGAGGCCAGGAGGCAGGGATCACAAAGGTAACGCCTCCTTGTTTGGAGCGCTGCCCGGGCAGGGAAGTGTTGAGTACAAAGACTGGGAGGGGATGATGCTGTCAGCCTGTGATTGAGGTACGCCGGCTTGATTGATATCCTTGTCTGGCTGTCTTGTGCCAAAGCGCTTCGGTGTTGGCTTGTAATCCCAGTTTGTCTGACAACATCCTTCTTTGTTTTCTTCCAGAGGGCAGTGCTTTGTTTTTCTGTCTCTGGATGGGTGTGTGTGTGCAGAGCAATGCTCAAATGTTTTGGATAGCCTCTTCAGAGCTGCCACAGAGTTATTTTAGATCTTGTTGTTATTATGATGGCGCAGTCCAGCTGTTGTCTTAACTGCCAAATGATGCATTTGTGTTTGTTACTCATTTCTTCCATAAGTGGGCGTACACCAAACATCAACTTGGGAAGATTTTTGTCACACATTTCATCATTGTTCAACTAATGTCACATTGTGTTTTAAACTGATGTGATGGAAGATTTTTGCGGAAATTCTCAAAATGTACACAGGGATCGATGGGATGTTATTCCTAAAGAGATCAGATATAATATCTAAATTTGCACCGTGCATTCATGTAAAGGCCAAATTATCTTACTATTGTTACTTTAAGAATTTAAAATTACTGTAGCACACTTGTCGTGAAGATCTTCAGTTATGTACTAAAGCTACAGGCCTTGGTCTGTTTTAAGAGCCAGAGTATCCCTGGATGTTCCTATTACGCGCTTTCATTATCAATGTCCTACTCTAGCACAAAGAGGTCAAGTGCATAGCAATGTGCTGCGCTTACCTCAGGGGTTTACTGCTTTCTTGTGCTTTCTCATGCATGTTACTCAATAAAAAAGGGGACGAAAAAAGGGAAAAGAAAGGGGGCAAGGAAGTGCTTTACAATGTGCATGTATGCGGGATGGTGCAAAGGAGAGAAGAAGAGAGATTGAAGAAGAGAGCAATAGTGAGGAGACAGAGAGGGAGTGATAGAGAGAGAGACCGACGTGTCTTTTGGTGAAGCGGTGTCGTCTTCCACATCAATGTCTGATGCTTGTGCTGCCAGGTGCCGGAAATCTGGTTCAGAAAGGAGACAAGAGAGAAGAAGGGGAAAGTAGAAGAAAAAAAAAAGGCAGGGTAGATGGAGGATTTTTTTTATGTGATGGCGCTGACAGCTCCCCTGCATTGCACTGTGCTTAAATAATGGGATGCTCATTTGCATAACGAGGGACGTTATCACCTCTACTGTCAAAAGAAAACACAACAACAGTTCTTCTGCTCCTCCCTGAGATAGATTGGGTTGGCCTACTTTAGCACTCTGGAGAGATGCACTGGAGCTCAGGCTCAGCCAAACTCACACAAGAACACACACACATACGGACACACAGTCGTTAACTCGTGCAAACTTTTTGGAGCGCAGGTTTCTTCGCACATACAAGCGGGGTCATCAGCTGCTGGCATCCACCCCTTTAAGCAAAGGCAAAAGTGCGAATCTTCAGTTGGACACATATGCAAAGTCTAAATCTGGATGACGTTCATGTTGGAATTCAGTTAGATTTCTGCCTCAAAGAAATATCTATTTAACATGATTCAAAAGATCACTCTTGGCACCTTTTGTCTTTTTTTTGTGGCTTTGTTTTACTAGAACATGGAAAGACTGAGCTTAGTTTTACATCTGTATTCCATCCTGTGATTCACGTCTATCATTTTGGAGATGAGCTCTAGATAGACTTGCAAAAAAGCCATGTCTGGCTGTAACAGCACTGTCAATACAGTGCAGTTCATGGGAAGAAAGAAAATGTATTTCTCAGTCTGGAGGTAATGTTACAGTGTCGGTGATTAGAGCGTTTAAGTTAGCGGCACTTCCAAAACACTGTCAAACTCTCTGTGAACGAAGCGAGATCCTGACAGCGCTGTCTTCTCTCATAGTCGGTGCCTGGGAAAAAAAAAATGCAAAAACTGATTTGCATGATATCGACAGTGAAAAACACAGCGGCTCTCACAACATTGTTGACAGATTCTTTGTCTTTCTTCACCCTCCCTTGTGGCTGCCATGATGCCACTTTTATTTTTTTCTCCCAGTATTTTGCCATATTTCATTTCATTTAATGCTCTTCCTCTTCTCTCCCCTCCCCATCCCCTCCCCTTTCTTCTTTCTTTCTTACAGGTACGGATGCTGGAATCTTTGAGTTGATTGGAACAAATAGAAAGCAGAAAAAAGACAGATAAAGAAAGAGCAGAAGAGTGACAAGAAAGAAGAAGAAGAAGAAAGGGGAGAGTGAAGAAAGCATAGAGTTCTTTAGAAAGAGGAGAGAAAGAAAAAAGACGGGGACGATGGGGAGAAAAAAGATTCAGATCACGCGGATTATGGATGAACGCAACAGACAGGTAAGTCCCTGGGGGATGGGAGGATGGATGAGTGTGAGGGTGGGGAGGAGGAGGGGTGGAGGAGGGAGGAGGGAAAATCACCCTGCACCCCTCATAGCCCTGAACAATGAAGGTCTTCTGGGAGTCTGGGCAATAATGTGAAGTGGACAACAGAGAAGTGTATGAGGGGATATTGCTTTGGGTGTAGATGTTCCATTGGTTCATAATGGTGGGTTTGTTTGTGTGGGTGCACCAGGACTACTTTTTCAAAACAGATTTGCATGAGAACATTTGTAATTCTTAAACAAATGAACATCTACTGCATATAACTGCCCACTTTAAGGACTGCAGCCTACGCACATAACTGTAGCACCCTTCACACACCCAACCTCTTGCCACCAAGTTTAGCTCACCAGCAGTGGAATATTACCGAGTAGCACCGGAGTGGCAGGGTGGGAGAAAACATAAACAAACAACCAAACAGTGATGGGATGGTCCAAAGTGACACACTGGATCGAGCCAACAGGGCGGAGATGAGGTGGAGACAAACACTGAATCAGTATTTTTCTTGAGCTAAATCAGTAACAGTAGAGCCGCTGTAGCTTTCCTGTGCTTTTACTGTGCATACGTAGCAATTAGAAAAAAGAAAAAAAATAACATTTTTTTAAAATAACTATCTTTGCAACAATAGGTTTTTTGCAGCACACATTTTTAAGAACAGCTGGCATTACTTGAAAGAGACATAATAAATTGTGGATGTCATGGCCCAAGCAGACACTGCCGTCGGTGGCAGGAAATAGATAGAGACATAGCTCTCTCACTGCCCCCGAGGCCCGCAATTGATCACTTCCTGTGGCACGACTGACCACTGACACTTTGTCAGCTTCCTGGCAGCCCAATTGGATCCATACGCTGCTAACATGGCCCCTGGATCACAGGTCAAATGTGCACGTAGTCACACACACCTTGTCTTAACACAGGCTTACTTCATTGCTTTTGCAGTGTCTCCGCTGGCGACATCCACAATGAGAGCCACACAGAGTAAAGCCACACAAAGAGGCTTGAGGAATTGATCGGTCGATACTGAAGGAGTAATTGAAGCAGATTGTGACCTCTGTCAGGCATCAACTCAATGAGTGAGATCGAAGTACAAGAGGAGAGTGAACATTTGAGTGTGGGGAAAGAACTTCAAGTAATTATGATTGACTGTCTATGATGCACAGTTTTCACCAGGAAGCTCTAATACTGTTCTAATGTTGTAATACTGTGTTCCAGGCTGTAAGAGGTGGACATTTAGGGTGTCAGACAATCGTTGAACAGTGATAATCCAGGGGGACATATTTCATAACCCATTTGCAGCTAATATAACAGTTTGGGAAAGCAGATAAATTCCTAGCTTATGAATTGTTAGCTTGGAATTAATAATAATATAAAAGGTGATTCAACATCAAAATAAGTAGTTGTCAAACAGTACAATTAGTAAAGAAAAAGAGAACCATGGGCGCTGTGTTAATGTGATCAATGATTAAGTCCTGCACAAAAACAAAAGTGCAAAAGAAACATAGAAGTCAGATTGAAAAACGGGTTGGGAACTTGTCTCACTAAATATACCTTTGTGCTCTGAATTATAACCCATGTATTTGTTTTTGAAAAAGACACAAGCAGACAGAGGAAGAGCAAGGAGTAGGTCACACAGTTTTACATGAAGACTACAGCTATCATGTTGCAGCAGCACCCACACTTCCTCCTTAGCGTTATCTCAGCCCTTCTCTCTCATCCAGCCTTAGCCTGGGCCCGCCAGTAACACCAGGCACTCCGGCTCCTGCGGATAAGGAGGGAAAGAGGGAGACAGGAAGGACACCTGAGGGGAATCGATGCCTGAGATATCCGGGCTTTACTTACAGGGAGAGGAGGAGGAGGATGAGGGAGGCGAAGAGAGGCGAGGGAGAGGAAAAAGGGTTCAGAGAAGGAAAAATCAATACATGGCTGAATTTTGTTGTTCTGATCTCTTAAATGATAGCTTGGTTTGTCGTGTTTGTTTAAGTCCAACAGCAATTCCTACTGACATGATGTCATTGATCTTGTGAACACCACACACATGAGGAGCGTATGGCACGAAGTGTCATTCAACCTACGACCTGAATAAATGACATCACTAAATATGTAGAGGCGGGCATCACAAGACAGACACAGAAACTTCAATTTACTTCTTAAAAGAAAAAAAAAACAGTCAGAAAAAGGAAGCTTTTCATTTGCATGTTTTCACTTCCTATTTAAGGAAATGTTCCTGAGTCTGAGCCAAATAAACAGCAGAGGAATTTGTATAGAGCTGATTTACACCTCGAATTCTTTACATACTTTTTTATTTGTATAAGGTTTGAGCAACTTCTTAAAACAGACCCATTTTTCCATCATTTCTACAAATGGTAAGGTATAGCAAAAGAGATAGATATTTGACATAATCTGAATAAATAAGCTTTAAAAATATATAACTCAACATGGCACAATACTTCTTTCAGTCCCAAATAACTGCAAAAGCCTCATATAACATTTCCCTTGATGGTTACATGCCTACATAAACTTCATATTGCAGACGTCTTTCGAGGGGCACCACTCTGTGTAGCTGTCATCAGTACCTTGCCACCTACAGGGCTACATTGCCCACCATGCAGTGGCGGCAGCATCACAGTGGGCACAGGGCCTGGCTCTCTCTGGGCGGCCACTTTGGGCTGCCACCCCCAGGCCCTGAAACACTTCCCGAGAGCAGGGGCAGAAGGACCAGGCCTCCCTGGCGTTGACTGGCTGCCCGGAGCTCTGGACAGTGGGCAGCAGTGTATGAGCCCTGGCTCCAAGCCCCACGACCACTCAGACCCTCTCCCAGCCTCGGGCACATGAAAGGGCCCCCTGTGCCATAAACTCATGGGCTGCTCACACAGAGTACTCTCTCTTGCTCTTGCTACCACACACACCTTCAGTCTGGGATGCACGCACAGGTGTGTGAAGACATACCCTGGCAGAAGTTTGAGAAACATCAGATTACACTTTGTCACATGCTTAAATGATGATTTGGTGTCTTGTTTTTCGCAACATAGCCAAATGCACACTTGTAAACACGTGTACACATTTGAAACACATCTAATCTCTCAGGAGTCGGTCCTGGGGATTGATTAATTTACTGCAATTGGCTCTAATTAGTGTAACCTCTCCAGCCAGTGCACTCGGTGGACTTAATTTAGGATGACTTGTTTGTACAAATCAGTGTGTATGTGTATGCGCATGTGTGAGACATGTGGCTTCCAAGGGGGGAAGGGACCCTGAGCCAAAGGTTAATCATGGACCAGGTCATCAGTGGCAGGAAGTAAAAACACAATCTC
This sequence comes from Symphodus melops, assembly GCF_947650265.1. Taxonomy (NCBI): domain Eukaryota; kingdom Metazoa; phylum Chordata; class Actinopteri; order Labriformes; family Labridae; genus Symphodus; species Symphodus melops. The sequence continues at coordinate 40,313,677 of NC_136691.1, read as the reverse complement.
CAAACTCCCCCAAACAAATGTCATACAATCACAGACTTAGCTGGAAGAAGATTACAAATCATAGTTTTTATGTCTTCCTGCACATGCCGCCTCTCTTCCCTCACATTGCAAACAGCAGCGCTGCCGCTGAAATAAGGGGTCTTTTTGTTTCAGCGACAAAGCATTCTTCTCTCCAATCAACAGCACTGGGGTGAGAAAATGTGCAAGTGAAATTAACAGCAGGAAAATAATGAGGCCCACAGGGTCTCTGCTCACCCCTTCACCCCTCCTCTAATTCCCTGTTTCCCACCTTTTACTATCTCCTCCTCTAACAGAGCAAGTGGCACTCCTCTTCGTCATATGTTCAGCTGCGAGACCTCACCTGGAAAAGGGCTCACCTTCAATCTGCTGTGTTTGAATTCTTTTATTTTTCTTATTCTCCATTTCGTTTCTCCTTAGCGTGTTTTGGCTCTCTCATGTCACTATTTTCACTCAATAGAAAGTCTTCCTCATTTGCTTCTTCTCTTTTTTTCTTTGATCTGCTATAATGGTCACCATGTTCAGCTTTTAAATTAAAGATTTGTATTTTATTTTACACCCTAAAATGATTTACTATAAAGTCTTAAACTGGGTTTGAGGCCCACAATGTATTTTTTTGTTGCTTTTTTAACTTTGAATAATTGACACACAACCAGAAGCTCATTTAAATCTTTCTTTTTATTCCATTTTTACAAGACTTTTTTAAAAATAAAATACTCAGTTTCATAAAATCTAGAGGGAACAGTTTTCTTACGTAAAAAAAAAAAATCCCTGAAACATTGAGCTTTGTTGTGTCAAAAAGTGGAGTGTAGAAAAGTTTATATCAAGTGCCCCTAACCTCCTTTTTATTAAAATAGAGAAAACGCTGGGCTCTTTCTTAGTGTCACGACAAATATGTAAGTCTACCACTTTTTTCTCAGTGGGTACAAGCTGTTGATTTTTCAGAATAGACTGGACCTTTCAGTTAAAAGCGGCTTGCATTGTAAGGCCCCTAACGCTTAAACTGTCATAATTAAGACATCAATCCGTCAGTTGTACAGGTTAGAGTTAAACATAAAGTTGATTCCACTCAATGAAGAAATGTTTGGAGTGTGTGGCCTCCTGTTTCCTACTGTATAATGAAGGCACACTGAAAAAAGGATGATAAGAGGGGTTTTTGAGGAGAGAGAAGAGCATAGCATATATTAGAGGTGGGACAAAGCCTCTTTTGTGGTAATGCCCCTCTTAACAGCTTCTTTGGCTGTGAGGCAGAGTTCAGGACCAGGTCTTTGGCTCCTCTTAGTCCTTTTGCGTAAGCCTGTGTCTTCCTGCTCGGCCCTTGACAATGGGAGAAGTGTTTGTCCCAAGTCCAATCGTCCTGCTCAAAAGCTGACTGACATCTAAGAATGTGTGTGTGTTTCCCTTCATGGCCATGTTTGGTTTGCTAACCAGCAGTTTTTTTGGTGCCTGTTTCTCCTCTCCTCCTCCTCCTCCTCCCCAAGGGAAGCAGGCAGGAGGTGGGAAGCAGAAGCGAAGCCATTGTGAAGGGGAAGCCACTGGCCTCTTCCTGTTATGAGAGGAAATGCATACAAATGTGCTTCCTGTACATCCACCCCCTCTATGCTCCCTCCCCCTCCTTCATCTCTCTCCCCTCTCACCCATGTGTCACAGAAGCTGTCTCCTCTGTCGGTCCCTCTGTTGTGCTTTTTTACTATAGGGAATTGTAAGTAATAATTTAGTTAATTGAAATAAAACAAGCAAAATAAAGAAATGCAAAAATCAATTCAATCAGAATTACAAAAGAAAAAGTTTAACTTTCCAAAAGGGAAAAATGTGTGTGTGTGTGTGTATGTCTAAACCTCTCAAGGGATTGGTTTATGTGGTTTGTGCAGTGTACAGTGTTTGTTTATGATCTTTTTTGCTTGTGGGTAAGTGCGCATTATGGGCCAGCATATTTCAGAATAAAGCCTAATATCGATATGTGTGTATAAAATGAAATAATTATTAGTGTATATAATGAGAGGCAAGTGAAATGTTTGTCAAATTTTGTCTCTTTTTCATAGTTAAGCAATCTCAGCAGGTTATGCTTTGATTAAAAATGTGGTTATTGATGTAAATGAGTAAATATTTTTCCAAGAAAAATATTGAAGGAGGAACAAAATTCTAAATGATGTTTTTATTGTGGATGCAGAGACAGAATTTATAGAGCTCACTTGCTTTAAACAGTTCGTATTTCTCTTATTTTCACTGTAAGAATATATGTAGGACTCAAAATGTTAGCCTCAAACTAATAACAAGGATGCATGCATATACTGTCCTCAAAGCACAGAAATATAACTTTTTTAAATTAAATTAAATTTAGTCTTTACCTCCACAACCACAGTGGTTAACAAATGTCTGAATGTGTGTGTGTTTGTGTGTGTATTTGTGCATATGAAGTTAGGCTTCACACTCTGGTTACCCATTTACTGTGAAAAAACACAGTTGGCTTCACACTCACACCCTTACACTGTACGGTCCCTTTTTACCAGTACACATGGTCGCAAATGTGCTGTAATGTCGCGCTCCTCTTTATTAACATAGTGGTGTGTCTAACAGCACCCACTGACCAAGGAAACAAGATGACACCCACACTGACATACGGGTGGTTTACAGTTGGGGATTTTTGTCAGTGTAACAACTAAGAGCTAAGGGCTCATTAATTCAAAGGACAAGCTGTTCAACTCAATACAAAGGCTGTACACCGACATCAGAAATATAGTTGTTAATAAACAAAAAATATGTAAGAGAAATAAGATATTAATACTCAGATTTCTGCAAAGAAATCATTAGTTCCTTTAATGAGGACTGTTTTGGACTTAGAGAGGGCACTGGTGACCTCACCAGTCACATGGCAGCGTCATGAGGCCATGCGGTAACAACAGAGTTACTTCAATTGGGGAACTTTAACACTGTACATAAAAATTGCATTGCTAAGATACGGTGAAAATGAACACATCCCACTTGATGTTTGCACCAGTAATTGCTATTAAAACGGCCAACTGTGTGTTTGCTCGAGCAAGAACTCAATGTATGCATGCCTGTGTATTTATGGATGCATGAGTATGGCGTTAGTAATATATGTGATTTGGAGGTAGCAGGTTGTACGTGTCAGATTGAGATGTGGGGGTGCACTGGTGTGATTTTTATGTAGGTGTTATTGTTTGGTCAGTAAATGCTTTTTCATAATCACACACTTATTCTCTTCCTGTGGTGTTGTTAAAGTCAGTGTATGTGTGAATTATAATATGTGAAAAATGCATGCTAGGTTTCTCATTTGAAGTGTGAGGCTCAGGAAAACTTTGATTGGATTTATTTTGCATGTTGAAGTTGGATGCAGTGAATGTCAGAATCCAAAGCTACTTGTTAGTTACACAGATTCTTTCATATTCTCTTGATGCTCATGTCTGATATGTTAGCTTGGATCACTAACATGTCAGTGGACCTCCCTCTATTTGAGATCAGCAGCTCCAGATCTCAGGTACTCTCACACTTGCAGGCCCTGTGTGAGCCTCCTTTTGAAACATTAATGGCCCTAGCAGAGTGTGTGTCTGAGTGACTGGGTGATAACGGAGACGGGCCAGCAGCGAGCTTTGTCCTGCGTTTGCCCCTGATGCCCTCATGCATTCAAACCCCAGAGGGAGGAGAACACCTCTCATGTCCTGAACCTGAATATCTGCTGTGACCTTAAGTCCCACAGTCCTATCATCTTATAGTCTTGCTCCTAGACTATTTTGTAAATGTTCTTGTGTCTGTTTTGGTTGTGGATGCTAAAGCTCCAATATGACAATTAATCTTGTTGTCAAGTGTTTAGACTGAGACTTGTTTTTGTTTTTTTTTACATCTCAGCATGACTGTATAAATGTCAGTATGGTATTTAGAGCCCATGGGAGCTTTTTCTTCTTACACAGTTGATGAATCAGATGGGTTTGTGCCGCAGTACACAACCTGACATTGCACACGTAATGTAATAACTCTGGTTTCAGCCTCTGTTGTCTGACACATGGCTCGACGTGATGCGGTGACATCACTGGAAAACTTTTAGATGTGGAAGTGGGTCCAGGATTCTGCAGTTCATGTGGGGAGAAAAAGAAAAAGAGAGTGTGGAGGAGAGGGATAGATAGATATTTAGTTTCCCTGGTGCATCCTGGGAGATATGATTTCAGGAAATCCAAAACTATTTATCAATATCCATTCAATCCCGTCTCCTCTTTCAGATGTGGGAGTTGTGAAGAGAAAATGTGAAGGGCAATGCATGATAGAAATCTATTCATACATTACCTTAATTGACCACACAGAGAGATCTCTTTGAAACAGGTTTTATAGCCCGCAGTTAGAGTCTTCATGATTGTATTCCGAGCATGTTTAACTGAGTGTTGGGCGGTTTTCATTCTCTGTTTTTTGGCCCACTTAAGTGTCAGAAGAGAATAGACAAACATGCAGTTAATCAACAAACTGTGATCATTAGCTACCAGCTGGGCGCAGATCTGGCACTATTTCCTCTTTGTAAAAAAAGCTTTGTCAATACAGATCTCTCATGTAAATAATACACACAGTCACAGCAAAAAATCAAAGAAAGTTCAATACAAAAAAAAAAAAGCAACGTGTCTCAGAGAAAGAAGCTGGCAGAAGCATCTTTTTTTTCTTTTTCCTATACAGCTACAGAGCTTACACACATGGCTGTGAAAAGAAAGCAGGTGCAGCTCACTGGAATTAACTCACTTTCACTGCTCTAGTTTTGATCCAAACAATAGAGGAATAGAGGCTGTTCTATTTTAATAATGTGGCCGCTTGCATTCATCAGTTTTAAAAGGTGGTGGTCTTGGGCCTCACACACACACAGACACAAACACACGTACCTGCATATAGCTTCAATAAATAAAACAATATGTGTGGTTTGAGTCGAGTGAATTGTCACGTTATAAGCGCTCACAAACAGCATCAAGAACAGTCTGAGAGCAAATCTGTTATTTACATCAAAGGCCTCTTACTCACTTGGAGAGGCGGTTAATTGGGCAACACAACAGCTGAACAATGTGTGTTAGTGTTAGTGTCACTGTGAGAAAATAATGTTACATGTGTGCACGTTTGTTATGTTTAAAGCTGGACTAAAACAGCACTCACATTCAGGCCATATGAAATGGACTCTTTAATGCTACATCTGTTTCATGATGAACCTCAGGGCGCTTTGATGTACAGGCAATAACTGATCTTCTTTACCGTTATCTGTCTGAGACACACTGTTTTCAGTTCCTTAAATACAAGGCCAGCTTCTTTTTTCTTTTGTTCCTGGCATGGTGCATGGACTGTTACAGTCAGGGGGTTTTGAACCAGCTGCAGACTTCACTTTCATTTAGTTATGTTTCCCTGAGAACAGCTCATTTTAATATGGAAAATATGTGACACTAGAATTCTATTTATTCCTCTACTGTATTGAGGTTGGGTGCATCTTTTGTTTTTCTAAAACTATCTTCAGCTCATAAGAAATGGTTGATCTGATTTGAACTTAGATCATTCATTTCATTCACTTTAGCTAATCGTTGTCCTGTTATTCCTTTGTCTTCCTCTTCTTTTACCCAGGTGACATTTACAAAGCGAAAGTTTGGCCTGATGAAGAAGGCGTACGAGCTGAGTGTGCTGTGTGACTGTGAGATTGCCCTGATCATCTTCAACAGCACCAACAAGCTGTTCCAGTATGCCAGCACAGACATGGACAAGGTCCTGCTTAAATACACCGAATACAACGAGCCCCATGAGAGCAGGACCAACTCTGATATTGTGGAGGTGAGATACAAGGAAACGCAGACGGTGCACATATGCATAAAAAAAACACACGCACAGATTAACACACGCTCATGCAAACACACTGAAACGCAAACGCAGACAGATGGTTACAGCGTTTGTGACTCATTCAGCAACCCTTACTTCTCTCTTTCAGTCTTCACACCAAACAGTGTAAGAAATGATTGCTCTGTCTGTCTTCCCCAGGGTTTCAGTCCCAACATGAATCCCTTAAAAAGCTGTTTTAAGACACATAGTTTATCAAAAGTCAGACATTTATATTCCAAATTCTACATTAAAGTTGATTTTTTTTGTGTTTTCTTTACTTTTTTTGCGCTAATGTTGTAGCTTAGCATTGATCTGGACCTTTCAGACTCTCCTTCTGTGGCGTAGAATCAGCAGTACCTTCCTCTAGTGCCTTTTTTTTTTTTACCACGGATGCATCGTAGATGAGGATGTTGCTCTGACTTGTTTTAGACACGTGGCTCAAGGAGACATTAAACAGTGCCGTCAGGGCAGCTGGTAGGTAGGTAGATAAAGCAGGAAATGATGCTGGCACCCTCCAGGATCCTTAAGCTCTCAACGTGAACCTGTTATGCAACATTCACACTGCGGCTCTGACAAACCTGGTGGGCCAAACACATACACACACACACACACACACACACACACACACACACACACACACACACACACACACACACACACACACACAGGTAATGCATTCATGCAGAGTTTATCCCTTTCTTTCGCGCATACACATTTACGCTCACAGCAAGCCTGATTAAACTGCACCTGTCCCACAAAGTAACGTTGAATAAATCATATTATTTAACTGTCTGAAAATGTCACATACAGTCTACATATTCAAGGTTCCTTCTTGTTTATTTTATTTGTTAAACTATTTGATACATTACATGTTAAAACAAATACAGAGAAAATTTCTTATTTTGAGTGCAAATGTTTGCCTGTTATTTTGGATTGGCAGATTGTCTTTGTGCCATAATTCAGAATACAAACACTCCAACCCATGACTCTTCTCTCAATAGTACATGAATGGTACAGTTGTAAGAGCACTTATTTAGAGCATATATACTGTGATATCTACCACATGAATAATGATTCACAGCCAACTAAAACGTAACTGGCAGCATAATGTTATAAGATAATATTGTTTGTGAACATTTCAATGCACAACACTGTTTCTCTTTCATGGTCAGCCCCGTATTTAAAAGATGGAAAGGAAAAATAAGGACACGCTAAATAAAATGTCTTTCCTTAAATCACATGCATCTTGCAGGCTGGCCAGTCTGAACACAGCATGGGACGTGTTGTTATCTTTTCATACGGGTGTTGCTGGGCTTGTTGCCCGTCTGTGGATGGGCAGGCCCACAGGGAACACTCCTGCTTTTCCAGATGGCGCTCTGCACCTGACTGCAACCCTTTTAAATTTTCGTTTACACATATCAATTTTCCCAGTCTTTGGAAGAAATGTTTAACCTTAAATTATCCCCATCCTCGATATACTCGTCCCTCGTATCCTGATCTAGGTTTTAAAAAAAACAACATAAATAAACATATGGCAGCATATTGCAAGCCTGAGAGTGCTTTGCTGATGTCATTATTGCTTTTGTTCCATCACCATTTCCATTTGTATTTTTATATATTGTGTGTTAATGGAACTCATACATCAAGTGAAACCAGCACTCAACATACAACTGACCCTAATGATGAAAACAAAGACAATGGACTGGGTGCATTATCATAGACTGTATGTTGAAGCACTAATAAATCCAACACACACATTATAAATGCCTACTGGTATTATCTTTTTGCAATATAGTTTGTACTCTTAGTCACTTCCTTTAATTCATAATATTGAACCTTTTCTTTTAATTATTAATATGGCTGAAATCTAACTTTTTTTAACTTTTAGCATGGTAGTTCTTCCATACCTTCCCTGGTAATTGAATGTCACAAACAGCACATCTGTAAACACTGTTACTGTTTCATTAAGCTTAGTTTTGAGTCTTGCTATGAATCAATCTTATTGCCACAGTTTGTGCAAAATTAATCATGTTCACTTATTTCAAAAGGGATAACAACTAATCCTCTCTGCATTATATAAATTACATTAAGCCATTTTGCATCAACGTATACCCCTACTCTTTATATAAGCACTGAGATGTGTAATGCTGCAAGCTCTTCAGCCTCTGTAGTCGGTGTGTTAGCCTGCCCCAGCTCAACCCATGAAGAGAGCTGTCACATGTTCAAGCAAGTGCCTGCGACGAGAGCTCCCGCTTTGAAGCTCTCTCTTTAACTGTGTCTCCATTAGCCAGCAGAGGATGGCTAACGTGTAAACAGCCATGTCAGGGGAGGACGCTAAAGAGCCTAGTGGGGGGGGCTGTAGAGCTCTACCTACACTGTGATCCCTGGAGTCCCCCGAGCGACTCACAGCGGGAGAAATCGATCTGAAGAGGCCTTCAGCCTGAGCCGTGGCGTGCTAACGGGATTGGCCACGGGGCCGATACTGGCACGTTTTACATTGGGGATGGGAGGAGGGTGTGTGGACAGGGAGGGCGAGGAACCAGTGCTGGTTGGAACACTCCTGCTGAGTGTTGTGTGCCGCTGCTAGGCTACGTCACAGGTGCAGGAACGTGGGTGAGTTGTTGAGTTAAGGGGGGGGAGTCAGGAGAGAAGCAGACTTCCTGTCGAGATGGCAGGATGAGGAGGAGGTCCAGGATTTAGGAGTGTACATTTGATCAAAGTTCACTATTAGAAGAATAATAAGCTCTTAAACATGACATTTACTATGTGACATACTTAATTTGAAATTGGTAGAAAGCTCTCGTCTTTAGAAGTATACAAACTGCCTTCATCTCTCTCCGTCTGTTGCTGCGGTGCCTGAAGGTGTAGTGGGAGGAGAGGCAGAGGTAGGGGAGCGGAGCTCACAGTGTGGGCGGCTGGCATAGAGGCCTGCTACATTAGCAATAAAGCTCTATGTAATTAGCATGTCTTTGGTTGATAATTAGCGTTGTTGAGAGAGTGGCACTGAGAGTGTTGCACTGCCTCTCTAGCTACAGCATGTTTACAAGAGGCTGTAGGGCTTTTTTTTTTTCTCTCGCTCTCTTTTTTCTTCTCTCTTCCTTTATCAGGTTTTTCATTGAGCATACATAATCTCAAAGATTTTTTTTCCATGCATTATGTTGCATCTAGGCATGGGTCAATGGCTATATATAGATATGTATGTGAGGGACAGAAGTGGGGAGAAAGAAAGAGACACAGATAAAGAGAGAGAGAAGCAGTAAAGAAGGTTCTGATGACTCACTTGTAAACAGTCTCAGCTGGGAATGACACTTCCACAAATATCTGTTCAAGCAAAAAGTCCAAGAAAGCAAAGCTAACCCTTATCGGAGCATGAGTTGTAGAACAACAGAAGCTTTGTTAGACAAGGATATTATTGTCACAATCACAATGCACGACACAAAGAAACCCATAATAACTGCATAAATACAGTGACAAATTCAATAAATAGATTATGAATCAAACTGAGGACATGTGTTACCACTCACAGAGACTCTCCTAAGAGACTAAAATAAAAACATGTACACTGTATCATCAGCTGTTGAACCAGTGGAGCGGCCCACATAATTAATGCTAATTGTTTAAAGAGACATCTAAGCCTATCTAGGCAGAAGCGGACCATCTATCACTGGATGTCAGAGCGGTGTCATCCTGGCAAGTCTACACTCCACTCTGACTCTGGCTCCAGATAAAACAGTCTACCATGCAGATAGATTTCCTATACTCGCAGTTTGCCAGGTTAGTTTCCTGGACATGTGAACTGCATTAGACGTTGTGTTGGGAAATGACAAGAGACAAGATCCATCTCTCCCTTTTCCCCCACTCTTTTTAGTCCTGCATAAGAACAATAACTCTGAGCTCTTATTGGCGTTTCATTATGCCAGTGTGGGGGTTGTTAATTGCAATAGCACATGAAAGAGTCTTTTCTTTACCCCTCCCGATGATTGCAGAACAAGCCCAAAACCTAAGCAGCGTTGGCTGGTTCTGGCTATGATTGAATGGCCCCAAATCCAACAACACTCTTGGGCAGTGCCAAATCCCTGTTCCACAATATATTTGTTTTCCACTCACTGAGACAAAGAACACAGGTTTGGAAAACAACTAAAGGGGTAGTAAGGGAGCTGTGATAGGGAGCTATATCCCGTAAATTCCTACAAATACCTCAGTGGAAGGAGGGAAGGATGCTTTAACACTAGTGCATACTGTTTATGCATTTACAAAAAGACCTATTTTGCATATACACACACATAAGTGTTTTTGGCCTGTGGAAGTGTGTCTGCACTGCATGGGTCTATGCGCGTGTACAAACTGGTGACAATTGGCTTGAACCCCGCAGAGCTGACGGCATTGTGATGACCTCAGCCAACACAGCACACTCTGATGCCATTGGCTCAAGTATCACATGGAACGGCACATGGCTCCTGGTACTGACCTGCCTGCCTGCTCGCCTACCTGCCAGAGGAAAGGTCGTTAGCCAATCCCATTTCCAACAGATTAACCTAATCTGAAAGTTCAGCTCACCCTGTAATCTTACACAGCAGCAGCAGGGCTCTGCCTCCCCACCTTTTCCTCGACTTATTCCTTTTCTCCTTTCTCTCTATCTGTCCTCACCTAGAAGTAACTATGGGGGGGGGGGGGGGGGGGGGGGGGGGGGGGGGGGGGGGGGATGGATGAGTGCGAGAAGAGACGGAGGGAGGGGAAGAGGAATGGAAGGGAAGAAGGCTGGTAATTATTTCCAAAGGTCATTCTGTTAATGACTACCCACTTCGCTAATGAGATTCAGCAAAGCTCCCTCACCATGTTTCACCCTGCGTATGTTTCACCCGTGTGCCGAGATGTGTGAGAAGCACAGGTGTGATTTCAGCCCAGTGACTGTCCACTGGATGGGGGGAGGGGGAGGAAGTGAGGGAGGTGGAGATGGGTGGAAATGAAGAAACACAAGGCTTGTATGCCTGCGAGATTGCGATAAAGTGAGTGTTCCATTGCGTTGCTTTGAACAATGTTTCAATTACCCATAAAACAGGATTTTCCTCTTATTATAAAAACTACAGAGTGTAACTTGTCTGATTTCAGACCATTCACAAAAAAACTCCCTTATTTATAAATCAAACACATTTTTCTTAGATTTCTCATAGTCAACAGGACATGTGATCTCCCTCTCTGAAGTGCCAGTGTGCTCATGTTCTGCCTCGCTCTTGTGAAAATATTTTCCAGTATGTGAGCTATTCTGTGTGCTTATTTGGTTTCTAAACAGCATGGAGAACATTAGCCTTAAGGAGTTTTCTGTGCTGATCAGCTCACTGAATGACTTCTTCTCATGGCTTCTCGAACACTATATAATCACTACAGCTTGAATGCTTTTGCTAATTTCTTGGACATGGACATGTGTCAGCTTCCAAGAGAAATAATAAAAAAAAAAAAAGTGGTATCGCTTCTCCTGTATTACAGATGTACACAGTGATTTTGAGAGGTTTTAAGGTACATGTGGTGCAGCATGGGACTGAGGTTAAGGGGTGGGGTTTGTCATGGCGATCACAGTGCTTCAGTGTTTACTAGTGGCCAGGAGATTGGCTTGTTTTTCCTGGTGAGATGAGGATTTAAAGGGCGAAGCTGCTTTAACTCGCTAAGTAAATTAACCCTGTGACATTGGCTAGGAAAGAGATGCAACAGTTTGTTAAAACAAAAGACTGATGACAGTCAGGAAAGCACATCTTAACAATAAACACAATAAAAAAAAACAAGATGTCAGCTAGTACGGGGTTAAAAAATCGGATACATGTTGAATAGTTGGTACATTGGTTTGTACTGTATGTTGACAAGTAAAAACAACTGTAAAGTTGGCTCTTCAAGTCAGAGCTAAAGAAAAACTATACTACATTTTATATTAATATGGATAGTCTCTGTTTTCGGTTTCATGAATTACACCAAAAAGAGGCTTTCCTTTGTCTGTCCCTCTCTTTTTCCTGGCTGTCAGATCTGGATCTTACTTGAACCGTCCTTTTTTTTTCCCTGTATGCATAGAAAAGGTTGGTAAGGAAAAAGAGCACACCACAAAACATAGTTATCTTTGTTTTCATATATGTCTTCACTTTTCCCCCACAGTACCATGTTATTCAACTCACCACATAAAAACTAGTTTGTAAGACGGGCAAAATACGATTCCTGCCCCAAAACACCCACCAGCATCACATGCTTGTATTTGATGTACTTTTTTTTTTTTTTTTAATAAATGCATCCAAAAGTGGTCTAAAAATAGCATGTGGTGAGGCTAAAAATAGTTGCCTTGCTGGCGGTCGGTCCTTGCTGGGAGAGAGAAGAAGAATAGGTCTGGAATCTCTCTCTCTCTCCCTCTCTCTCTCTCTTCGCCCCCTCCCCTCGTTTTGTTTGAAACAGGGTGGGTGGTTGTTGTTTTTGTAAAAGAGCAGTGAGTAAGCGAAGTGTCAGGCTATTCATTCAGCCTCCCTCTCTCCCTCCCTCTCTCTGTTTCTGTGGATCGCCCCGAGGAGTTGCCCTCGGCGGCCACATACACAAGACCATCGGTTTAAAACCTTGCATTGACCATTTGATCTCTCGAATAAGGGATTCGATTATTAAATCTGCTTTTTTCCCTCGGCCTATAAACTTCACCGAACAGAGGCTTCCTCACTGCTTGATCTTTACAACCTTTTCGTTAAAGACAAATACATTTCAGAGAAGTTAAATAATTTGTCTCAATTGAATAGAAGTCAATACAAGTGACGCACAAGCAATTTATTCTCCCAGTTGAGCTTAACATTGTCTACTTTAAGCTTTAGACTGGCACACATCTGTCTCAGGCGCCAGCCTCAGAGATAAAGGGAACAAGTTTACTGAGTTCCTATTTTATGGACTATACGCCGCTTCCACTTTTTAAGAGAGACGAGAAGCAAGATGACAGATAATGTACATGATCTAAAGGCTGAGCATTTTATTCCACATCAGACGCCCGCTGCCCAGAAAAGCAGAACCTCAGACGAGAAACTAAGTAGCACTTGGATCTCAGTCAGAGGTGTTTTTTAAGGTCAATATGCCGAAGCGGAAGTCTGAGGTACTCCCACAACAACAAAAAGAAGGTTTTAAAAATAGACTTGTTTGAAATGTGCCAATATGTGGTCCCTGTGGTGTGGAGCGGTGAAAAAGGCAGGCAACTTCTGAGGCCAAAAAGGCGAGACTTTTCCACTACACAGCCCAGAACAATTCACGCCAGCCATTAAGATGAAATGATGCCTTGTTCTTTGAAACTATTTGTGGAAAATACAGAATAATGAAGAGCTATTTTTATAGATGGCATTCCCTGCCCTGCCTGAAGCTCCCCCCCCCCCCCCCCCCCCCCCTCGGCCTCCAGCCCCTCCCCTCCTTCCCTGCCATGGTGGCTGCTGCTTTGGACAGGGTGTGGAAACTCAAGGTCACAGTATAGAGGTCAACCGGCTGGTCATTGTTACCCGAGGCCTCCCTCGGGGTCCCTTTTCCTGCTGTGGCACCACGCGATAAGAGACAAAAGATGATAAGTGACGGTTTGTCTGGGTATGGAGAAGGAATAGAGGATTGTTGGAGAAGAACCTGAAGTTTTGCAATCCTAAGAGAAGTGGAGATATTTTGTTACACTGATTGTAACTTGAAAAATCCAAAGGGCTTTAATGATAATGTCAAAGTTCAGATGTGTGACATTAAATGTACTGCTCTCATGGCATAGCTGTGTCAGAAGAGCTTTTTCCACACAATATTTGTCTCTGTCAAATTGTTTCATATGTTAAATCAGATACACACATAGACACATTTTATTACTTATTGAATAGAGCCATATTATGCAACCAGAGTGTAGACAGGATTAAAGATGGTAAGGTTGAGGGTGTAGACAGAAGTGCCCTCTTTATTCAATTTCACTGAGCTAGCATTGTGTCTCATAATGTCTATCTGGGTAATTATACAGTGTAGTGACTAGTCTGAATGACCACTTTGTTCCCGGGGCCGGGATACTGCTGTAGCAAACAGTGTTGGATTCTGACATGTGCTTAGTGTTTGTCTATTCCATATGGGAAACACTGCACCATCTGGTATTGTGCTGCGTCCTGGCTAGCTAACACTGTCGGTCTGTGGGCTCTCGTCCGCCGCCCGCTCTTCTTAATGGTGATTTTAGCACATGCATTATCACAATGTTTGCAGAAATCTTGGGGAACCTTGTCGCACATGACACCCTTTGTGTCTTGCTTTTGTCCCTCTGCTTTCTCTCAACACTTTTCCATATTTTTTTCCCCAACTTTTCCCCCCGCTTTTTAATCTTAAATAAATCTAGTAATCCTTAGACAGCTAGTAATTACAAATTTAGCCGGCGTTATTACTGAACACACGACCACTTTGCCCAGGGATGATGGATCCCAGATGCAAGCCTTTGATTCCTGATTATAGTGCAGCGGGGCACCAGGAGTGAGGGGCTTCAAAGCCAACCAAATCATTGAAAAGTCATTGATGCAATCGTTTTCAACCAGTGCACAGGGATACACAGATGATGAGTGATTTGGGGTCCCATTTCTTTGGATTGGTAGCCTACAAACACACACACACACACACTAACACACACACACACACACACACACACACACACACACACACTCAAACGCACCATACAGCCCTCTTCCATGGGCATGCCCCTCGACATGGTCCTGGCATGTTCAAACCACGCTTCATGAAACTGTGGCCTTCTTGCCTTTGGTCTGCCATCTGCTTCCAATAAGCTAAGCCAGCCTGATCCCTCTGATGTTCCCTCCACTCGGAAAAGCAGAGAGAAAGAAAGAGTGAGCGAGAGAGACGGAGAGAGTGAGGGGGTAGAGACAAAAACGAGAGCAACTGTGAGTGAGCCAGACAGGCATGAAGAGAGTAGATAGGAGGAGAACAAGAGCACATCTCAAACACACTATCGCACTCATGTTGCCAGCACGGCCACATGCAGTCTTCTTATTGAGCAAAGTAGCTAATTCACTTTGCGTCCTTCATCAGTTCCTGAAAGTCTACCTAATTTTCCACACAATCTAATTCACATTTGTTTCTTGATATGTCTCAAACAGCATGTCTGACAGATTAAATTAGTCTTTCTATCATATTAACATTGTGTCTAAGAAGACCAAGAGCCTGCTTGTGGATGAAGGTAAATTAATTTTAATCTGCTTGTACTTCTTGTTAAGGCGATAAAGGACTTTGAACCTTACGAGAAAAAGCTGTTAAATCCAGCGATTTGAATAGCACAGCAAACACGGTGACACGTAAAGTGTCACAGCTACAAATGCTTTTTTTTTTATTGTGTTCTTCAGTCAGCAAATTGTTTTCCATCAACTGTTGCAAATTGCTAGAAACCATAAACGGCTGAATTTATTGGGTAGAACTTGTGTTCTGTGTTACTGTACTATCTTCTTTCATAAGTCTTGGTTTTGCTTACAATAGTTTGTGTATTCTGAAGACCGTGCAGTGTTGGCAAAGATATAAAAGGCCCTTTATGAACGGGCTGTTTTTGTAGAAGAGGTTTTGCTCTGTCGCTGTTAGCCATTGGGTTGAAGGCAATGAGAAACATTTACTGGCCTGGCTGCAGCCAATGGCCATAAACACAATATTGAATGTGTCATAGCCTTCAGCCAGTGCCAAAATAGCTGCAGAAGGGAATGGTTGGACATGAAGACTGGTCAGTCTATCAAAAATAAAGACACAGCCATCACAGCAACAATGTTTGGACTGGGAGTCCGTTGAGACATGGGATTATTGCAGAAAATGCGGGGAAGAGGTATGGAGACGGAGACAGACCTAGCAGCAGACTGAGATGGAGGGATGGGGGCATAAAGACAGATAGAGGGGTAGAGAGGGTGAGCAGGGTGGCAGAATGCCGAGCAGACGGCTCCTGGTATGGCAGGAGCTCTGGGCAGGCGTCAGCTGTCTCTCATAGACCCCCTGGGGCCTCTCAGAATTCACACCCAAATACCCTCCACTGTTTTTTCACAACAGCTACATAAAGTTAACACCGATACCCCAACTTTGAACAGAGGAAAGCTTTGACTTTTTTTGTGTGTTTTTTTTTTTGTTTCAACAACACAAACATCAGAAAACATCGTTGACAGACGCACTAACATAACGCCAAAGTTAATCTGTTTCTAGCTCAGGTCGCCTCACTCAACCTTCCTTTAACTGTCATCCTACCCAGGTTATTTCGTCCTAGTCTAGGACAGCCTATCTGAGGGTGAAGAGCTGAAGGGTACCGATGAGACGGGTGTCTAAGTATGTAGGACGCCGTGTCTATGCTGCGCCTGCCTCATACAGGCCCTGTGACAAGTCAAGTCATGAGGGAGCATCATGAAGAAGGAGTTTAATTAGGAGCAAGCCTCCAAAGGGGCCACAGAGAAAGACACAGAGCCAAGCTAGCATACACAGCTTTTACTGGAGCCTTTCCTCTCTGTATTTGATACTTTTTCTCCTTCGTCCCTCTCACATTTCCTGCAGCTTGTAAAATCAACTGTTCCCATTGTCGTAGTTTGTAGCTTTAAAGCTTTTTTTGCCCTCCACCCCATTTCTCCATTAATTGTTACCTAATGAGAGCTGCTTTTCTCCCCTCACAGTATGTCCACCGTTAGGTTTTTTCACTTGTGTTAAACTGCGCTCTTCCTTTGGTTCATCTTTAGTATTAGTTCAAAATCGCTACAAAAATCAAGAAAAATTGATAATAAAAATGACACATTTTTAAGTACAATTAAATGGCTATAAAGTCATGTAATGCTCCATGCCAGCAGCCATTGTGTGAGAGTAAAATAATGAGTATTTTTTATAATATCTGAAGACTCGAACTTGATAAATTGAATTGAATTTTAATGTGAGAATAATCATTTGGGCAGATATTATGTGCATAAAATTCAAGTGAGCCGCGCCAAAGTTTTTGTTTAAAGCTCAGAACATTATTATATTCCCCAAAGACTCTTATCTCCATGGCAGCGACCCACACTGCTCTTTCCTTCAAAATATAAAGCAGCTCTAACTTCATGATTACTATTCTTTCAGTCAAATTGGAAATGTATACCTCTTTTATATGTCTTGGATAGTGGTGATGTCGTTAAGTAACAGGAGCAGCAGGTGGGAAGTCTGTGGAACAGGAATACAAATTCAGATCACAGATGAAGCAACGGTGCTATGAGAGAAGGGGGAAATTTAAAGGATGACAAAAGCACGGGGGGGGGGGGGGAAGAGACATGTGTCCTTCTATGGCTGCATGAGTGCTCCAAGGGCTCTGATTGGTTGTTGGGTTGTGTGTCAGCCTTTTGGCAACAGGTGTGAAGTCTGTAAACAGGTGGGCATATCTGGGATGAGCAGCATACCGCCCTTGCACAACGCCCTAGATGTGCTGAGCCCTGTTGGGAAGCTAAGCCTGGGCCACATGCTTCAAAGTCATGTAACACCAAGGCTCCCTGAACCTCATCAACACCCAATGCAACCACAGCCCAATCCCCTGCAGGACCACCAGCTTAGTTACCCCATATGGGTGTCTCCTTTGCCCAAGCCCTTGCACTCCTCTTCCGAGAATGGAAGTGAATCTCTCCTACTCTCTGAGCTGCTTGCGGTAGGTGGAAGAAATCCGTGCAAGTAGGAAGAAAACATGTTTTCTTTTTTTTTTTTTCTTGTATGCATTCTCCTGTGAACAGAAAAAGGCCAGCAGTTCAGCGCTTGTCAGCTCGATATGATGCATCGCCAAGGCCGGAATCAAACTCCACAAAAGAAACAGCAAAAAAAAAAAAAAAAAAAAAGTTTTTACATCTCACGCCTTAGCCAAAAAAAGACAGCATGCTAAACCTCTGCAACCCCTTTGTTCTCTTGACTCATCCACCTCAGATCGAGCAAGAGTGCCTGATTCACTGCAGGTCTGTTAGAAGTCAGATCTCCTGCATCGCTGCTGTTGATTTGTTTGGTGTGATTTCCTGAAGACTGTCAAAGATGTGAGAGAAGCTTTCAAATTCAGAATTCCAGATTTCCACTCTGGGGGCCAAGTGAGGATTCAGCGAGAAAGAGGAGGAGAGCCAGTGAATGTTGACACGCTTACAGTAGCTGCCTCGCCACGAGACGCCTCAGGAATCAAACAGTTATCACGCACACAAAAGGAGCCCTCTAAGTTCACTAAAACCACACTGAAAACAGCCCTTTGTTGTGCTGACGTGAGAGATGACTGGATTGTTATTTGTTTTCTAAGCAGGCAGATCGCTCCCTGTCACTCCTGCTGCTGGCTGTGATGGAGTAGCTAGCTTCCGTGAGCGAGTACTGACAGAGAAAAAAAAAATAAAAAATTAGAGGAAGAAGTTCACTAAGATTAACTTATCTGAGCATCTATCTTCCTCCTTTTCTCCTGCTCGGTCTCTCTCTTTTTTTTTTTTTTTGTCTTGACGCTAACACCCACTCATACACACCCACACATGCACACACAAACACAGACTCATTCCCCTCTTTCCCCTCCCACACACTGACACTCACACCAGAAGATACACACAAATGAACACACACACACACACACACACACACACACTACAACATATTCGGAGATGGAGAAAGAGAGAAGCAGAGGAAAGAGAGACACACACTTGATCAGCATCAAATACAGGCTGTGCTAAAGTAAATTTAATTACGTCTGTCTGATATGGAGCTTCAGATGAAAGTAGGAGAGCGCAGTGTGAAGCGACGACTGCACAGACAGGAGCAGGCCCGTGATATTCCTCCTGTAGACTAATCTCCCTTTATTAAAGCCAGGAGGAGAGAAAGGGAAGGAGAGGGGGGGTAAAGGGGGGGGGGGGGGTATTGTGGGGAGGGCTTTGATGAGATCTCTAACTGTCAGCTACTGTACTTTTCTTCTCTCCGGCTGTCTTTGTCTCTCACTTCCCGAGGCAAACGAACACAGCACCTCGCGCTACGTGCCTGCTTGCTCAAGCAAACATACCCGCTGCTATCACACACAGTAATGTGCTCTGAAACTTATCCCTGTTGTTATGGTTGTCAACAATATGTAAGGAAGGACACGGGCAGCTCTCGTGGTGTGTCTTTGTGGAGAGCGAGTGGAGAGTCTGCTGTTTTCTGGCCACTCTTACTGGGGCAGGTGGCCATCAGGTGGCCAAAACAGAAACTGCCACATTTAAATACCAGATACGCCACAGTCATGACCTCCTAGACTGTGTTAAAGCTCGATCTTATGACCAACAAGTGATTATAGTAATGGAATATGTTTTACTTTTATGACTTTTTTCCCCTTCCTGCCTAATTATGAGGTTTCACGGTCCCTGTATTTGTCATCTGGTCAAGAGTTTGATCATTTGTTATGTCTCATTATTGGATGTGATCAGATCCTCTGTGCCATCTTGAATGTTTATATGTGTACTTGTTCAGGAAGACGTCACTGTATCCTTGTTTCACCCCGTGTTGAACGAGGTCAGAATGGAGTCTGCCAAAATGATTCACTGGAACAATTCAAGAACTTTTGCAGAAACAAATAAAATGGCGATAGACTTTTGTGGCGTTATCCCGAAATGGTTTTCCAAACACTGTCTAATTGGACTTATCTTTGCAGGATTTATTCTGAAAAAAAAGTGTCCCCTCACAGTCATCAATATCTGTCCTTTCATCTGGTTAACATCCCAAAAGCCCTTCAATTGTTTTGTGTAACTGCTCTGTTTGCAGACGTTGAGAAAGAAGGGCCTAAACGGCTGTGACAGCCCAGACCCCGACGCAGATGACTCGGTAGGCCACAGCCCCGAGTCCGAGGACAAGTACAGGAAAATAAACGAGGACATTGATCTGATGATCAGCAGACAGAGACTGTGTGTAAGTACCTCTCATTATTCCCCGAGCCTTCCTCTTACCTTTCTTTCCTCTCTTTCTCCCTGTCACTTCGTCCTTGTCTCCTTGTTTTCGTCATCTGTTCCTACCACCCGCCCGTCTCTCCGTCCCTTCGCCTGTGTCTCCCTTCGTCCATCTCTGTGGTTGTGGGGGCCTGGCAGGCGTTGAACAAGAAGGAGAACAAAGGTGGCGAGAGCCCGGAGCTCGAGTCTGCTCTCATCCTTACCCCACGCACTGAGGAGAAATACAAACAGATTAATGAGGAGTTTGATCACATGATTAAAACCCATAAGATACCTGTAAGTACTGGGTTGACACTGTGCTACAGGATAACAAAACGCTGACTGGCCTGTAACTGTTGAGCTAACCCAGCTAACCACTAGTGTTTGCCTGTAGACTAAATACACAAAGTGAGAGTGAGAGTAAAACAAGAGCAGAATTATATTGTTGCTTTAAAGTCCTTTGATTTCACCTGATTACAGATGAGGAATGGTCCTATAATTTAACATAACTGTATATCTACAGTAATTGCAGACTTTCTCTTTTGACACATTTTTGACCTTACCAGGTTCTCTCCTTGAACCTGTTACCCATAATGCCTTTCTCTGGCTCTCGAGGGAGGTGCGGTCTGCATGTGCTTTTCCTTTTTCCTGCAGAAAAACACACAGCGCTCATGTGCCCGCAACAAGAAGCACAGATGATGTGATGATGAAACAGTAAAAATCTAAATATTATCCGAAAGTTACTTACTTGCTTATGCATCATTAAAGCAGCATCTTTGTTAATGGAAATAGACGTTTTAAAATATGCAAAATGATCGATTTTTACATTTCAGTGTTAATTTCACAGAAGTATCCAGAAACCACAAAAGCGAGGCAGCTTTCTTTGTAATCTAAGCCTGCGCTTCATTCAGCAAGCACCATATTGGACTGGTTAGTGCTCTTTAGAAAAAGATAATTCCATGGTAGATAATTCAGTGAAGACTAGTGGTGTCTAAGCTGTGTGGAGCAGAGAGGGGAGATGTGGTTAGAAGCAAGGCAAGGGTTTGTGAACTTGGGTGGAGTGGGTTTGGGATTGGAGCTGGGGGGGGGTAAGGGGGTCTGCACACAACAAGTGGCAGTTCAGTGTGTGGTCAGGGTGGCTGCCAGCACTGGGCCTCTGGATTGCAGGGGACTGTTGAGAGGACTGTGTGTGGGGAGAGGCAGAGGAGGAAGATGAGTGAAAACAGGAAGGATGGCACCAGTTAAAGGACAGCTCACAGACGGGGCCCTCACACCCAGTAATTGGGCGAACACACAAAAAAAAATGTACACAGACACCTCCCCCAGTATTAGTAAAAAGTGCACATAGAGGTTGTGAGGTACAAAAACTCCAACAAGGAATCTGAGATGAAGAAATTGAAGAAAAAAGGAAAACCCTAGAAAGCCCCCCACTGTTTAAAAAAAGAAAGCATCCATCGTTTTTGGCTCGCCCACTCCTGTGTAAAATTGCAGTCAAAGCAAAATGTGCAAAAACCCTGCAATAAAATATGGTAAAGTAACCGTCATTGTACTTTAAAATAATATTTGGCCTGCAATAAGGACATTAACAAAGGGGAGAAGATGGAAAAAAAGACGTAAAACTGTTAAGGAACATATACCACATCCACGTACATCAGGGCTGATGAGCTCCCTCAAGCAGTCCCTGGGACACATGGCAGTAATTTAGGGCCCTATTTTCAACTTCCTTAAGCTAACATGCAGGATCAACCACTTCCAGGGCACTCCCAAGGTTAAGCCCATCAGCCAAGTGACACAATAAACATGACAGAACTAGACGCCTGGGGCCTGCAGGCTAACCTCTTCTCGTGTTCTTGGTGAGATGCTGACTAATGGGAGTCTACCGCTTAAAAACACTTTAGGCTAGCTCCAATAAATGATTCCTAATCGCCTTTAGCTCTCCAGTCTTGAAGCAACTCTTGAAAAAGAGACTTTTTATAGCAAGTGAAGACAGACTGAATTATCTATAGCTCGTTAAGAACAGCGGGATGCTGTTGGCTTTCTTACCAGTAAACCATAGGCGGCTTATTTCATAAATGTAGTCAACTAGGAATGCAGTGACCACATCAGGTCAACCATCTGCTGCACAATAACAAAAGTCCTGACATTTCAGTGGTCAAAATGGAGTCGTTACAGAATCAACTTAAGCAACAAACCTATTGACCATCCTGAGATGAGTTTTTTAGGTGCTGTCCCTTTCATCATCCATACTGTCTTGTTTATAGTCTTAATCTCTTCCTATTCTTCTCAAGACTTGTTTGTTACCAATTTATCTCTGTTGTCTGTCTCTTTCTTTTATTCTTCTCTGTTTTGACTTAATCTGGAGTAACACTGGAGATTGTCAAGATGTTTTAATTGTTTTTCTGACAGATTTCATTCTTTTTTTGGCGTCCGTTTCTATACTCAACTTTCTTGCCGCTGTTTTTTTTTTTTTTTTTTTTTTTTTTCCCTCCTCTTACAATCGTTGACTTTCTTTGTCTCATCAAACTTATGTTTGTGTCTCCCCCCTTTATTTCTCTGCAGGCTGTGCCCCAATCCAACTATGACATGCCTGTGTCCATTCCTGTCAGCAACCAGAACAATCTCATCTACAGCCATCCCGGCGGTTCCCTAGGCAACCACAACCTATTGCCACTGGCACACCACGGCCTACAGAGAAACAGCATGTCTCCTGGAGTGACACACAGACCCCCCAGTGCAGGTAACACAGGTGGAGCCTCACATGCCCAATGCACATGCACATGCTTTTATCCCATCTGTCCATCTTTTCTATCTCTCAGAGTGTCTACTTCTAAGTTCAGCTAATGACTCAACTAAATAGGGCAACAATAGATAACATTATTCAAGTTTTAAAAATGATGGAAGTCAGAAATGTCAGTATAAAATTATCAAAAAGTAAAACTAGAGAAAACAGTGATGAAACAAATGTAAAAATGAATCAGAGAGACTCCTGTTATAGCATTGGCAAAAATAATAATAGACACACAGACGAAATTCACAATTAATTTTATGACAGCTAACCACAGTATTCCTTCTAAAGTCAGTAAATTAATCTAAAACCATCTCTCTGAAGTGCACAAAGCAATTGGATGATTTAATATCTTATTAAGGCTGTATCCCAAATTCTGGACGATTTAATGCTTGGTAATACACATGGGACGTCTGGCCTCTATGTATAGGCATTGAGGTGCTGGTGACATAAGCAAATCAGGCCTGTTGGTTTGTTATTGTTGTCCAAAATCCTTTTTCTGTCCCTCTGGTCTGAAGGCTGCTACCCACACGCTCACCCTGTCATTACAACTGAATGCTGTGAGCGCCAGCACAAACTAAATATGAGCTTTGGCGCTCGCAGCATCCACACCGAACAGCATAGACCCTTCCACTCCTCCAACTCGCATGGCTTAAAAATAATAACGTGTCATTTTTCTTGGACTGGATGCTTATGTGTCCAGTTTTTTAAAGTGTAAAGGTTTGAGTGGGAAGCAGTATTACTTCTAGTATCAGCACACAACACATACACAGTGGATTGTGATTAAATTGAGTTAGCCTCTAAAAGGCCAGCGAGGTAAGAGACAGGAGGCAGAGTGGATGTAACGTGGGTGTCTATCCTCTAATGGTTTTCACTCTTGTGCTCTCCTCTCTCTTTCATCTTTCAGGTGGCCTCATGGGTGCTGACCTCACCACTGGCGCAGGCACCAGTGCTGGTAAGAAATGCTCTCCTCTCGCACAGTGTCAACTCAGTACTTACACGCAGTTGTCTGCTAACACACATACAACACTCCCCCCCAAACACACACACACAGACATAAATGACACCCACTCACCCACTCGGGCTGTAAAATGCATGACTAATAGTAACCCAAACCCAAGTGGAGATTTTGTCCATGATGTGTTGATGTTAGTGGTCGTGGAGTTCATCTGGGAATGTTTGCGCAGCACTGAGGCTGTGACACATCCTGCCTGCGTTCAGCTATAAAACGCCAGAACAAGTGGGGGGGGGAAACGGAACATAATCACACTTTATACTGAAGCTGCAGACTGACTGACAGGCTGTCAGTGGAAATTTAAGGTTACATGTTCTCTTTGTAATGAGCCAAATCTTTATTTCTGAATACTCCTTGGGTTTAAATTCAAATTGACATCACCCATAGCTTCAATTTGGATCAGCTTGTTTTGCTATACAAACTCTCTACACACTTAACTGCTGTCATATGTCTTCAATCAAATTAATCCAGTGTTTGGAGTGGCTCACCATGCCGTGGAGAGCGGAGTAACCCTTGTCTGAACTGCATGTGTAAGGAATCTTATGTGTTAGCTTCTGTGTTTCTGTGGAATTGTCCCTGAGGATGTGTCAGGCCCAAGTTTATGGCATGGAATCTTATTTAAAGGGTTAAATTTTACAGCCACAGCATACAGAGCATAATGGAAAAAAAAAGAGTAGGGGGCCAACGGGGGCACAGCTGGGCAGCCTCGTCTGGCCTCAAGGGCTCTATCACATGGGGTCAATGCCTGGTTTCTCTGTCTGGTCACTCATCACACACACAACAGAACCGTTTGTTGTGGCGTGTGTTCTGTCGACGGCGTGCTGCAGTGCGTGCTTCAAATGTAGCCTTTGTGTCACCACACTTGAGGAACAGAGGCGCTCTGTGCGAGCTGTGTGTCGCTCAGCAGCGGCGAAAAACACGATGTAGAGAGAGAGTCATGTGAGAGAAAAAAGATTCCATTCAAAGCGCTCTTAAATCTCATCTGGGGGGGGAGAAGTGTGTTTCGGGGAGTGTGTGTGTGTGTGTGTGTGTGTGTGTGTGTGTGTGGCACAGTGATGAATATCCACTGATGGTGGAAGCATGTGTGCAAAGGAGAAGAAGTAGGGGAACACAGATGGAAGTGTTCTCTGAACTTGGTCAGCCATTTTAATGATGTTCCTTTAAGTGAGTCAGGGTGAAGTGGCACCACATAGACCGGTTTATTGTTCCTCTTCTCTTTACCGTGAAGTTTGATAAGATGATTGTACGAGTAACTGTCTGGCCTAAGTATGAGTGTTTGTTTCTTGGTCTGGCCTGAGTGATGGTAGGCACACTGCATGTGTGTATGGAAAAAACATGCACAAAAACACATCATCTTTTTTGCCGTCAGATGTCACAGTTCCACTGTAAAAATAACTCTACCTGCGGTTCTCCAGTAGTTTGGATGGATTGTAGAAATTAATAAATGTAACATATTTTTTCAACCTGTAAAACATGTAATGAAGTGCTGATTATTTACTGCATTAAGTATCTCCTTATGATAATAATTCACTGTTAATCAACATCTCAGCCAAGTTAAAGTTAAACACCCTGCGAGATTTGAGGGTTGTTGTTTGTTGCCTAGCAACTGGTCTTTTGTGACTTTAAATACTTGAACTCCAAGTGTATCTCAATCTCAAATGTCCATGTCAAAAAAACAAAAACAAAACAGTGTATTTTTTTATTAAAGATTTCGAATAGATTGTCCTTGTTTTAATGATATCTCATTCTTAAGATTTGGCCCGCTAATTTAAAGAGGGATTTGTTTTTAGTTAATCCTGTGCAAATACATCACACGAAGCAAAGACATGGGTCAAAATTTATTTCAAACACAGTCTGAAAGTAATTTTAGTCCAGTGCAAAAAGGGAATGCCACTAATGGCTGAATCCTCAATTCTCCTCTATAGATATACTGTATGTTTTTTTTCTCATTCATATGCAATATAGTGTATAATCTGTTAAGTCCTCTGCTGGCTAGGAGAGAGTGAAAGGTGAGGAGGGATACAGACAGTGTGAAAGAGAGTTGATGAAGGGAGCTTCAGACAAAGGCTGCAGCGTGTAAAAAACCTCCCACCACCATTTTTGCAATTATGTAGCTGTCACGTATACACTCCGATCAACACTCAGCGAGGAACTAACGAGAATCCCACCTCACACTTTGAAGATACACCAATTAATCCATGAAAGACGAAACATACACTCAACAACTTAAAGACATCATCGGCCTAAATCACACAGAAATGAGAGCTTAAAAGCAACTGACAGCAGCAGATCATACAATGTGTGTCTCAATCTTTGGAAGCACCTCACACCAACTGTACAAGCCGTTAGCATAGGGGGACATCTTAGTTCAGTTGGAGAATTCAGGGTTGAATGCACATTTGGCCAAACCGCAACGGAAGAGTGTGTGTGTATGGGGAATAGAACGAAGTGCGCCTGTTAGACCACAACAGGACATCAGAAATTTGTTCAGTAACAGTAAAATGTACATGAGTGTAACCACACCTCTCCTTTGTGTGTGTGTGTGTGTGTGTGTGTGTGTGTGTGAGTGAGGGAAAGAGACAAACACTTAAGGGGGGCCTTTTCAAACACAGCCATCACGAAGAGCAAAGAAGTTGTAACCATGGCACCTACAGAGGCAGATTGTGATCCTTCAGCGTTGGCCTCATCTGTCCCCATACACCTCCGAAATAGCAAAGAGCTTTTTTATCTGAATCTCAGATCAGATGTCGTTCTCTATCTGTGACTTTTGTACTGTAGCAAAGCAAACTCCAGGCTAGGGCTGTGTTTAAATTTGGTACTTCCTCTAAACGGTTGACGCTAGCTCGACCATGCAGCAGAAACGCATTAGAGGAGGAGGAGGAGGAGGAGGAGGAGGAGAGTGGAAATAACTTCTCTTGGTATCATTTCTTCAGATGATAAAAAGGATGTCGATATTGAATGCCACTGCCCTGAAAATCAGGCTGCAGAATAGAAAGATTTGAGTCCCAGCTCCTGCTTCATTAGCTTAATTAGCTAATGATTTTTCTTTTGAAGTGCTTAAGGACTGGCCTCTGCCACTCATGATCATACTCATCGCGCAGATAATTGACTGGATGGCAGCCATCTCCACAGGGCGGCAATACACAGATGTCTGATTAACTGTCCCTGAGATGAAGTCTGTGTCATCTTGACCAAAGTGTATATTAAAGCCTCTGTAGAGCTCCATCTCTTTTTTTATTCATCTGTACAGAAACACTGGTGTACTTCCTGCTGTGTTATTTACTAAACTGTGTGTGCATGCAGTTTGTGTGTGTTTTATGAGTGTGTGAAGTCTCATTCATCCATCTCCACATGCACCCACTCAATCTCACAAAGGGCCGAGCACGAGAATGAGAAAGCGGGAAAACTGAAGAGGCAGCTGCCTCTTTTTGCTAATGTGAGATTGACACTGGAACTAAGAGGGTCCAATACAAAACACACACGTGCATCCATATGCATAAGCAGTCATACATTTTGTCTTATGAAGTCATACTATGCTTATGTACACTCAGTGTGACAGAAAAAAAAAAAGGCTGCTTATTTATAAATATGCATTAAATTGCATGCAGCACATGTAGGAGCGCACAAAGTCTGTCTTGTTAACATCAACTACTACAAGCTCACACATCACACACGCCATCAGGGGCTCACACAAACACACACACACCAGCAGTCAGACACACTGTTTTTCTCGTTTTCTGTCAGACGGCCTCATTTTCTCTCACCGCTAGCGGTCGTTTACTCTTCAGATTGTTCAAATTGAGCTTTTGAGACTTTTCATTTCCAAACAACAAAAACCTCGCTCTCAAATTAAACAAAGATCAGCAAGGGAAATTGCCCAGGAAGACATCTGCAACTCATTTTCCCCCGGAGTATATGATTAGGAAATTCATTTATGTCTAACGTATAATTCCTGCCCGTCTTTCAAGTGGGAACGTCCACACAGTGCCCTGTGTTCTACCCTTTGGAAGAAGGAAGGAGAAGTAAAAGGAAAAAAACAGCCTGCGGGATTGGGTTAGAAACAAAGACTATGTTGCTTGCAAGAATGCTCCACTCTCTATTTTTTTTTTTTTAATGATGTTGCTGCTGGGATATGGCCCCACTGGTTTTCAAGGAGGAAATGGGTGCTGCAGTCAGCCCTCCATACTTAGAGGGGATGCAGATCTGGTGGCAACCCCAAGGCAGGGTCTTTGTCTGGAGGATCCGCACATGTGTTTAGCTCTGATGGACAAATGATGGGTCCCATCCCTCTCTGTGGTTCTGCTACCCATAATTAGATGTTTTTATACGTATTCACTGGCTGTTGCCGGGCACATGTACTGTAGCCTTAACTGACAGTGACAGAAGCGGAGGGCGAGTGTACGACTGCCTTCAGGAAACAGTTGTGATTCTAAAGGCGCAGGATCTGTTTGTGTGTTTGACTATCTGCTCTTTGTGTGTGTTACATTGTCATGAAACACTTTTTAAATGTCAACTTGACCCATTGAAAAAAGAAATCCTGAAATAACTTCCTGTCATCTACAAAATCCTGATTTACAAGATTCAGCAGTTTTAATAAGACGTAGCTGTGCTTTGATTGATCCACCGATTCAAAACCTGTTTAATGTCTTTCTCTTTCTTCTTCCTCACCTGTCTCAGGAAATGGATATGGGAACCACCGTAACTCCCCAGGACTGCTGGTTTCTCCAGGTGGCATGAACAAGAACATGCAGACTAAATCCCCCCCACCCATGAACTTAGGCATGAACAACCGCAAACCTGACTTACGTGTGCTCATCCCCCCTGGTGCCAAGAACAACATGCCCTCCATTGTGAGTAATCTTCTGAACTTTCCCTCTTCCATTCACCGACCTCACTGTAGACCCCCGTCTATGTGGGGGCCTTATGGGTTTCTTTGGCATTTTTTTTATTTCCTTGCAGAACTCCGCTTCTTCATCTCTTTATATTAGACATGGGTTGATTTTTAATACGCTTACACTATGCATCATATTTAAGGGTTTTTTTGGGAAGCTTTTTAAATGAATTTTAATCCAAGTCTATGTCGACCAAGATTCAACCCAAGTCTGATATACTTTCAGATGTTTCCTCTGCTGTGTGTGTTGGCCACCATATTTCCCTTTAATACCTTTAATAAGCCGCGTTCAGTTAGTGTACATAGAGTACAATAGTTGTCCTTTGACGTTAGCTGTTTTTCCGTCGACCCACTCCGACAGCAGCTCCATCCCTATAGACCCACTAGTAAACACTATTTTACACTCACTAATTTGAATTTATCACCCTCCCCTTTTTAATGCCATCAGTCCGAGGATGTTGATCTGCTTCTGGTAAGTCAGATTGCCAATCAGATTTATAGATTAAAACTGCCCATTGAGGCCTTTAGAATCAGGAACTAAAAAGTCATTGGGACAATTCAAAAGTCTCACCTCTTTATTTGCGTTCTTTTTTTCTTTTCTTTTTTTTACTTTCGAGATCTTAAAAAAGTAAGCTTGACTCGAGAGTACCTTTATTGTTGCTGACTCTGCTCAAGCCATCATTATCGGCTCACTACATTTTGTGAGGGTAAATAGTGCCATCCAGCGGCACATTGAAGGAACAGCAGCCTGGCCTCTTTACTTCCCCAGCTTCCTCTCTTTTCTTGCTTCTTTCTACTCTCAAATGAAAAACGTGCGTTGCTCTGAGCACATACACCTCACTGTTTTTATTTGTCTTATTGTAACTATGAAAGTCCAAGAAAAAGGCACATTTTCATATAGCATCAAACCTCCGGTATTTTCTGCAGAACCCTCCCCTCTGCTACAGTAAAGTGCCTCTCCCTCGCCACCGCCACACTCTGTGTTGCTGTGGAGACCAATGCTGTTACTATAGCGACAGCAGGCCCTCTGTGGAAAAAAAGGGGTGGTAAATGATAGGGTTGGCAGAGTTCAGCAGTGCCGTGTGTCAAGTGATTAATTTCCCCCTGAAGTTGGCATCACATTCATTCTCCCAGCATCTGTTGAGCGAAACAAAGAGATGAAAGAAAGTTTTCTTGGTTTTTATTGCAGTTTTTTTTGTTTGTTCTGTCTGGAAGTTGATTTCATATTCTCAAGCTTTTCCTCTCTCTCTTCTTCCTCTGACACAGAACCAGAGAATAAACAACTCTCAGTCTGCTCAGTCATTGGCCACCCCTGTGGTATCAGTAGCAACTCCCACTCTGCCAGGACAAGGCATGGGCGGATACCCATCAGCCATCTCTACTTCATATGGTACAGGTGTGTATAGAAGAGTGTAATATTTCAACATTAAATGTAATTTTATACTAATATTCCATCTTTATGGTTCTATATTTATTCACATTGTTTTTAGTTATATACATATATGCAAGTATACTTTACAATACCCACAATAACAAAAAATAAATAAATAAATAAATAAAACATAAAACTTTTTATTTTGGATCACCATTAAAAAAACAATAAATAAATAAACATTTTGGCTAATGTCAGGTGTATGTTTCGCTTTTGAATCCCCCTTTTTTCTATTTCTAAGTGTAGTCTGAGAATCGCACAGCAGAGGGAGCTATTGTAAAGGAACTGACACAGCAGCATTTTATCAGCCCTTCTCTCTGCAACTTTGTGTGAGCGTCTGTGAACAAGCCTGTGATGTGCTGTCTTTCCTCATGTGTTTGTACTCAGAGTACTCCCTCAACAGTGCAGACCTGTCCTCCCTGTCCGGCTTCAACAGCGGCAGCTCCCTTCACCTCGGCTCAATGAGCGGGTGGCAACAGCAACACATTCAGAACATGCAGCATTCAGCCCTCGGCCAGCTAGGGTGAGTGTGCTCAGCTTAACCTCAGGTGTTGTTGTGAGATGCATGATGACATGATCATTTATCAAGGTGCCAGAAGTCCTTCTCTGTTTTCAACCTTCACTTGCAAGGTCCAGCACAAATATGACACCTCCCTGTTTTGAAGTAATGAGTGTGTGCATGCCTTGTTGTGCGACTGACTATAAGATCACTTTGTTTCTTGCTCTGTAACTCTTTAACCCCTTTGCCTTTCCTTTCCTTCCAACAGAAATTGCTCTAGCTCTCACTTATGTCAGGGTTCAAATCTGTCCCTGCCCTCTGCTCAAAGCCTGCACATCAAGTCCGAACCTGTTTCTCCTCCTAGAGATCGCACCAGCAGCACACCAGGGGGCTACGGTGGGGTACCGCCTCCCCAGAACACCTCGTCCCGCCAAGACTCGGGACGCTCCCCCGTTGACAGCCTGAGCAGTTGTAGCAGCTCCCACGAGGGCAGCGACCGCGACGAGCACAGGAACGAGTTCCACTCACCTCTGGGACTGGCCAGGCCCACCATGGACGAGCGCGAGAGCCCCTCCATCAAACGGGTGCGCCTGTCAGAAGGATGGGCCACATGATAACTCCGTCCTCTTCCCATCAAGTGCCCCAAGTTGCCCTGAGCGACCCCCCTCCCCCTGCCCCCTCCCGACAACAACACAGCGTTACAATGCCCCCAAGTCAACTCCCTCCTCTTCCTTGTTTCACTCGATAACATGAGTCACTCACCGCTGACCCCGCCGCCTCTCCTTTATCTCTCTAACGCTGAAGGAAAGAAAAGGGACAGCCCTTTTCGAAAATATGTTTATTTCTTTTTTTTAATTTCTGTTTGCTGAGTGTGTGTGTGCTATACATATTGACATTATATAAACCAGTGGGGTGTTGTAATGGGGGTTTGGGAGGGCGGGTGTTGGTTGGGACGGGATCTGGGGGTATTTTTGTCGGGGAACTATGCATCAATTGTATTGTGTGTGGCTAAAAAGAATCACATATGCATATATCTTTACACGTGTGTGTATGTGTGCATATATGCATATCAACAAATAAACAAAAAAAATAGTCAGGTACTCCGTTTCATAAAACGTACTTACACTTTGCCTCAGCGATATATCAGTGACTAGCGACAAAAAAGACAAAAAAACCCCAAAAAAAACATAAACATGAGAGTGAGTGTGTCCCATGGGAAACACGTTAGCACTTGAGTTGGACAGACAATACATGTGTACAGTGTCAGTTTCATTGCTATAAACATTCTCTGCAGTTCTCCCTTGCAAAAATGTGTGTTAACATTAGATGATGTCATGTTGCAGGTTCAACGTATTTATGTAAATAGAGGGTTGGGGGGGTGGGGGAGGAGGGGGGGGGGGGGGTTCAAAAAGTTGCCAGACATTACAAGATTTATTTACTCACTAAATGAAAAAGCTATTATGCAACATTTGAAGGATTGTACAGGTAAACAGACGGCCCCCGATGCTAGACATGTGGAACCTTTGATGAAGTTAGCGCTCCCCTGAAAGAACAGAGCCGAGCGAGGACCACCCTTTGATCCGAGAGCTATGTTAGCGTAATCAAGACAACTCGGGATCTAGTATTAATATTCAGTGTTAATAAACAAACAAAAATGAAGAAAAAAAAACAATTGTACGATACACTTGCTTATATTTTCATATGAAAGGAATACAATGCAAAGCATTTTTGTGGCTTTTTGTAGTTTCTATAAGCCAGAATGTGTTTTTGATAGCTTTGCTAATAAGAGATGGATAGTTCGCCCAGAGGGGAATCGACAGGGCTTTGAAGTCCTAAGCCATGAAAACAGACTGAGATCCAATGCTTTGCTGAACTGTTTTATCTTTGTAGAGGTTTGTTTTTAAACGTGTATTTCTAATTAAATATAATAATGGTAATATTAAGAATCTTTAAAAAAAAAAAATCTGTGAAATTAACATGCTTGTGTATAGCTTTCTAATATATAAATATATATACTAATGATTTCTGTTGGTTTCTTAGTGGAGTTTCTATGTGCAGTTGCACATGTTGTCTGGTTTGTTTCATTTGAGCCCTGAACTGTGGCGTTCAGGGTTGTATTTAGTCTAACCTTAAAAAAACCAGCTGGGTAACATCGCCAGGGTTTGTAGCAGAGGAAAGACGGTCCTGAATGCTGAAAAAAACAACAACAAGCTGTCAGTGGAAGATCTCCGGAGACTGGAACAGGGGACGACACATGATGGACAAGTCTCTCATACTGATGAGGAAATATGACTGACCCTAAATCCAGATGCATTTGGATGCACTGGATTCTTCATCCAGTATCTTAATCAAAACTCAATAATCTAAAGAGAAAGTCCTTGACTTGATCAATGTTCTGCTGCATCTTCAAACTTGTGTTCAGCATTTTCCCAGCAGCACAGACCACATCTAGACAATTTTCTCTTAAACTGCAATCATTGGAATCAATTGCATTGTGGGTAGTTATTATATAATTTTAACCTAATTTGGTCCTGCGTCTCCTCAAGTTCCAGTCTTCAGAACAGGATCCACGTCCTTCACCACATGTTCAGCATCAGATACACAGGGACAGAATTGATCATGCTGGTAGGAAAGAAGCACAATTTGTTTATTTGAAATGAATAAATAGCTGTTTTGATTATCTATTTTTTAAAAACAATGAAACTAGCCACATATCTCTCTGCCTCCCAATCCCGTATCTGCTGTCACTTAAGTGTAATGATATTTCTATGTGCATATTTCATGCAGGTTCACTATGTTGTTACTGTAAACAGTCTGTGTAGTCAAACAGGGGCAGAGCCTCTATAATGGTGTTCTTCTTCTCTTTTTTTAAAACTCAGTACAAAACGGTTGAGAAAAAAATAAATAAACATGATGTTTCAGGCAGCAAACGTGTGGAGAAACCAAAGCCAGTGGCATTTCTGTGTTGTAAACTCAACTTTTATTTTCACATTCATTTATGGTTTTTGCAAGCATTGAAACAAGACAATAAAAGAATTTGCTCAAATGTACAATTGGTTTCACATTTCAATTTCAGCCAAACCACAACAATTCACTTCCCCCCCTTCCCCTGTGCAACGCATCACAAACGTAGGACAGACAGAAATGATATCAACCTGTCCTGATGATTTACAAAAGTGCTGCAGTTCTGACGATCATTTCAACCAAAGACATGCAGAGTCTTTATATTTTTGTTTCATTTTCTTTTTGTGTAATCTCAAACCTTATTTTCACCACCTGTTGATCAGATTTTCTTTATTGTTTATTATTATATCATAGATTTCTTGTTGGTACCTCAAAATTGACACACTCAGAACCTCAGCTGATGTTTTGCAGTCAAAAGGGGAAGACCATAAAAGTGTACAGCCATGTGTAATAACCATGTTCTACCATTGCTTCAGGTCCCTACATTCACATGGGATTATTTGTTGTTCCACCGTGTTTGTGGTTTATTTAAATTGTATTCAAAAGCTGAAAAAATAGTTTCTAAAAAAAAAAATCAAGCCTAATATGTTACAATGCCTAAAAAAAGTCAGTCTGTAGTATGACATGTAGCTTGTATAAACCTGAAACTGGGGGAGGTTTGGAAATCATGTTTTTTGGAGTTCTAGAGCGGCTTTTAGCGGCATAAGCTGGCCTTTGTCGCCACTTGAGAGACTTAGATGGTTTTAAATTAAATCCACATCTCTGTAACTCAAGAGACTTGATTCAGCTGTATGTAGTGAAAACGTCATGGGATAAAGTCAAAGTGTCCTCTGTTGGAAGTGAAAAAGGCTATTTGTATTTTGCAGAGATTTCAGTAAAGTTACTGGCTTTCTTAGTTATTCTGACGTGACTCGGTGTGAATTCATTGTGTTTGACTGTTTTTTGCATGCTTAGCTGTTTCTGTTGCTTCAATACTAAAAGTCTATAACGGCTGAAAGTCAGTGTATACACATAGCTCCTTAAGAAGACAATATGAACTACATAATGAATTAATAGTAAAAATGCATCTTTTTATATATGGTCTTGCAATGCACATTTCTTTTTATGGGACATTTTAATACAAGTATTCATACTTAAGACACTAATGTGACATTTAAAGCCATGTGATTTTATTGTCAGATGTTACAGTGGCCTCATCTTACACAGTGATAGAGTATACAATACACACAGTTCTTAAGTAAAAGGAAAAAACAGCTTCATAATAAATGCTAACACAGTGACCTGCTCCTACACATTTTGAAATCACTCCCTCTCTCGCACACACACGTAAGCAAGAACACACGTAAGCACGCGCACGCAAGGGCTTGGCCTTCTCCAAACCTTATTCTTGCCTCAATAAGAAGTAGAAAATAAAAAAGGAAGGGTGTAATTCATCAGTTAAATTGATGTTTATTTCCCCTTCCTTCTTCCTTACTTTTAACAATCAGGTGGGGCTGTGACGCAGTAGAATTACATCGAACACGAGAACTGCGTATTTAACCAAAATCGTGGCGCGTGAGGCATTTCTGCGGACTGAAAATACGACAATCAGCAACAGAAATTGCACATTTGTTTAGAGCCTATAGTTTCCCTCCGCGGTCAACACGCTGACACACGTTTGAATGGTTGGACACTTTTTTCGTCAGACATATTTTTGCTGGTGTTGACGCGTCTTCTTTAGGCCTGCTTTCACTGTCAAAAGCATTTCTCTTCTGCTCGCTGTTTTCCTATTTCACCTCAAGCTCATTTGTTTTTAATTCATGAACTAGCCGAGATTGGAACAATAAAAACAAGCATGGAATTCGAAAAATATCGCCTACATAGCCTATTTATATTAAACGCTGGCTGGTTCTATTGAAGGTTGGGTTTTTTATCTCGGGGAAAAAATAAGAAACTCGATTGTTTTTATTTATTTCTGTCTCTCGTATGATGCAAACAGATTAGATCAAATGTGCTATATTCGAACGTTCTTATTTAATTACAGTTTTTTTTTCTTTTTAGGAAAAAAACTCCCTGTGCTCTAAGGTTTCCTTAACACTTGTTTTTTTTTTATAGAACTCTCCTGTTTTATCCGTATAATTAGATCGCATGGCTTTACATTACATGAACACATTATGCCTACTAACCTGAGTCTACCTGGATGGCGTAGCCACGTATTTAATGCTGATTCATTACAATTTCTTTTCATAAACCATGTGCATGTTTAATGTCAAAAACAGTGCGATTCCTCCTAGTTACCGAATGGTTTCAGATGAGTCCAATTCAACTCCACTTTTCGCAGTGTTCCCATAATAATCTTAACTTTAGGGTTACATTTTGTGATCCATATTTGTGCATAAATTGATGACTAATTATGATTGATTTTCTTCTGGAATCATGCCAGAAATAAGGGGGGGGGGGGGGGAACAGCATCACTGGTTGGCGAAGCTTTAACGAGTGGGTTATGATGATTTGGTCTCACAAATTATAATGTATTGTGCAAAAAAAATCGTATGAAACGAAATCATTAATCATCTAAAACTCTTCATCGTCTATATCTTGGTTGCAAAATAACATTCACGATCACTCTTTTGAAAACTCTCTACAACATGATTTACGGTATACGGAGAGTTGGTTGTAATGTTATAACTGTAACGACTTGTTTTAGAATCCAGAGGACTGTCTAGAAAGCAGATAGCGTTGTGTGCACAATCAAATTAATTACATCTCAGAACTAATCTATAGTGACAACTCTTTCTCAAAAAGGTCAGACTGATGCAAGGAGACGCGTCACCGTTTGAACAGACAAAACATCTGATCAGTGTCTGAATGAACCTGCAGACACCAGGAAAATAAGAACAAAAAGAGTGAGGTTAGGAAAATGTGAAAATGATAAAGGTGAAATTAAAGGAAAAGGCCTTAGACTTAATTCAATATTATGCAATAAATAAGCTACATATAGATGGCGGCCTTCATGGTAGCTTTATTATGAAGGAGCTTTGAAATCAGTCATGCGTTAACTGGGCTGCAAAACAAACAGAAAGGCTGCAAATGGTCAAACTGGTCATGTGCATGCGACGTGTGAGAGAAATTCCAATATGCAAGTGAAGTGACAGAGAAAGACGGTAGTCATCGACATTCTCCAAAATCACCACTAGATGTCACCATTTAGTCGTCTATCAGAACCATGACTGTCTTTCATCTTCCTCCTCCTCCTCTTCCTCCTCATCCTCAGTCTCTAAAGCTATTCATGCAGATCGGAAAGAACCGATTTTACAGTGAGTGTCATTGTGAGAGATTCGATTCCTAGTTTATCAATAAACCCTCCTCAAACGCAGGAAAATGTTCTTCATATTTTAAGTAAAACAAACGACACAATACTAATACTCATTATAATAATTATTGTAATAATAATAATAATAACAATAATAATAATAAATAGATACGTGTATGAAAGAATGACTTATCGTGTTCTTTAAAAACAAGAATTGATCTAATGATCAGTGCACATGTGTGTAAGACTCCTGAGAGCTTTAGAACCATAAACCTTTTAGGGGAAACGATAACCCGGCTGCGTCATTATATTGGAGGTGTTTCATTCAAAAAAAAAGAAAAAAAGAAAAAAGAAAGAAAGAAATCAGAATATTGTTTGCAGTGCCAGACAAGTCTCCCATTTAAGACTTAACCTTAACGCTGACGCCTCGTCTCAAATTGGAAGAAAAACAAATGTGTGAATGTTTGTTTTTTCCACTCATATTAATTCTGGAAAAGTTTACGACGACGCTTTTGCTCGCTTCGTTTTAGAACAGATTTTTTTTTAAAAGCCAACCTTGTAGCCGAATTATTGGCTCATATCTTGACTCTGTGTGAAAGCGCATCAATATTGAAAAGGTTAGACAAATAAAAAAAGATCAGTTGTGTTTTGGTTGTCCTCCTTTTCAACCACATCATTTTCTGTTAAGGATTAGTTTTGTTTTTCTCTTGTTTTGTTTTTATTGCGCACGCGGCCTAATAGATCTATTCACACAAGGCGTGTTTATGCTCCCAAGACGTTTCTAACACGGAGCAAACCCGTAGTCCATAAATCACACGATCTAAGGAAGCGTCAATAAACAGTGGACCTCTCCTTTTTTCCAACCTCTTTGAAGAACTTGACTTTTTCTTTTTCAAACAAGCCTTTTTTACGGGTATGGCCCATGAAATGAGGGTCTGGTCAAAAAGAAGTGATGTTAACGAATTAGCCACAATCATTTGTTTAAGGGCGAAAGGTCTCTCACTACGTCAGAAATACAAGGTCTGCTTAATTATCTACAGACACACACACCCTCCTTTCACTATACGACTCCCCATAAATCTGCACTTACATCAGCCTGTCATTAAAACAAAATAAATAACGTCTTATTGTAAGAGTCCTGCTTTGTTTGTGTCTAAAGCAAAAGCGTGAGACACATACTGGTTTATTTTCGTCGACTTTGAAGATAATCCAAGGTGTGTGCGTGTGTGTGTGTCCTTCAGAATTTGGGTGGTTTGGGTGGTTAAACGAGGGTAAAACAAAACAAGAGGGCGATGAAATATTTGAAATGACAGTCTGGAAACAGTAAAAGTACCTTTATACATTTAAAAGAAAAACGTTAGTTTTTTGTTTTTTTTCCAGAGTTAATATCCCAGCATAGGTGTGGTAACGGACTCCTGTGGCTTTGAATGTGTTTACGTGTGCCAGCCTGACCACTAGTGTTGAGCCACGAGCAGATTGAGAGCAGGGTTCAATAACGAGGGGAGTAGCCTATAGGGACTGCATCAGCTCAGACTGGTAGCACA
Organism: Symphodus melops; assembly: GCF_947650265.1. Classification (NCBI taxonomy): domain Eukaryota; kingdom Metazoa; phylum Chordata; class Actinopteri; order Labriformes; family Labridae; genus Symphodus; species Symphodus melops. The sequence goes on along the minus strand of NC_136691.1, from coordinate 40,275,492 downwards.
AAGTTTGTTCTGCTGGAAAACGTCCTATAACAACTTTGCAGAAACGTCGCGCTTAAAGCACAGAGTTGCAGCAGCAGCAGCAGCAGCATGAACTCCTTTGGATGGTGTTAATTGGAGGTAAGTTCAAACGTTTAATTCAAGGCTCCCAGTGCAGATAAGAGGTTGGACATGCACCAAGTGAAATTTCGTAAAAGAGAAATAAGATAATAAAGATACCTAAATGGAAATCCTTTGTATTTTAATTACGATATCGCTGTTTAAATCTTTCTCTAAGCGCACTGCACTTGCATGCGCGTCCCTGGCACCGCTAAGCGCGTGCATGGACACCGAGGAGACAGCCTGCAATTGTAGCCTAAATGTCAACGCTGCGTCACTGGCTTTCTTACAAACTGGGCAGGAGACATTTGGATTGATATGTTCTGCACTACCTGGCTGTGTCTTTCTCTTATTCTGAGCTCGATCTGAAGTATCACCTCAGATTTACCTCTGCAATTCCTCTATTGTTTGCCCTGCACAACACAGAGCTCTTTGTTCATGCATGCTAGATTTGAGTATTCAAAGATTTTCCGTAGATTTACATTATTTAGATAAAAGAGAAATATGAACTCAGAAGAGCAAATGCCAAAGATTTCATGTCTTTGCATTTAATATCACGTTAGCATACAATTTTAATAGGAAATCAGTAATTGTACATGACAAATGACATCGGTAAAACATGCATTAAGGTATTTACATCTACACGCAACATGATGTCAAAACAACACACATCTTAAAGTATGCAAAGCAAATCTATCCACTGAATATGCATCAATATTGAAATAATACGCACACCAGAGCCAACGGCGTCCGAGCATTGAGAATTGCGGAGCGGGTCTTCTTATTACGCATGGGCGACTTTCCACGCAGGAGCCTCGGCTCCCCATCTCTTCATGTCTCGGCTCCATCCCGGTCACATTAACGTAGTCTCTTGGAAAAACAAACAAGGCTAAGTCGGCTCTCAAAACGACAATCAAACACCCAAGAACCGGCTGGGGGGAATTACTCCGACTGCAGCGGGGCGGACTATGTAGTAAGCGGGATTTGCATATTTGGATGCGCTAATTGCCTTGATGTATTTAAATATGGCTGCACGTAGCTGATATACTTGTCTACGTCATTGAACGTGCCCTCGCTGTTAAACTAAAACGTGAATCCGGTTGAATCTAATGGATACGCCTGCAATTACACACAGAAGGGGGGAGTAATGTAAGAAAGGATGCATTTCGTTCTCATGTTTGCCGTCCTTATTTAGTCAACGGAAGCTTTTTCTGACATTCAGAGAAATCATATGGCCAACAGAGAAAATAAGTTTGCTTTTCTTATGGTGAAAATCATAACAGTGCAGGTCTGACCTGACGCCCTTCTGTCAATGACGGGGGATAAGTGGTTCCCTTGTAGGGTATAGCGCTGTAACTTGCATGGCAGAAAAAAAGTGGAGTAATATAATTTATTCACTGAAACAAAAAAAGTGTGTCATCACCAAGAAAATTAACTGAAGACACGGGATTGCTGTTATAGGCTACAGACAAGTAGGTCAGTTTATTCTAACTTTTTTTTTTTTTTTTTTGTCTGATAGACTTCTCTTATCTCTCTTTTGGCTCTGTGTGTCCATGATGGGAAAGTGGCACGCGCGCTTGAGTCTTATCAGATAACCTCTCATTAGGCTTCTGGGAGCAAGGTGAAGTTCAGTATAGGCCCATAGTGAAAACCCAGATCCAATAAAAGGCTTGAGTGAACTTTAAAGTCCTGTAGTTTTTTCTTTCTTTTTTTATTATAGGATTAAAGGCCTCATCTAGACTGAGTTTGGGAATTGCGTGTGTAGCAAACCAGCCCACCCCCTGTCTGAAAATGCGGTGAATGCGTTCCGTTTGTCAAAGCGTGTTAGCGTGTACGCCTGCAGCAAATTCATTACCAGCCAACTACGAGGCTCACTTCGTAACCTGGTCAGGGAAACCGGAGGGATGAGGTCCACGCCAAAAGCGCGAACAATGCTGCCTCAGTTCGTGCGTGCAACAAAAGAACCGAGGGAACTTGTTTGAATTTCAGAGCACGTCCTCTCCTCACACAGAAGGATGGACTTCACATCCCCTCCTAGCCCCCACCACCACTCCTCCACCTCCCCCTACCCCCCCCCCATCATCATCATCATCATCATCACCACCACCCTCTCCCTCCTCATCCCACCCCACCACCAACAGGGAGAGAAAAAAAAACTTGCACACTCTGAGAGCTCAACTGTGCATGCACTTTTGTATTTGGTGCTTGAAGACGTTCTGGGAAAGTTGTGTCTCTCCTTCTCCCCAGCCCTCCCTGCTTCTTCTTCTTCTTGTTCTTCTCGTCGCCAATCATGTGCTTGGGATTTGCTCATGCTTTGCACAGAGCAGCCGAAGCACGCCTAAAGCCGGCTGATGATTGTTAGCGGCAGTTTTAAACTGATGCACCACCGTCAAATAACACGGCTGGGATCTTTGTGGAGAACATATACCACATCGCGGTTCGCACGGACGCAACCGCGCTTCTCCTGCTTGGGACGCTTTCTGATCGGCTGCTGTGGTTTGACTCTCCGTTCGGAAGTAAGTTCAACTTTTGTTGCAGTTTTAAAAACAACCGTGTGCGTAAAGGCTTCCAATCTGCAGAAGTTGCACACCATGGCTGAGGTTCAGAAATAAAAATCGACTTGCTTATAACTAATAGTGTTTGAAGGGAGACAAGTATATTTGAAATTAGGGCCGGGAATGTTTTCTCCACACTTTGGCAGTAATACGCACTGATTTGACTTTTTTTGGGCAGTTTTTAAGGAGATATCATACGCTCAAACTGACCGGCGAGTGAACAAGCGTGTGTATTATATTTTATCAACGGTATTTTTAATATTTGACACGTTGTAGCAGGGTTATACTGGCAAAATTCTGCTTTCTTCGGATGATCTCCCTTAAGAGTTATATGGACAGTAACCTATTCATACAGAAGTAGATGCTTCTTTTTGACTTGGTTATTTTTTCTAAGTAAAAAGACTGTTTTTTTTTTTGCTTGTTACATCCATATCATCGTTGTTATCAGGCCTATTTATGGCAAACGTATGTAGTTGTAGTTGGCGTGGATTCAAACAGTGAGAGAAATGTGGATTTTGGGATCGATGCAGATGACTTAACGTGGAATGGAGATGCCTATGTGAGCACAAAAACACAATTCAATGAAACCGCCACATATTTCGCAAATACGACTTAAAGGTTTGCTCTACATTGACTGGAAAAATGTCACACACTAAGCATTTATTGCATCATTTAACTGTTTTTACGCACGAAAGCTTCGTTTGCTCAAATAGATAAATACGAATATAATCGCGACCTCTGGTACATTTCTTTGACTGTGTAGCACTGAAACATTAACATTCATGAGAAAAACAACGTAATGTGATTTAAAGAGGAGCTGCAGGTTGTGGTGTGCGGTGATTAGTGCATGGCCTCTGTGTGGGAGGCCTATTCTGAAGCCTCCTTTACCCTAATGAGCTGTACTTTATAATGCTGATCCAAATGATGACAAGTTGACCTTACAGTCTACTCTCCAGAAAATCCTCATCAGGGTGATTGTGGATGAGCAAATATTGCGATGCATCAATATAAATGTAATGACTTAATATTCATGTGTTAATTTACATTTTTTAAAGCTACATCTTTTAACATTATGACACACTCAGGAGGCTGGCTTTTACGCAGAACATGGACGACGTGATTTTAAAACTGTATGACTCGAACATAGTGCTATGGCTGCACAATTAAAGTACACAGTGGTGTAGATAGGAAGCGGTCCCTTATTGACAGGCACAGGCCTTGTGACTCATATTCGCTCATTAAAACACCTCTGCTTGGCCCCTCCCACACACAAGACCAGAGTAAACTTGAGAGCCATATTTAAAACTACAGCGAGTGAATTGGACACCTGAAGTACAAAAGCGATACTGGGGCCATAGGGAAAATAGTATTCATTTATTTTACAACATGATAGCTCATTTATCCTGTCACACACACACACACACACACACACACACACACACACACACACACACGCATACATACACAGACACAGACACACACACACGCATACATACACACACACACACACACACACACACACACACACACACAATCGCACTTAAACTCAGAATCAAACTTTATTCCTCCTAATTGTGAGTGCTAAATGGTCCACACAAAATCAAAGTTGTGCACTCGGGATGTCATGAAGTCACTTGGTAACCTGCAGCTTCATGCTCGTGCGCATGATCCATCACATGTTCCGCTGCCTGTTATTGTTGACTCAGTTCACAAGATCCTATACTTTGACCCATTTGTGCTGAGCCAGTATCTATACTTTCATATTTGTGGGGGGAAAAACAGGATGAAGCGCTCTGGCTTTATTCCGCTGTGAGGGGACTTCTTCTTTGCAGCCGAATACCATTGTAGTCTATCTACCCTTCGGATGCGACGATGACAAAAAAAAAAAAAAAAACACACGAGGCTAGCAAGGATATCAACGCAAACATCGAGAACGTGAGAGCATTTTAAATCCGAGAATGGTAGGTCATGTATGAGAAAAGGAGCAATACTAAAGAGTCCTAGCGAGCTATTTCGAACCGAATATATCGCCTTCTATGGACAGACGGAAAACGCAGGCGCTCGTGCTGCCCCAGGATGCTCTCTTCATTGGGCTGTTTGATGACTAGGATCTAAATCTTTACGCATATCCCAAAAGCAGTTGAATCGCTCTCTTTCTTCAAAAAAGCATTTGGTTTCCTTGTCATTCATTTTCATCCCTGAGTGAGAGAGGAGGCAGACAGTTCGATGCGAGGCGGACTTATTCCAGCGCGCGCTGTGTAATGGATGGATGGAGATTGTGCATGGAAAGGAGGGCGCATTTGCGTTTTTTCATGACATCACCGCTGTAACATTGTCGTGGTCCGAGGCCTTTGACCTCACCGGGGTTGGTCCATATTTTGGCCACCCCCAGCCCCCCTATCGTTTGGGGATGGCCCTTATTCCCGCAAACCCCCCCCCCCATTCCCCGTTTAGACCGAGCGACCATGCAACCTGCAGAACGGAGCCCTTGGTTCAGAGTCTCCGGCTTCTGGATGTGAACGGACAACCTGACACTCTTTGGGCTAAAAACCAAGGTCTTGTTCTTTATAATCCGACACGTTTGCGTCTTAATTCCCTGTGCCGTTATTGCACTTTTCACAGGAAACCGGATTTCCCCCCTCTCCGCCGTGTTTCTTCTCCGCCGGCCTCACAGGATATCTATTGCTGCTGCCACAACGACTTAATAGAGGCGAAAGAGCCTTTTGTGGGATTGGAGTTATTTGCATTGCAAATTAGGGCCCCTGTGCAAGGATGACTGCACCTTACCCGCGATTTTCAAGGCCTGCTTCAACTCAGTAATATTGGTTAATGTCAAGTGACTGTGACATTAACATTGGGATAATATATCATTTTTCCCACAAGATTTGCCGCCTTTTACACCAGGTGTATGACAGTCCGGCCTGTGCTATAGTGGAAACATAAGGAATATAATACACTATGTGACTTGAATAAGGATGCTGAGGACTTTTTTCAATTATATATGAGTTCTGAGAGGTGGAAACTTGGAGCCCAGAAGAGGAAATTTACATGTGGATTATTGCTGAAGACAGGGAAGTGGGTTGTTATCTTTGGTTATCTAGCTGTATGAGTGTTCTGCTCGTCATAAAGCTAGATAACCGAAAGTAAAAACTACTTCCAGACTCGTCGAGGACTCATGACATATTGCTCGATTTCCCGTGGACCAGCTCTGAAGATACTATCGATATCTACTTTATTAAGAAATACTTTTGTTTGACTTTGTCGTTAAAGTTTTCTTTTTTCATCATATATGCATGCTACAGAAAACAACTCGGATTATTTAAATAACTTTTTTCAAATATCATTTTTCACATTGTTGTTACAGTCAACCATCTACATCATTTAAATTGTAATGATCACACACACACACACACACACACACACACACACACACACACACACACACACACTATGAACATCCCTGCTGGGCAAGTATTGCATGTTAATATTTATAGCATATAGAGCAATTTGATCCTTTAACATAAGATCTTATTTTAAATTTTAGTTAATTTCTCAATTTTAACTCACATGTTTTTTTGTCGTTTATGTGATATATTGACACTTGTCTAAAAACGCACGTGTGTCACTTTTTTTCCCAGCATGATAGAGTCGAGATATATAGGAAACGGCTCTAGCACCCTAAACAGCAATAATTAGGATGTATAGTGAACTGACAAAACTGGAGAGAGAGAGAGAGAGAGAGAGAGAGAGAGAGAGAGAGAGAGAGAGAGAGAGAGAGAAAAAGAGGGGTGGGGAGTGTGGGGTCACGAGCAGGAGGGAGGTGACAGAAGAGGGAGGAGAGGAGGGAAGGGGGGTGAGTAAGGGGATTGGGGAAATGTGTGTGTGTGTGGGGGGGGCCGGGCTTGCTTAATTGATTCCGTTAACCGCAGTGCAGGAGATGTGAACGACTGGACGATCCCATTCCCACGCTCGGTGGGGCAAGTGGCAATGCCATACCCCGGCCCAATATGACAGACAGCGCCGTGAGGGCCTGAAGGGGCTGGGAGGGGGTGTGTGTGTGTGTGTGTGTGTGTGTGTGTGTGTGTGTGGGGGGGGGGGGGGGGGGGGGGGGGGGGGGGGGGGGGGGGGGGAGGCGACAGGGGTCATGAAAAGACGTCAAGTGCACCAGACTCATCTGCATCCCCAAAGAAAGAGGCGACGTTTCCCAGCCCCAGCCGACGCGGCGCTCCTAAAGTTGGAGTAGTAACGGTCCTCCTGAATGCGTAATGTCTCGCCAATTGTACTGATAATGAGGACTTTGGGTCATTATCTTAAAACTATGCGGGTTTATGAATCTGAAAGGGATGTGCTGCAACTCTGTAATCCTGCATATGGCCCTCTAGAGCGCGCGGATCCAGCCGTTTTACAACTCGTGAGAATTAGTGATAATATTGCACAAAGAAGTCTGGGGAATTTGAATAAGTGACGGGGCGCTTTGTTTGTGTTTGAACTTGACCATGGACAAGAGCAATGTGAAATTCAAGTTGCTGCACGTCAATTCATGAGGACTGTTTTTAGAATATAAGTGACATTACATTTGTGAAAAAATATATAAAAGTGGTCTAAATTTAAAACCTCTATTTTCATGAAGGTTAAAAAAAAAACAACTTTTAAAATAACATTTTATTATTTCGGATATTTTTCAAAGGGCCCCATGAGACCCTTTTGCACTTAAAGCAGTGGTGCTTTAGGTTAGACATAAAAAAAGCATTATTCCAAACCTTAGCTTGAGGAGGCTGTTATGAATTTGCTGACTGCTCTCTCAGATGACAGACTGTTTCTGGCTCAGACCACGTGTTTAAAAATGGCCTGCTTACTTTCACAACACACTCTGATATTGTATGTTTTTATTATTTATATTCATTGCATCACATCACATGAAAGTGTGTATGTCTGTGAAACTCCAGGTTACAAAATTTCGGATTAAGTCATAGTTCAAGTCGAGCATATGCTCAGAAATCTGTGAAGCTGGCTCTTTGCAACAGAGGATTATTGGACTGCAGTGTTAAGCAGAGCCACAGTGGCTGAATTCCACCCTGCCTCTGTTGAAAAGGTCCCTTGCCGACTTTCTCACACCATCAGACAAAACTAGTGTCTCTTGTTCCCGACCTCTGTCAAAGACAGCACACAATACCAGGTCGTTTACCCGAAAGAAAATTTGAGAACACAATTTGGTGTGGAGCAGCGCTGAATAAAACAAGTCTTATTGTCCTCAGTTAAGTCGATTGAAATCGTCCTCTGGCTTTATGAAAGGGGACTCTGTTTTCAAGTCTGGGGGCCACACTTAATGTCAAAGTGGGAAAAAACCCAGAATATTTATCCAAGCCCCTGTATCTTTGCATTTTTTTCAACATCACATCCAGTCTTAACAATACAGTTCACAGTACCGGGGGTTTTGTTTGTTTTTCACAGAATAGTGCATCATTTAAAGTTTATGCACACGTAGAACAATTTGTGACAAAACGTCCTCTAAATTCAAGCCTATGTTAATGTTTCATTTTAAGAGCTTTGGGAGATTATAGTGAACCACATCATGGCTAAAATTTTACCTCCCCAATATCAGCCTGAAAGTCAAACATTCAGAGCACAAAAAGCACCTTACAGTCCACACAGTCAACAGGAAATGCAAGGCAATTCTGAGTTGCACTCATACAACAAGAAAGCATCACCACACGTCTCAAACAGCTCTCGTCCTCCTGGGCTGCATGTGGGAGAGATGCAGTGTGTGTTGGCAGCGGTTTTCATGCAGGTCTTTACTACGTGTCTCAAGAGATGGAGTTAATCTCACCAATTTGCTTCACATTAGTGCTTTTTATGAACACTGGCAACCCCTGCTGGTTTGAGTCCCTAAAAATAATGAACTGTATTCCCGTCCTGTGATGAGTAAGATTGCCTCCATCTCTACATTTCAAATATACCTGATAGTTTAAAATATGCATTCATTTTCCTGTTTCTTGGGAAAAAAACAATGCTTCTGATAATAATGTAGTGTCCTCAGAGTAGAAGTATGTTGCAAAAAAAAGACCATCCCTTCATTTTACTGGCACCAGGAACATATATTCACAAATACAGGCGTGAAATGTGACTATGCATGTAGAAATGAGTGGTGACTGGGGTTTTTTTCCTCAGTGCATGAGGGAGCTACGCACTTGGCTTTACCCTTCTTCTAGCTCACACATATTATAGCGTGCTGCAGCCATTGTTGTCACGTGATTTGTTGAGTAACAAAAACCATGGCGACCATGGTTGGTGTTTTTTTGAAATATATATTTATTGGACGGTCAATCAGCATGTTTTATGTGAGTGGGCCCGGGGTTTTTATGTACCTCCTCTGTGCCTGTGTGCTGTGTTTGGCAGGTGAAGACGGTTTATAACATGTATGTGCCCAGGAAATTATCAGTGCTGAACAAAAGACGTGATCATAGCCCTCTTACCGGTGCCATTTGTTAATATATGTATTACATGGCTATATTTTTTTTGTCGAGTTGTGGACTTCTCCCAGATTAGTTCTTCATAACACAGTGGGTGGATGTATGGCTTTTATTTTCAGTTGAAAAGTTATTATATTCAGAGCTGCCGTGAAGCAGAATGCAGAATTAGCCAAGCTACAGTCAGAATGATTTTCTCGGGTTAGCTTAGCTTAAAATTGGGAGAAATTTTAACATCCGTACAATGCAGCTGCATGTGAATCTCTATATGTACGTCTGTGTCTGCATCCGTGCATGTTTGTGTCTCTGCGATTAACTGACCGAGGCTTCTTGGCTAGCCGGTGATGCCACTACATCATGTTAATGAAAGGGGAACAATGGCTGTGTCTCAGTCAACAACGTCTGTCTGTCTGGCTTGGGCCATGTTGTCTCTCTCTTTTCTGTGTGTGTGTGTGTCTCCTGGACATGAACTTGAACTTGAGACAGGCAGCCAGACACCATCTGTGCACCAGGGGTAATGAATTCAGTGCATTCATGGCTGTGGAGCAAGCCTGGCCACCGCCACCCATTGATGAGCAGATGACCCCTATAGTCTGAGTTAGCTCTTCATCACTAATAGAATTCAACAATACCAGCTGGTAGTGGTAGGGGAGTTTATTTTTGGAGGAGAAATATGAATAGTGTTGTATGCATCTAACATGCATGTGTGTAAAATGCCTGCTTGTATGCAGGCATTTTATATAGCCATAGTGTATAAATATGCTGTATATATATATATATATATATATATATATATACAATATGTCTGTGCCAAGCCTATATGCATGTATCTCTGCATGTTTTCCCTCCTGTTTCTCATAATCTGAAAATATAGTTTATGCAAATGACTTGACAAACACCCTTTCTCATCCCTGCCACTGTCCCATTGCCTATTAAACCTCTGGCCTGTTCTTTTAACGACATAGCCAATGCTGAATTTACTGCCTTGATAATTGAAAGGGCTGGCTCAGTATCCCCCCCTGATAAAAGGTAGTAAGTGAATGAGGCATAAACCTTAAACAAGCCAGGCACAATGTGAATTCCTGCAGGCCCTCCTTCTTCTCCTCCTCCTCCTCCTCTGCTTCCTCCAGCCCAAGCTTCTGTCACAATCACACACGCACACACACGCATGCGCACACAATATGAGGCTTTTCCCTCTGGTTGGTGTCGCCACGGCAACGGTAGGTGAGATCACCGTGCGCATGGCAGCATCAGCCCTTGCCATTGCAGGACAGATTCCTGATGTGTGTGTGTATGTGTGTGTGTGTGTTTGTGCATGTGTGTTCAGGTCTCTATGCAAGATGTGAGAGTGCCACCCACTCCCCGTCTCCATGGCTCTATGTAGACCCATAGTATCCTGTTTAAATGTTTCCTTTTATGGTTGCCACACATGCTATGGTTAATTGAAACTTTTTTCTCTTTTTTTTGCGTAGGTTAAAGTCGTCACGTTAGTCGTGAGAGTCACCACTTTAAATTCAAGGCTGAAAACGAAGTCTAAAATTGTACGTGGGTCTTTGGAACACACATCAACACACTAACACCCACTAAGGCGTCATTGTCTTCCTTAATGGTGTCGTTGGCGATTAACAGGGATCTGATTGACCTCCCTCCATAACAGACCAGCCAGCCATAACTTTCCAATAATCCACCGAGGAATGTCATGGTTGAGCCTTTTTTAATGACATCATGCATGGCCACTTGAGCGTCTTGTGGGGAGCAGCGGGCATGCTGTGCTCTACCACGCTGTACAGCCCTCCCCTTTTGCTAACTGCAGACATGTCAGACAGGCACCTTTATCAAAGACCTACATTCCATATGTAACAATGTGATGGTGTTTCAAACAGCGGCAGCTCCCTGTGTTGGGTAGGTCAGTCATTGTCTGGCATGGTGAGACACTTGTGACTCCTGTGGTATTAAAATGTCTTTGATAGTTATGACTTCAGAGTAATGTGTAACTAACAGCTACGTACAGTGGTCAGACTTTTCAGTTGAACTACAAAGTGAATCTTTGGCCCCTTACGAAACAGATGCCCCACTAATGTGCTAATCTGTAAATATAGTTAGCCTATTTAAAAATGTAAACTTGTGTCGTTTTTTTTTTTACTTTACTGTTCATCAAGCTGACAATTGCGACATGTAAGAGCAGGTGCAACCAAAATGTGGTTGTCCCAAATGTGCCTGCCTTATCAGTCTTTAATCTCCATCGGTGTTCTTGCTTGTCTGGAGCAGTTTCTCTCATTTTTTTGTTCTCATATTTAAGGACCAAATGTTAAACATGATCAGTTGCAGCAACAAAAATAATCATACTTAGAAGGTACTAATAGAGGAACATTAAAGAGCTTTTGAGCTAGGTCGTATAATCCTACTGAAAATACTTTACTTAAGGCTTCATCCCATTTCATATCTGATAAAGCACAATTAGAAATAACTTTGTTGATTTTGGCTCAACATGAATGTTAAAAATAGTTTGTTGAATCAGGTATATAAATATATCAGTGCTGGCCATGGTGGTTGTAGAACCCCTGAGTTTCAGATACTGGGATAATATCATTTGATTGTATTCTTATCTTAATAAAAATGGTACTCAATCAATAACCTCATTAAATCGCCACATACATTTTTTTTTTACACTATCTGCTCCTTTAATGTCATTGATAATCATGTTTCCAACCAGTACAATATACTTAGAGCTGTGTTGCTGCATGATAAGGTATTAACACACTGTCAGCAGCCGTGCACAATATAGCTGTGTGCTAAAATGCTATTTTCATACGACATGTAAAACGCCACTGCAGTGTGTCCTCTAGGATATCTGTGCTCCACTGGCTTTTGATTATGCAAATACTATGCACCATAAATAAATTAGTATAATTGCATCTGAAATATTCTTTGAATCTTCCTCGAAGATGAAAGGGTGTAAATAATAGATCTGGTGTCACTGCATTATTCATCCTCTATTAGTTACAAACATTGAGCGGCTTGTACCATATGTTATGCTTATATGTTATACATTTAAGTGGTCTGAAAGTTTTTTTTTTTTTCACCCATTATAACTGGACGTACTTCCATGATCTGTCAATATGAAGGTACCCGTTTCTAAATTGTAATAATGGCTTCTTAATGTTTTTTTTTTCTCCGAATGTTCTCGGAGTATTATTCACTAATACTATCAGATTAATGCACTTCTGTAAGATTTCAATGCCTTTTTTGTTTTCTATTCGAATGATTATTACACAAAGCTTTGATTTATGTGAAGCAGAACATACCCTTCCGTTTTCATGGTCATCACATTCAGATTACTTATCTTTTATATTATGCATAAACGCGCTTGTAGAAGGTAATTTTGCATAAAAAGGGGAGGCGCTTCAGACGGCATTAAGTAATCATAAATACTGTGGTGTGGCGGCCACTACAATTAAAATTTGCCCGACTTTGCACACTTTGTAAAGCATATGGTTCTGAGGCCTCAGTGCAATTTGAATACGGGGAACCATTTCAAAAATATATGCTGGTCGGCAATTAAATTATATGGGCTCTCGGACTGGAGAGCCGGTACCAGCGCATATAGAATAGTGAGCAGTAGTTGCTACGCTCGCATTAGCATCTGGCCCTTTTATGTAAATTTGATGAGAAAGGACTCATGCATATACGCCAAGGCTGGGGTGTACTCGCCTAATATCCTTATTAGAGAGGGGTGAATTAAATATTTATTAGGGGGGCTAAGGGTTAGGAAGGGGGGCCTGTCCTGTGTTGTCGTGAGGACCCGAGGTGGAAGAAGAAGGAAGGAAAGGGAGGAGGAGGTTGACTTTCTCTACGAGTGTCTCTCTCTGCCTCAAGGTGCCACCATCTTAAGGCGTTTGGCAGTAGTGCGAGTGTGAGGAGGGTAGACCTAAAATGTCCGCTGGCATAGACACGCACACGCATAGATATTAACGCATACACATTTCTTCGTGCTGTGAGGACAGGAACACAGAGCTCTGAAAGTCAATTATTCAATTACTGTCATCGGCTGCTATGCATGCTGAGCATTTCATTTCCATGTATTAATTCCCTCGATTACTGTCGCCTACGAGTTCGGCCTGTGTTTAGCTTTGTATTGCACGCCGTTTGTTGGGTACAGGTGCAAATGCAAAAGTAGAAATCCGGTATTTTCTAAAAATGTAAGAACCCCAATTAAAAACATTTCCATTTTCAGCCCTAGAGACAGAAGCCTAAATTTTATTCAGTTTGATGTAGCAAAGTACTTTAATGGGACATTGTAGATTTTAATTTAAAATATTTTCAAATGATATATATTTCATATTTTATATGACCCGTTTAATTGAAGAGTTTGTCGTTTGTATGTAATTGAAATGCTTCGAGCACATTGTGCACTACACAAATGTGCATGTGTAATTACCTGTATCTTAAAGACCAACATGCAGCATTTTAGTCTTTGTTTGCTATCTCTTTAACTTTTGTGTAAGATGATACCTTTCTTAAAACTGACAATGACAATGGTAATACAACACAAATGCCAAAGAGCAGAGAAAGGGAGTCGGCAACACTATGTCCAATTTATGTAAATCAGCGCTTTACTGTTTCCTCCTCATTTTCAGTTCTCTCTTACTCTTTCTTACTGTCACACACACACACACACACACACACACACACACACACACACACACGCACACACACCGTAGCTGACCTCCCCTATCTGTTAATTATCATAAATGTGCTTAGTGAGGCGACACACACACACACACACGCACACAAACACACGCACACACTGTTCAGTGAGATACAGAAACAGAATTAGCATTCCTTTCATCCTGAAGTGCTCCTGAGGCGGAGCATGAAGAAGAATGTGCAGGAAATTATTCAAGATGAATTATAGCACACATCATCCACAAATTTTGTGTGTGTGTGTCAGTTTAAAAAGATACGTTGAGTTATTAGAGTTTTGGTTTCAGTGCGTTGTTGTTTTGTTCATGTGTTACTGTAGTTCAGGTTTACTGCTTGTTTTTATAGGTGGATATTTGTCCGTGTGAGATGGCTGTCCTTACATAGACAGCACGTTATGCATTTCAGAATGCGTATGTATACGACTCCAGTTGTTTCCCTGGCATTACACCCGTCTCCTCTGATGAGTGGTACGCCTCGTGTGCTGCCAAAGAAGTGCAAATAATTAAGCGTGTGCATGTTTGAGCCTGGCGTTGGCTAATGGATTGTTACCGGGAGGAAATGAGACAGGCAGCATGGGGGAGCTAGATGGCAAAGCAGACCTCGACTTTGGATAATGAAACACTGGAAGCTACCGGGGTGCAGAGTAGACACACCTCTCATGTAGGAAATGCTTTTGTTCTATGACTACTTCTTTTTTTTGTCACATAAGCAGGTGCAATTGTTGAGGAGTCACACAACACAGCTCTGCTGCGCTACAAGATAAATGTAGAGTTTGAACAATTTTACATGTCTGTAACTGTTTCAAATCAGTGCAAGGCACTAAGGCATATTTCCACTCGATAAAAGATCCTTGTTTATGTTCCATCAACCCTGTATCACACCTGTGTATGTGTGTGAGATTATTTGTGATTCATATACATTTGTACTATATTTATAATCACCTGCGTTGCCACTGGGGTTGTGTCCCCCCCCCCCCCCCCCCCACACACACACACACACACACACACACACACACACACACACAGGCTAGGAGCAGAATAGTGGTGAGGAAAGGGGAGTGGAGGGAGATGGAGGAGCAGGAGGGAGATGGGATGAGACAAGCCACACAAGCCGCAAAGGGAATGAGCTGAAGGTGAAGGGGAGGGGGATGTATAGTTACCCTAAAACCGTGCCGTAGGGCTAGAAACACACAGACGTGTGCACACACACACACACACACACACACATTCACACTATGGTTTGCCACACAACCGCAAACCCTCTCAGACCAGTGTAAAACACTGCATAGGGAAGTAAGACTATACACCCAGTGTTGATGTACAAATTGTTTTTATTGCTGGTTCTTCGTAGTCCCATTTTGCATTGCTTTTACAAGTTAAGATTTCTTACATTAATGATTTTTTCTTTGGATATTTGATTTTAATGTATTTGTTTGTATTAGGGGAATTAAAACCGATCAATAAAATTGAGAACTAAAAAAAAAAAAGGAGTGTTTTGTGTTTTGCTATGCAACCTGTCAGTGTGGGTTTCAGTGCAATATAAATGTTGGGTTAGTGTGTGTGTGTGGGTGTGTGTGTGTGTGTGTGTGTGTGTGTGTGTGTGTGTGTGTGTGTGTGTGTGTGTGTACACTTTGACGTGCAGCTCTAATAAAATGTGGCATCTGTCAGTTTGATATTGACGTGCCAGGAGAGGATCACGATCACTCGGCAACACAGCATGAGATCCAGAAGAAAGACATAACAGTGAACTCTTTATATTCCTGTATACTGTATGTTCTTCTTCTGAGTCAAACAGGAGACATATTTTATTTTTTTAAATGACGCTTTATGAATTAACACTTTCAGACTTCAGAAAAAAAGGGGGAAAAAACAGCCTTCCAAACCTCTCAAAAAAGAGAAAGGAAGTTCCTTGAATTGGAGGAGCATTTTTTGCTGATCTCATCTACAGCATTTTTGACATCTGATTTTTTTTTTGTTACTGTGTTTTGGATATGTCTTGGGAAAACGCGACAAACTTATAGGTTAAAGAAGAAGCCAAACAAAAAAAAAAAAAAAAACTGTAAGAATCCATTCAAGTCCATCGGCCTGTTGCTATGCAAGGTCAAACATGCTACACAACTAACCATTGACTGCAACAATTTATAATGGTTACCTTTGACCTCTAATAGACTTGTCCTTTAGCCTTGACATTTGACCTCCTCACTCCAGTGAGAGGAGGCGTGGGTCAGGGGTTGTCAGGTTCAACAGCACAGCTGCTTACTCAGCATTACCATACACCAGAATAAGCCTTGAAGACAGTTGTGCTTAAACTAGAATTAACACTTTAAGGTGCGGTATTGAAATATCGAGATATGAAAAATGCAACTCTAAACCTTTAGCTTCTCTTGTTAACAACATATTCATTTGAAGTGTGAAACAGCATTCCTCCTGTGACCTTCACATGATCTATAGAGCAGCTACTCATGTGCCATAAAGGTCCCACGTTTTCACTTTTGTGTGCTAAAGTGAAGAGGTTGAGACGACATTTGCACAAAGTTATTGCAAATATAAACCCCTGCCAGTAAACTTCAGCTATGGTAAATGTTTCCTTCTTTTAGTTCGTATTTACCCTCCCCTTCCGTCTTTTGCGAGTGTAAATATGTAAATTGTGCTTTGCTCGAGGAGAGTTATTCAACATGTACAGGTTACCCCTTGGTAAATGTCTCCACTCCCTACTCATGTGTGTACGTGTGTTTTCCTTTGCTGCAGTGATGGAGAAGAGGAGCTGTGGAGAACTGCTGGCAGCAGGAAGCAGAGGTCAACACCAGATCTCTGGGATGTTTGCTCTCCAGTGGACCCACATGAGGTAAACCTGAGTTCAAAAACAAAATACAGCATGTGTGTCTTTATATGTGAATACAGTTATAGCCTTTATAGACTTAAAGTGGCATGTAAACTACAATGGCAAATTCATATTTGAGGTATTTTATTTTAGCTCTTTAAATTATTTCTTTTTTCTTTTTTTGAAATCACGTTGCTCTTATTTGCGTGACACGTTTTTCATAGTTAATACTCATTTGAGAAAAAAACCCATAATGATCATTTGTCTTCGTAGGAAGGTTTGATTGAGTGTTTTTCTCCTGTGTCTATCTCTGCTGATGTGTGAGTGTGTGTGTGTGTGTGTGTGTGTGTGTGTGTGTGTGTGTGTCTGTTTGCCTGCAGCAAAGTTGGCCTGTGTGTGTGTGTGTGCGTGTGTGTGTTGGATAAAGGCATAGATGTTAGTAGTGGTCCAGAGGACACAGTAAACAGAATAACAGCAGTTTGAAGGCAGCTCAGGCGATGTGATCGTGGGCAATATCAAATCCCATGACCCGTTCTTTGCCCTGTGGTCCAAACCAAAGACAAGAAGCACAGGGGAAACAGAGGTTACTGTTCACTGTTCATCATCACAACAACACAAAACACACACAACTACAGTAGCTACAACAGTGAAGTGATTTAAAAAAAAAAAAAAAAAGTCCACAAGCCATTGAAACCCATACAGTCGTACTAATTGGCCCGAGCCCTGCCTTTGTTTGCATTGCGTGCAGATCCTCTTGCTCCGTTAATTAGACCTTCAGCCATTATTAAATGTGACATTTTATGTTACTGAAGACGGACAAACATTTTAATGAGCAGAGTTTTCTCTCATGACAAGGAATTATGTATTATATCAGCAGGCTGCCGCATCTGATCACAATCTGTTCCCTCTGTATTTCAACTTTGACCCCAATTTTCCTGAGAGAGGAGACGACAGCTCACGGGGCTGAAGTAGTGTGAAGATTTAGCATTTTAGACTGCCAAACTTATATATCCTAAATCGAACTCGCTGACATTATTGACTTCAGTCGCGCTCAGCAGAGTATATAGAACAGCGCGTGGTATGCCATGTCTGCCAGTCATGATGGTTTAAAATGATATGGAAACTTTGGTAGGAAAGAATGACTCAAAGTGGAAACATCTGAGTGACACTAAATCTTCAGTGTTGAGAGTTCTCAGAGTCAAAAGTTTATCTCACGTAGATGCTAAGACAGAAAAAATAAGTGGCTGAAGGGAAGAGGTGGTATGTCAGCGCCCATGGGCCTCAATGTGCGGTGGTGTTACTCGTCCTAATTACTCCCAGTACTCACACTTGTGGTGTGCTGCTCGAAAGGGCCAATTAAAAGGGCAGGGCAAGTCACTGGGTAGGAAAAGTCAGCGCTCAAGTCTGTATCTATATAGACTTTACCCCCCCAAGAGATAATGACCAGCAAACTCTACTTTAAATTTACACAAAGTACCTTTTTGTATGTAGTTAAAGCTTTTGGCAGCACAGCACAGCTACAAATGGAACATCTTCCCATTTGAACCTTGGTGCTATGTACTTGTGGGTATTGTTATTGAAAGAAAACCTCAGCTCAGCATTTAGTCAGGCTGGGTTTTTTTTGTTTTGAATAGTCAGGTTCACTGTTTTTATTAAATCAGACCTAAGATATTTAAGGGTTCATTTGAAGTCCGCCGTTTGTTAAAGAGGAAGTTGTAGAGGTGGGTCAACCGCTTTGAACACCAACCTCTCATATGAAAACCAACAGAAAGCTGCCTTTTGACGAATAATAATAAACATTTTTCACCTTGAGATCCAAAGAAAGTAAATGCAACATCCTCTTTCTACACGTATTGAACTTTCGCCTCAGACAGACCTCGCTCTCTCTGCTAAAAGCCCGGCCCTTAAAGTGTACTAGGGTCAGCAGACCCCTATATGTGACTTTGCATTATTCAGTTAGAAAGGTATATGCCCATTTTTTTTTTTTTAAAGAACCAGCTAACATCCCCCCCCCATCAGCCTTTGCGTGCGTGCAGAATATGTCAGGGTTGAGGTTTTAAAGTTGAAACAGGAAACCGGGACAGCTTTTTATCTTTGCAGATTTAGATGTACTTTGACAATTTCAGGAAATGTTCCCACTTGAAATGAGGACAAGGACTCTATTTTGGAGGTTTATAAACCCCCCCCCCCCCCACCCCCAACACAACCTATCTGTTCCAAAATGTAGAATTCTATTCTCGTGATCCACAATAAAATTTTGCATCATGTAGGTTGACATTCATTAATTAATGCATCTTTGAAAAAAACAGAATGCCTCAAATACAGTACATTTTTCCTGTGCCGCATCCCTAATAATCTGTCAGACGTGCATACTTAAGAGTACCACTGATTATTATTAGTGAGCCGACAGGGTTGAGTCTTTATAATGTGGCTCCCACGTTTGTGAATTTAAAACCTTCACTGTTGCAGGCCAGCTTCTGGAGCATCAATGCTATAGCCCACAGCGATTAATGAAGTCGTCCGCATTAGCTGCATGATTGTATTGAATCTCAGCAGTGAGTGTGTGTGTGTGTGTGTGTGTGTGTGTGTGTGTGTGTATGTTTATAACATGTTGCATTTAAAAGGTATAGGCACATTTGAGAGAAAAAAGGAAGTCCAAAGGTTGAATTCTTTATGATCTTGTTATACGCAAACAACATTGATGATGACTGAGGAGAAAGAGGCACATTATTTATGAAAATATTGTAATATATGTGAAAGGTCTTCTTTCTTTTCTATGATTTAGTTTCCATCTATAATTTTCCTATTTCCTATTTGTCATGTTATTCCATATTTCATGCTTGGATGCCATCTTTTCCCTGTGCTATATATTGCAGATGCTCATGCCTCTTAGCGATAGCACAATATGTCCTTTCCACGGTTGCTCAAAAATTTCCACAAATCTACAACACAACATATTCGTCTCTCCTCGCCCCCCTCATTCTGATGCACTGCTTTATCGTCGGTGAGCCATTATCAGTCTAGTATCTGGCGAAATCTTGTCTTATCAATTTATAATTGAACAGATAAAACTACACGTTTTTTTTCCGTTTTTTTTTTTTTACATTTAATATCCAAGTAGCTTTCAGCAGGCTGTTTAATAGCGCTGTGTTGGGAGGGGTCTTCTGCATCATCATACAGTCAGAACAAAGGATATGCACATCGTAAAAAAAAAATCATGCAAATGAATGCAAATCGCCGGCAGCAAGGAACAGCAAGGTGGCAGGAGGGCTGTTTGTATAAGCAGAGGGATGCCAAGGATTTTGTACACAACACTCGCTGGACAATCTTCCTTTAAGTTGTGGCAGATAACAGAAATATTGGTTTAGAAACAGATTCTGAACCTCTTCTACAGAGTGTTAGGCTTAAAAGAAAATCATTTGCAGACTTTGCTCTGATACATCGTGGATAGATCTAGTTACCCACAATGCCACAACAATATGTAGTGTGTGTGTGTGTGTGTGTATTTGTTTTCTATTGTTTTTTTGGCTGCAGCCTGCTTTTTTTTAATTCTTACCATACCACAAATGCAGTTTTAATTCAAGAGGCACCGCATAGTGAATGCAAAAGGATTCTTTGGCTGCAGCAATGCAGCGGATGTTTGCGTTTGCATGATGCAATATTTTGACTGCATCGCATCAAGAGGAATGCAGAGCGATTTAGCAACCCTAACGCTAATGAACGTGTCCTCTCTTCCTCACTTCCTCGCCCTCCTCAGCTACAAATGCAACTTCATCAAGCGTGTGACATTTTCATGAGCGTGCTCAGTAAGTTTCTGGATTAGGTAATGACGGACTGTGTCAGGAGAACAATATGCTCATATTGTTTTATTTTACTCGAAAAATCAAAATCAGTTCTATCCATTTAGAAAAGAAAAAAAAAGACTAGCACCTTATAACAGCATCAGGGCTTCACTAAAGGTGCATTATTACAGCAAGTGCAAAATGATCCCTTTTTTTAAACCAACTGCCAGTCTACCTCATCTGATGTCCCATTTTCCCTATTTGAAAATACAAGTGTCACATTTGTAGAGTGTGTTCAATTTAAGGTTAATTCAAAGCTCTGATTCAATACTTATTTGTAGGTACGTCTCTCTGGAAGGGAGCTATACGACCGTAAAGGGGGGGGAAAAAATTACACATTTTTCACACAGCATGCATTTCTGTAATGAAATTAATTTCTGCAGAATCACTTCAACAGAAAAAAAACCAAAAAACCAAAAAACGTCCGACGTTAACGTAGACCAACCGCATCCCATTGAAAGGGTACCTTAGACATACACATCATTTGTTTTAATGTCCTTATAAAATGATTATATTTAGATAATGCCGCCATCTTTCAGACATGACACACACACACACACACACACACACACACACACACACAGACTCACTTGCAGACACAATATGGCAGGGAGAAAAGAAGGGGGAGGGCACAGACAGACATTCACAATTGTGCATAATGATGTTAACATTCCTGCATGTCTAATGCCGCAGATACTGAGACAGACACTAGCTGGTCGGTGGTCGTGCTGTGTGCTGTGTGTTCTCAGCTATAAACTGTAGCAGTGCATAATGATGTATTAATTGCGGCCTGATCTCGCTCGTGGTGTTTGGGCATCACACCGAGGTTACCGTGGGCCTTTGATGCGACTGTTAATCTTATCAAGCATATGCAGGATCACGCCGCACGTTATTTTCTACATTGCTCGCATGAAATTGGAGGCACACGGTTATCTGACTAAATGAAAAGAACGTTGTAGTTTGTTTTTTTTGCGTTACACAAAATAGCAATTGGGATCTGTGTTTATTGTTTATTTTGGAGTGATTAACCCAGATTTACAAAAGCTGTTGAATACAAATACACATCCCAGGGATATAAGCGTGCATTAGTGGTCAGGATTTTAGAATATTAATGCTAAATTGAAAAAAGCCATGACAACGATTCAACACATTCCCCTTTTTTTTTCTTCTTATTTTTGTATTCACAAGGAGCAGCCAGAAGCCTGTGCCTTAATTTTCAAACGCATGCACCATCAAGTGATCCTCCAACACTGTTTTACATTTTTTTTTTTTCAACTTCCTTAAAAATAGAGAGACAGGCTGAAATGGGAGGGGGAAGTGGATATGAAAATGGAGCGCCGGCATCATAAAAGATGGAAACAAAGAGGGACAGACAGCATACACCGAAAAAGGACAGGCAAAAGATGAAGCTCATTTTTCCATGGGCACCCAGTGGCGTCTGCATTGCAGATTGCTGAAATCCCCCTCGAATGCGTCCCTGGACTTAAGGGGGGTTGGGTGGGGAAGGGTGAACAAGGGATGGGTTTATGCTATCTCTGCTTTAGTACACTTTGTTGTTTTTTTTTCCTCCCCCCACTGAAATATATTTTTTCTGTCTGCATCAAATGTCAAGTTAATTTCCTGGGTGCTATGAGGGATGTGTCCTCCCCTTCCGTATGTGTGGCAGGGCGGTGGATTGTGGCAGGGTGGTGTGTGTGTGTGTGTGTTTGTGTGTGTGTGTGTGTGTGTGTGTGTGTGTGTGTGTGTGGGTGAATGGGGAGGGAAAGGTGCATGGCAAGGCAAAGAGAGAGGCAAGAGGTGGTGCTGGGGGTTCAGAACAGTATCTATAAATTGGCTCTCTCTGTAGAGAGCAAGAGATGTGTTGAAAGTGTGCACGCATGAACATGAGTGTGTTAGTGTGTGTCGGTTATACAGGAATATGATCCAATTATTAAAAGATGCTTTTGTCAGTGTACCTATATGTCCATGTCCTTATTTCTGCCTCCACATGGTTCGGCTCTTCTGAAGGTTCATCTGAATCGAGCACTAATGCAACAAAGGAAAATGCATAAAACATGCCCTGGATTACAGAAGATGCTGAGATTTCAACAACACTGTTATGAATGGAAAAAGGAATTTCCATTGACTGTCATTTGGTGGCACCGTTAAACCTAAAGTCCATGTCCTTCTGCTTTATATGGCTGTGACTATTTCTTCCATTATAACTGAGTAATTATGTGACTCCAAATGTTTTTGAAAACAAGCTTTTCTTTCTCCTTTTCCTGTCGTAACAATTCCTCTCCCTTTCTTATTGTGTTATTAACGGCTTTTGAAAATTCTGGACTGTGATCTAGGGTTCGTGTAAATGCACAGATTGATTGCACAGTGCTTTTCTGTAGCGTCTTTATATATCCAACTGTGCATCCCGATGCATGCATGGCTGTGAGTGGATGATTACCAGAATGATTTTCTACGTTTCTTTTTTTACATACAGCTGTTGAGCGTATGAAGCTAAACTACATTTTGCATCACGACGAGTGAAACGCCTTATTGCAGAGAAAGGGATTACACATTTGTCAGTCGTGCTTTCACTGATGTATGTTCCTGTTCCACAAATGTCACATCCCATAACCCAGAAAAATTACCCCAGTCCCACCTAATTACGCATATTCATGATACTGCTTTGCATAGTGCTGCTAGCATGCTTCTGTTACAAGCCACAGAGCTGAGGTTGAGTGAAAAGGCTTTCAATCCACTGATTCAGTGAGTCTCTGCCACAAGCTTCATAATGCCACCTCCATGCAGATTTCCTTTTTATGATCTCTAACCATTATACAGAGGGAGTTTTTCGCTTATTTCTTACAGACGAACACATTTGCACCGCCTGCAGCATGTTCAAACCTTTTGGGGTTTTTTAATAAAAGAAAGTAAGCCTCGTCCTAGATAATGAAGGACATTTGGAAATGGAGCAGATTTCAACGTCGGTTTCCTGAAATAATTTGTCATTTGTACACCCTTTCTGCTTACTTTCCTCTTGGTTAATATTTGTCGCTGGTAAATAAAGATGTAGATCAGAGGGCGGCAATGATGCAGTGAAAAACAGGATAGCTGGATGAAGAGTGGGGGAAAAAAAAATGCAACAACAGTTTTAACTGTAGGAAACACGAGAGGAGGGAAGCTGGGAGTGAGATGAAAGAGCAGAAAGATGGGAGAGGATGTTTGTGGCTGGCTCAGAGACTCATTGTAGCACTTGTGGCATAGACTTAATCAGACTTGGCCCAGCTGTAATGAAGGAGAGGGTCCAGGCTGTGCCACTGCTTGGGTAAACAGCGATTGTTTCAGTCCGGTGTTCCCAAACACGGCCAACAATGGAACTATTGTCCCGCCAGCTCCTATTAAGAGGCGATCCAGAGACTGGATGAGGAGCTGTCGTGGGGAAAAGGGAGTTGGGTGAAAAGAGGGCAAAGAGGGAAAGGGGGGTAAAAAGAAGAGAGCAGGAGTGAGTGGGAACCTGACAGAAGCTGAGGATGGAACAGGAGGGGGGCAGTGAAGAGAGAGATGGAGGGATGGTGGGAGAATCTCTGAACTTGATCTTTTCCTTCCACACTTGCATCGTGTCGTCTTTTCCAACCTTCTTCCTTTTGTCTCCGCATTTTTTCTACCTTCTCGTCCTTGTCTTTTCCTCTCATCCACTCTTCGTTCCAGCAGCATCCAGCATCCAGCTCCTCGATTCCTCCCATCTGCTCTTTGTTCATCTTTCTGTTTTTTTTTTTTTTTTGTTTGTTTTTTGCATTCGGGATGGTGAGGGATGCTTTGCCTGTCATACCACCTTTGCATCACCTTTCTTATCCCGCGATGGAGAGAGAAAGAGAAAAAGGGAGGGAGGGGGGGGGGGCAAAGAGAAGAGGAACGAGGGGGAAAAAGAGGATTGGGAGGAGGGGGTGGTGGGGAGGCGAGGGGCAGGAGGAAGACAAAAAAAAAAAAGATCAGCCTGCTTCCTGGCTTAATGAACGTGGGCAAAGGATGATCACAATAGAATACATTATACTCTTGTTAGTAGAGGCAATCAATTAGCAGAGAGCGTACCACTGGCACACCATCTTTCCCCGCTTGGGCACTGGCTCATTCATGGCCCAAATGAGTGGCCTGTGGAACCCCTTCGCTTCAAGGTTTTTCCCACCCTCAATGCCCAGCAGCCACAAAAGATTGCTATGTGAAAGGGGACAGCGTTGAATTTGCATTTCCGCCACATTCAGTCCACATTAGATGAAATATTGGAGAGGATACACCACAATCAAAGGTTCTAGCTCAAAGCAATTTTTCTTTTCCTTCGGACATTCATGTCTATATTAACCAAACCCTATTTAGTTCCCATCAGTTACACCAATAAAAGCTTGATGCTGATTTGACGATCCCTATTGAAAACTGTCCTCCTACAAATGTACCAACTAAAGCGTGGTTCCACACAGCATGGGCTTCAGACATGACAACGTCTATGTGACTGACATTGACAATTTCATACCAAATTGTCACTCAGGTCCCATCAGCAATTCATACAGCAGTTGGCTTAAATTCCTTCAGCCTTCCCCCCTTCAATGTTTTCTCCTCCTTTTTTGTGTCAGATAGAGGAATGGCTCCAGATAATGGCAGCAATCTATACTGTGAAAGAGGCAACGAGTAGTTCCGCTTTAACACAGGCACAAATCATCACTGTCTGGCGGAGGATTCTATAAAAGTGTCGGTGATGACTAGAAGAACACAGTGCTTTCAATAAGGAACTCTGTTTCGGATTGGAGGCCTAGGGTAGAAATGGGGGAAATGAAGGAAAGGGGAGGAAGGAAAATTGTATTAAGAGAAGGGATGGAGGATTTGTTTTTCTCTGAAGACATGTTGTTCTGACGGGAAGATGTTCTCAGGTTTGGGCTCAGGGAATCTTTCGTTACTGTGTCCATTTACACTATGACCATCTGGAAATTAAAGGTGGTGTGCGTTGCAGGTTTACATGTATTTCGATTGCATTGGAGTGTGAAATTGAACAATGTGGAAATAATTAGTCGGTGCTTTTTTTCTTCAAAAAGATGGGACCAATTTGTCATGATTATCTGAACGTTTTATCAGCGAAGGTGGTGATTTAGAAAAATTGATTCTCTACTTCGAGTTCAAGGAAACGTGGAAATTCATCACATGTTACGACACGGAAGTAAATGTATTCAAATGACATCTTTTAAAAATGTTTTCATTTGTACAATAAAATGCTCAAATTAAAGTGTTTTGTGCTCTAATCTCGGCCATTTTAAGATTCAGAAAGTGCCATTATGTCTGCAAGGCTACTGGTAACCGTGTGACTGTGAATGAGTGTGAGTGCCTCTGTGTTCGTCTGTGTGTGTGTGTGTGTGTGTGTGTGTGCGCGCGTGTGTGTGTATGTTTGAATTTCTAACTTGCAAGTTAAATCCCACAACAGTCTTGCTATTTGAACCCATGCAACAAAAAGCACAAACTGATTGGTCTGAACATGGAATACAAGGTCCCTACTTACAGTCAACGTGCTCAGTCTATAAGAGCTCCCTCACTAATGGTGAACGGATGAATGGAAAATGCATCACAATGTACATACATTGTGATGCTAATCTAGGAGCTGTAAAGTGAATTTTATCTCTGTTAACTTTGAGTGCATTTGGGGAAGTGTTTTGTTGGTGTTCAAAGTGCCTCACGATGGTGCAGGGTTATGTTTTGACCTTTAAAAGAGAGAAGAGGAAAAAAAACAGAGCATTTTCCTCAGATTCTCAGTGTTATACTGAGTGTGTGTGTGTTTGTTTGTATCTGTTGGAATATTAAAGTGCAAAATACTTGTAATGTATTCAGTGTTGTTTTAGGTTGCAGAGGGCATTGTGTTCTCTCTCCACTTTGAAAGTTGAAATGTGCAACATGTAATGGATGGGGAGCAGGGGAGGAGAGGGGGACTGCAGAAAGGATTGCATCTCTTTGGGGAATACATCTAATTGACTTATTGGGAGATAACAATCCTTACATGTTGAGGGGGCAAAGAGTTTTGGTTTAATAAGGAAAGAAAGATTTATTTATCGCCCGATAGTGTTAAAAATAGTTTCATATATGTTTAATGGAAATATGTGGCTGTTAGTGCCCTATAATTCTTCTTTTTACACTGACAGTTAGTCTGTTCCTCCTTATCTGTTTCTTCTTGGTCATCTTGTGCACTCACTGCTGGGTGTCCATGTACAGGTAGTCATGCTGCTGACATTTGTGTCCAAGCAGGGCATGGTGACATGGCCTTTACCACCCCTTGCTGGGTCTCTCTTTCGTCCCTACCCCCTACCACCGTCCTTAACCCACCAAGTCCTCTTCATCAGCGTGCACTCCTACGTGTGTCTGTCTGCATGTGTATTTGTGTTGGGGTTTTTTTGACAAGCCTTTGTGTGTGTTTAAGCCATGTCAAGATCAGCCATGTTCGTGCTTGCCTGTAGCCAGTGTGCGCAGTAGGGGACGTGGTATGGAGCAAGACTCTTTCTCTGCTGGATGCAGGGCGATCAAACACAGTCACTGAAAGGTTGTGGGACACATACACAGCTTATTTTTACAAGAATATTTTGACAAAAATAGTCTCAATTTCACAAGCTGGACAATACTTTCATTAATCACATGGCTGAAAATCTCACCTGTATTAAAATGGTCTAGGTTATTTGGAAATATTTTGCCATGGTTTGTCTTGAACTAAGAATTTTGGAAGTGCTATTATGTGCACAGACCAAGTGCAAAGCATCATTGTTCTTCTCCTCAAACACACATGCACAAAAGTACAGACATGCTCACCGTCCCTGCAGCCATGGGAATGGAGAATGCTGAGGTTCAAGGTCATTTCAAGTATTCTGCAGCCCGGGGCTCTCCATTGTCAGAGGACTGCATCCTCTTTGCTCACACATGCACTCAAATTGCACTCACCAACACATTGTTGGTAGACACAGGCTCAGCACACAGCATCTCACTAACACATCCGAGACAGGGAAGTGTCTGTCAGGTTAGAACATGACACTCTGTGGGTCAAGTCACATACACAAACAGGTACAGGTGTGAATCTTCTATGGAGACACAATTATCTGTTTTTGTTTCTGTAGCATTCAACATCCAGGCACAAAAGAATGAAAGGTGCGACTGCGGGACAATTGCCGTTTTCCGTCAGCATCAAGGTCTTTTTTTTTGTGCTGTGATTGTTTATAAGTTGTCTTCCACAGCCTGTTGACTGTTGTTTTTTTTCTCGTCAAAATGCTGGTTAACAATTGTTTGGCAAGGACTGATTACTTATATTTGGTCTCTATTTAAAAAACGTGTGAGAAATTAGAGATTTTTTTTTTTGTTGGAGACGGAGCTAAGACGAGGGGGAGAGAGAGAGAGAGCAGCAGTGGGTGTGATTAGCTCCTTTGTTGGAGGTCTGTTGAGCTTCATTGGCTGCAGAGAATAGCTTCCTAATGAACCCAGCCAAGCTTGGACCAAACTTTGTGTTGAAGACAAACTAAGTTATGGTGGTCCGGCAGAGTGCTGAGGGCGAGCCGACTGATATACAACGCCTGGACATATGGTCCCCCCCCTCCCCTCCCATCAGGGCCTCTCCCAGCCACTTTCTCATGTCCTGGCTTCTGTGTTTTTGTGTGTGTAGGTCAGGATGGTTACGCACCAGTAGGAATGATTTTTTTTTCTCATATTCATTTGACTACAACACAGAAAAATAGAACTGGACAATAAAAACAGAAAAAAACAGAAAAAAGTGATGGGGGGGTGTCTGAGGGGAGAGAGAGAAAGATGCTGGTTGATGCTTACTGAAAGCGACAGAGGAGAGAGGGCTGCAGGCTTTGTCTTTCCAGCTGACCCCAATACAGAATCCTTTCTGACACGTCCTACAAGACATGGAGTAACGGAGTAAATCAGGCTGACCTGGCTGTGGAGTAGCAGAGACGGCAGCATCACAGAAGCAATACAGACAAGAACCACATGCTAACTGGACGACTGGAGAATGAAGGTCTTGGACACTTTCAACCTCATGTTGCAAAATGTAGAAGTTTTTTTTCTTTTTCCCCCTCAGATTGGTGTGTTAGATGGTTAACGTCCCTCTTTTATTGCGTATTGTCATACTGCGTTGTAAAGCCGAGATGTAAAGAGGAGGCGCAGGTGAGCCCCCAGTGCGTTCTGAGGCTAATTGTATGGGTCAGGAAGAGCGTGGGGAAGGATGGCTTCCGTGTCCCACCAACAAGGCCCTCGGTAACTGAGCTGGCGAGGGGGAGAATGGGCCCAATACAGGGCCACACAGCAGGCTCAAACAACATTTATTCTACCAGCCAAACTGTCAGCCAGAACAACTTCATTGTGCCCAAAATTGGAGTTGAAAGCAAAGCAGAGAGTTGGAAAAAGGGGGGGGGGGGGGGGGGGGGGGGGGGGGGCGTGCAGGAGGGGAAGGTAGGGAGAAAGAAGGGGAAGATGTAAAAAGAGAACGAGAGAGAGGTCTGTGGGAAACCAGGACTGGAAAAGGGGGAGTCCCAGAGAAAGTGCAGTCCTGGGGATGAATAGGGTCAGACAGTGTGAGTTCATTTCAGTGAGAAGAATTCCCATAGAAGCCGCACGAGGGACAGACGGCTAGGAGCAAGTCCAGTGGCTTGGATAAAATGTTTTTTTTTCTGGGGAGGTAAATTGCAGAACTTTATATTGTATTGTTTTTTGTTGTTGTTTTTTCTCCACATTTGCTCACATTATTCAGCCCTAAAAAAACAAATTTCTTAGACAATGACCACAAAACCACCCGATTTTGAATCTTATGAGTACTTTTTTTTAAGACTGTACAGCCCCTCCCACATTATCTTATGCTATTAAAACATCATATCATTGAACATATTTCATGTATGCAGTTAAACTGTGCAAACACATAGGCTATCGCTACGAGCACAAGATGTTCCCCTGCAGGCTTGCCCTGCGTTGGACACCGTGAGGAGTCCCAGCCACATTGGCTTTGAACTGGGGTTTGTTTAAAGTACAACAGTGAGCCCGCTTCAGACTGACACTAAACCAGTTTAAATCAGTCCAACAATGATTTACGTCACCACTCTCCTCTTTGTCTCTTCTCCCGCTGGCTATTTCAAATTCATCCTCCTGCCCTCAGTAACCACTGCTAAAGGGTGAAGAAGTTTACTTAGTCACACCGAGTTTACAGAGACGAGGAAAGTCTGTGATTCTGTGTGTGTGTGTGGGCGAAGGTGTGTGTGTGTTCACTCTTGCATGTCAGTGTGGTTTGCCCGTGAATGTGTGTGTGCAAAATTCAGAAATGTACACACACCCCCTGTTTGATCCAGAGCTAGCCCCGCAGCTCCCAGAGACTCAACAAAAGGCCTCCTCTATCCATTGTATGAGCTGTGTGTTTCCCAGGAGAGCTCGGGCTCAGCGAGAGAAGGGCCCCCAGATCGCTTTCTCCTGACATGGATGTTTATTCGCTCTATGGTCCAGCAGAACACCCTCAAAAAGGACTGGCCTTAGCATTTTGATGTGATATGACACATGGTTTTCAGAAAAAGAGGAGAGGCTGGCGGGTGTGAGGAAGAAAAAGTGAGATGGAGAGTCTTGACAGATGAGCAGACATGCAAGACAGACAGACAGACAGACAGATAGAGAAAAGGGCCTGTCTGTGAAGGTGCACTCATATGAAAAAGAATATTCATGCTCTTCTCCTCCATTTTTATTTGCTCCTTGTCTTTACACTATTCAGCTTTCTTGTCAACATTGTTCATGAATGTAGATCCACTCGGTGGGCGGGTAGAGATCCCCCCCCCCGATCTTGACAAGCTCTCCCATCCCTGACTGCATACTAATTTCCTCCAGAACTACTGAACCAATGCAAAACAAATACAAATTGCCTAGGCTGCTTTTCAATGCTTTAGAAGCAGGAGGTTAGCAGATAGTAGCTGTCGATTGTGGGTCGGCGATTAATCAGATTGTCTGCTGTGGACATAGACGCTTAGAGGGGTGGCATCTTCAGGAATGCGTTAGTGTGTTGAAGTTTAAAACCCAAAGCTAACGAGGACAAGCGTTAAAGAGCGACTCATTCATTCACCAGTCAATTCAAAGTCCATCAAATGGTCAATGCGATCAGGTAGAAACAGTTGTGCCGACACAGACAGATCTGACACTGATGTTGTCAAACTGGGCGACCCAATCCCATTATCGATGATCTGGTTTCTGATAAATGATTGTATGAACACGACAAAAGTAAAGAGTTCAGTGGTGGTCAAATGCCAGCGATCAGCATTTTTCCAACTGGATTTTTTTTGTGTTTGTTTTACCTCAGGAAAACTAAAGTGGTTGTCAGAATAAGAGAATTCCAAAGTCTATTTAAGGGAACTGGTACCACGAAGACAAATGTGGTATCATAACATCTCCTTCGACCAATCACGGAGTTTGACAACAGCAGGTTTCTGGCAGAAACCTCAGCTCACTTTGTAGTCAGCGATTTGTCGTCGGCTAGTCACTCTTCCCTGGCTGTCGTTATTTAAGATATGTGACTGCTATCTGTCACAGTGCTTCTTGCATGTGCCAGTATCTAAAAGTTTTTTCTTGAGGTTGAGGGAGCCTGCGGCGTTGGCCATGGATCTCAGTAGAGCTCGAGAAGCCGACAGCTGAAAACAAACATGGTAGGCTGATACCATCTAATCTGTTCAACACCATTATCGTCTAAGATATCGTCTATATTCCCCTCGTACGCACCCACCCTCCGAAAGCAGACTTACTCTTCCCTCTCCTCTACTCTACACCCTTTCAGGGAAAAGCTGGTGTGCTAAGGCTGAGAGTGAATGTAAGCCATTGTTATGGTGTAACCAGACTCCACAGCAGGTTGTTTGATCCTGTTTTGAGGCTGAAAAGCCTCTTTTTTTTTTTTTTTTTTACTTGAACCACCACATCAGCTGAGAGGGTCAGACAACAGAGTCTATATGTAGAGTCCTCAGTCTGTCTGCTTCTTTTTTCTTTTCATCCATACTTTGTCTCTCTTTGTCAGTCTAAATCTCTCATCCACATTCAGGCTGGAGTCCGTAGCCTTAATTAGCATAAAGAGGAGCGTGTGCTGGTTCACACACTGTCCTTAAGACGCGAACATATGCTTTTTAGGCACACTCAAATGTCTCGCCTATTCTCTCTCCCTTTTTCTTTAAACAGGATCTCCTTGTAACTCCTTCCTGGGATTATATTTCTCTTTTGCACCTCTGCCATGGCAGTAGCACACATACAAAAAACAACAACAAAAAAACATTCAATAGGAAAGTGTGTCAATGACAAAACCTTTAGTAAATTGTTCTGTTTGCCCACAATACTTTACCGCGATACAGCCAAGCACTTGGTGTGTTCCTGTTTACCCAACATCATTTCATTATTTACATTACAACATAGAACCATGCAGGCGTATTGTCGATATTGTGTTTTGGGCGCTGACTTGCACTTCTGCCGCCTTTCTTACTGTTTAGGTATTGTGTTCTCGATTTATGATCTGTTTGCCGTACAGCATGGACAATGTACATGCAAATATCCTCGTCCCATTATGCTGGCTGTCTTTGTCTGTCAGCTTTCCTAAGAGGTATAGGGCTTGAGGAGGGTGTGTGTGTGTGTGTGTGGGGGGGTGGGGGGCTGTATGTTTTTGGATTTGTCCAAGCACGCACACACACATGAAGGCACACCCATCTGTGCCTCCAAACCCATTTTAGATGTGAGAAACTGTACCCCCATTTGCATAAGAATAATTGACACTTCAAATTAGCCTTCCAATCAAAGAGGATTCCTCTTCTTTTTTTTCTCCAGCATATGTGCAGCCATGGAGCACTGCCATGCTGTAGAATATGAAAGGGAGGGCAAAAGAGAGCACGCATGGGGAGGGGACACATCATAAAAGATTAACCCTTTTCATTTTCTCACCCTCAAAGTGGAGAATTTGATGTGCCCCTTTATAGGACAGATAAGTTGAAATACAGCAAAAAAAAATAAAAAAAATAGACGTTTGTAGGGGAATCAAAAATGAATTCCACTTTAAACTGCCTGGTGGTGCAAAATGGGTTTTCCATTGAAAGGGATTTTACTTTGAATGCTTTAGGTGCTCTGACTGGGTTATGTGCACGTTTACACACATCTATATAATCACCTCAGTGGCATTGGGCTTAGGCCAAGAGAGTGAGTGCTATTAAGTTGAGTGTGTGTGAGCCGGTGTGGATGTGTGTGGATTGACGCTTTGCCCGCATTAAACCATTAAAGCAAGTGCAATGTTGAATTATTGATAATGGCTAATGAAAAGGATCAGTTCAGGATAAACGACAAGCTTAACCAGAGCCCTGAGGGCATACACACACATGCACACACACATAAAAGCTGATGTCATTATTTTAATTATTTTTCTTCAGGTTTTTCAGGCTCAAACTGGTACTGGCGTGGTCGTAGAAGTCCGTATCTGATACTTACAATATACTGTACCATCCAGGTTGCAGCATACCAGACAATTCCAGTCACGAGCTGAGATGTTACACCGGGACAGGATAGCTGTTGTGTGCTTGCAGGCCTCTCCTGTTGACGAGCAGGGACCCTTTTAAAAGCTGAGCCAGTTTTCTGGAAGAATAAGGGACAGGGATTCAGTTTTGGGGGAAGGGGAGAGAGAGAGAGAAAGAGAGAGAGAGAGAGAGAGAGAGAGAGAGAGAGAGAAAAGGGTTGAGGGTTTGAGGGAGGAGGGGGCGAGTTTGGCGCCAGCCCCTCTGAAGCGCTCAGCATCCCCCCTCATAAGGGATGGCGGATGTGTCTGGGGGTATCCATGACAACAGTGCTGCATGCCAGGGACATACCACGGCAACATGGCCGAGTAGGTGTGTGTGTGTGTGTGTGTGTGTGTGCATGCAGATCTATTAAGGCCCACATATCTCGGTGACATTAATATTCACACAGCAGGACATGGGAGCGTCTGCAGCCTCAGTCAGTTTGATGGGCTTGCTTCTCAGACACCTTTATTTCCAGTCTCTCACCCAAAGGATCAACTACAATATTCACAATGTATACTTGTGATGCCCCAGTAAAACTTTTTCATTTCCAATAACAATCTGATACCGGGCCTTTAGGTTGTTTGACGCATAATCACCTATAGTCCTCACGGTGACTGGGAATCATGTACATGTAAGGCAGCATCAGGCTGTCTCAACTTTGAAAAACAAAATGGAATAAATGAAAACTGTGTATTGTCTGTTGCTTTTCCATGTTGCTTGTTGAACTGTGTGTCAAAGTGTCATGCACATCAGTCAACTGACTCAAGTCTCTTGTGTATGATCGGGGGGAGTTTAAGCTTGTAGCACTGTGCTGTATCGTGTCCAACTGGTCTACTATTAAATATGACAATGGGAAAACATCATAGATCCAGGTATCTGCAGTGACGCTTCAATCTATGGACTTTGCTGACAAGTGTTCTCCTTCATTCTAGAGACCAGGCATGGATGCTTGAACCGTGTCGTGGTTTCAACTGTTTCATGGCTCTCACACACCATCAGTTTGGACGTTTCTCACATCTTTGCAACGCGGCCAACAAGTTGACTTTGCTTCGGTTTCATTTCATTCGCCTCCTTCCACCAACACCCTCGAAACATTAGCTTTGTAGAAAATCTAAAAGAAGCTGTAGGAAGTGCTTCGTTTTTGTAGTTAGCTCCCTCCTCGCTATGTTTGCTTGCCATATTACCTACAAAAAATATGGAACTGTATTATATATCGATTAGCCCAATGGATCGATCGGCCTCGTGTCACGATACCTTAAGTCAATATAAGACCATATCTGTGCCAGGATAGGATCGGTGCATCCTTTTATAACTCTGTTGTAAATCACAGCCAGTTTCTGTCGTTCTGGACTCTCAAGTCATGACATGTGGCACCGTTTTATGCTCCTTCTATATACTTCAAATTTCATAGAAAAAAGGGAGCTGCACCTGAACATTCTCTCGGGTCATGAAGCACATGGTCAGGACTCACTTACAGACATTGACTGACACGCTCACACACACAATCTCACAGAATCACAGCCATAGCTTTTGCCCAGATCAAACCCTGTTACAATAATCCCATCTGGGAAAGTCTGGATTCTCACAAAAAGTGTCCACATAATGATGCACTGATGACACACACTGACTGTGTGTGTGTGTGTGTGTAGGTGTGTGTGTGTGTATGTGTGTGTGTGTGTGTGTGTGTGTGTGTGTGTGTGTGTGTGTGTGTGTGTAAAAGAGAGAGAAGAAAAGGTGCTTAATGTGTCTCAGGTGATATACTTTTTTTGTGTGTTTCCAACCTACATACCTGCCCAGACACGCGCACACACACACACACACACACACACACACACACACACACACACAGATTCATATAGCATGAACTCAGATCCTGTGGGAGTGTATTTTTAACCCCGGCTGCCTGTGCATTTGCTCAGAGGTTAAAGGCCCGAATGGAGAATCAAGTAAATAATTCACAATAGCTGAAACTCTTTCGATGTAACCCCCAGACTGAAGGGGGGAGGGAGACCAAAGAGACTTAGTTAGATATAGGCACACAATAGTCCTATCCAATCGCACTTAGCTGTACAGAGCAAAGGGAAGCAAGTAGGTCAAAAAGGATTGTCAAAAAAAAAAGAAAAAAAAAAAAAGCCTCCGCACATGACTGATTCAATGCAGGTTTTATAGAACGTCTACAAATACCTTTACTCTCTGCATGTGTAACGCCTGTATATATGATTTTAGAGTGTGTATACAGTATGGACAACTACAGCTCTAACATTTTGACAATCCTCTGTTTTTTTTTTAGGTAAGACGGGGACTTTGAAGATCATGACCCAGAAACAAATAACGGCATAACGACTGGACTCCCCGGGCTAAAGACGAGAAGGCTATTGAGCTGATCTCAGAGGTGACTACAGCTCTCTCCGTTCAAACATTAACTGTCCTGCCCTCTTGTTAGATGGGCCATATTTCACGAGGTTCCCTGCTATGGATCAGCAGTCTGTGCATCCTATTTCTCAGAGAATTCCATATAAAAGCGTCTGTAAGACATTTTGAGTGACATTGCTGCTGTCAAGCGGCTGATTGAAGGAGACACAGAGAGAAATGCTGTGCTAATGAAATCGTCTGACCCACATCCTTTAGTGCTATCCATTTCTCCAAAGACAGAGAAAGGGCATTTATACAGGTAAACCATGACTGGTCCCTCAAGTGAAGGAAAGGCTTTTTTTTTTTTCCAGAAAGAAGAGGAGCATCCATTATTCACTATACTGGGGTTGCTAGACACTTAGGAGATAATGCAGTGCTTCAAGCATACAAAACATAGCGCCTCCTTGGTGCTGGGGAGGCCATTGTTGTGTTTTGAACATGTCTGTTTCCATCCATACTGACAGATGAAAAAGAATATGTCTCCCTCAGGTTCAGAAGCATGGACATAGATGGAGAAGATGGGATGGTGGAGAGCTGTGTTTGTGTGTGTCAGTCATATTCCTGTACATATCTAGTATCTCTATATGTGGCTGTACATCTCGCCCTAAGCCTGTTTTTTTTTGGCATCTGTATGTAGAGCAGAATGTGTCCAAACCTCCTCAGTATTAGATTATAGAATGCAAATGAGGTTTTCTTACTTATAGTGTTTGCACATGTTTGCACCTGTGTGCATTAATGCATTAAGTTCCCACTACACTGAGTCTGTATATGCAGCCTCTTCCAGCTCAGACAGGCTTCAGTTGAGTCTTCTTCTGTGCAGATCAGCAGCATCAGTTGCGTCCTCATGGTGAGAGGAAGCATCTGGCTGCAGTCTACTGGGAGTAGTTAGCAGAAGGATAGTGATGCATACAGCTCCTCCACCATGTTGTCAGACTTGGGGCAACACCAGACTCTACATTCTGCCTTTGTCAAACAACCCAAGGGAGATTTTGATATGAAATATATATATATATTTTTTTTTTGGGTGGGGGGACCACTCCCACAAACGTCTGTATTTTTCTGCATAAATGAGCATTGTGATGGAGAGCATGTGAACTACCGGGATGCATGTCTACAGATCTGCTCTGAAAAAAAACAATCATAGCAGATAGGCATTAAAGTATAACCCAAAAATTAGATCAGCAACATTTTTGAAATATTTGTTAAAATTACAGTTGAATGTGTTGAAAACAATTGCCTGAACACCCTGCCTTTGTTTAAGTTAACAAGGTTAATGATAAGGGTGAAGGCAGAAACTGTAAAAGTTTGAACAGGTTTTTAATACTTTATACCCACGGCTCTAGAACATAATTAAATACTGTATAATAGTGTTTGACCTGTGATGAAGAACTAGAGCTTAGAAAATAGCAATTCTACATCCTATTCAATCGAGGAAAATGAAGCCAAATTTTTAAGTACTTTATTTTATTTTCTATTACACACATTTTTTACAATACAACTCATTCTGATTTGAATTGAAGTTACATATTGACTCATCTGCTGTGACATTGGTGACACACACTCTTTATATGCTTTAAAGCAGAGCAACAACTCCTTCATTACCAAGATCTGGACTTTATGTGTCGCTAACGTTTGTCACATGCATTTTTTAAATCTAACTTAATCATCAAATACTGAGAGCAAGGAGCAAAGCTCTGGACTCATGTACGTTCAAACACAGACACGTACACACTGTGAACATCATCTTTATGTACTGGCCTGAATCTGCAGTGTCAGCAGAGCAGATGAGGAGGATGCGGAGAGGGCCACATGTAGCTTCGTCTAAGATCAGCGTTGCACACGCACAGACAGACCAGGCAGGGCAGCGTGTGCCCTTGAGGTGCTGCGAGCAGGCAGAGGTTCGTGCTTGACTTGTCTGAATCCACCTCCCTTCATCTCTTCGAGTTTGGCTGCTGATGGCCCAGGGACCTCCTGCCAACCTCCAACTGCTCTGTACTGTCAACCAAACATCAGAGGAAAAATTTGTGGAAGGAGTCCACCTAACCAAAACATTACTTTTTCGACATTTTGAATTCCTGAAAAGAAAAAATGATTTGCTGATTTTTAACAAACTTTCTATGGATGCATTCATTTCAAGCGTTTGACAATATAAATCGATCAATCCATTTTTGTTTATGTAGTGCAAATTCACGAAACATGTTACGTAAAGACACAGAGCAGTTCTACACCATACTCTTCGTAATATTACTTACAAAGTCCCAAAATGGATCAAGCAGGAGTACAGCACAACGTTTAGGAAAGTAACAGTGGCAAGAAAACAAAACTGCCCCTGAACAGGCAGAAACCTCAAACAATAATACACATTTCAAGAAACCCTTGAGGAAACAGCTCTGGTAAAGACATGGACAAAGATGTTCTGACGTGGACCTGACGTGACGTATCAATCTTCTGGCTTCTACTGTGTGAACTACTGTACAACAGTAAATTTACAGATAATCTGAGAGCTCATTTCTAGTCATGTAAACAGCAAACAGCGACGTACTGCTACTGTAGCATCGCGTGAAACATTCTTCAGAGATTCGCCCTCTTAAGCAGACGTCAGAATTTCTCCAGCTGGTGAACCCAGCTGTCTCTAACATTGGCGGTGTTTGTGCTATTGTGCTATTTTTTAAAAAGCACACTAACCCTTTTCCATAAAGAAATCACGCAAAAAATAAATAAATCAAGTTCACACCAACACTCTGAAGCAGACACAAGTGAAAGAGATGTGTTCAAACGTCACCTTTAATGGAATTATTTACTCCAGATGATATGTTTCTGCTCTCTGTCAGTTGTTTTTCGGTCATTCACTCTCTGAGGCAGACAGTACCAAAGGGAGAGCAATCATATCATTTACACGATTCATACTCATGTGTGAATTCCTGTACAGGAATCAGAGATGGAATGGCAAAAAGTAATAACGTGAACACCCCGAGTCCAGGGCTCCTGACATGACGTGTTGCTCTGCCCTTGTTGTCTGACGCAGACAATGACACCACAGATTGAAGATTGAAGCGAGCCAGTTAGTGAGACACTCAGTTACTGTCTCCAATGACCCCAGCTGTTCTATACAAGCTATACATACATTCAGAGCAGACCTCAGAATGCCTCCCATGCTTGTCAGCAGGCTTTATAGTTTCGGGGGAAATGTAACACCGTAATGTCTTTCAGCAGGAAGGGAGTGTCGAGTATGGCAGGAGTAATGGAGGAAGGGCTGGAGGTGCAGGTAACCCAGGTTAGGCGGGGTGTAAAGGGGATCCGATAAGGCGTTCCCTAGACCCTACAGTCTCTCCCAGTCTCCTCTATGAGAGAATAATAAGCAGCTGTAACCCTGAGACACTCCCAGGCCTGTGTCCTCAGCGACAAAAACCTTCAGCAGGCGTCTTATCAGGTTCTAAGGATATCACGTAAGACAATACATGTGAGAAGTGCAGGGTTGAACAATGGGAGGAAAGTGCAGCGTGATATGAGGGGGACCAATGTCAGCGGCTATTGTCCGGGCCTTTGTCACTGTCAAGTACACAGGGAACTCACAGCTCACAGAACTCCTTTCATTCAGGCGACTAGCTTTGGGATGTGATGAAAGTCGGCAACTAGTGCTGTCCCTCATGCTTTGGCAATGGTTAAGTGTACACACAGAGGTAGCATGTTTCAAAGTTTAGCTAGCAGCTTGATGTCTAGGCCTTCTTTTACTGGGAACAGTTTTTAGTCAAGTTTTTTCCACTGTCAGTGTTTTTGGTTTTATTTGTCTCAGGTTGATTTTGGGGCTTTTATGCCTTTAGAGCAGGGGTCTCCAACAGGGGGCTCGCGAGCTACCGGTAGCTCGCAGGCCCTCAAAAAGTAGCTCGCCAAGCAAATCCAAATAAATAAAAAAAATTAAAGAAAGAAAATAAAAATATTTACCCTATGCATAAACAAAACCTCACTCATAGCAAACTATCTGCTTACTACAACTCTAGATTAATCTAACCAGATTACAATGCACTAGTCGACAGCATACAGTGTCAGAAATCTCATTAAACGCAAGTATATAACAATATATGAATATAACAAAAATAAGGGGAGTAGAAGTAGCTCCCAACTTGTTTTATTATTTGAAAGTAGCTCTCATCCAAAAAAAGGTTGGAGACCCCTGCTTTAGAGACTCCAGGACACTGGAGTCAGAAACTGGTGGGGCGAGAGAGAGAGAGAGAGAGAGAGCATGCACACTAACCACTAGGCCACTTTCTTTCTGTTGTTCTTAATTGTTTTATGAGCAATAACAGGTTAAAAAAAATGTCAAGACTGGTCTCTGACAGGTTTATTAACAAGATTTTTTTTGTTTTGTTTTTAGGCACTTGTGTCCAAACAAGAGAAGAGCCAGAAAATCATCAAGACGGGCGCTTCAAGATGTCTGATCGACACCTCTCTCTACGACACTCGGACCTGCACTGTGCATTTGTATTTCTGTTTCTGACTTTGCACAAATAAAACTTATGTATTTATTTTCCTTGAAGGATTTCTTTCTTTCTTTCATTGCATCCTCATACGGGATACAACTGTGGAGTGATAATATTCTGCACACTTTTTGTATGTATTTCCTGTAATTGATGGAGTCTAACAGAAATATTTCTTGACAGCTAAATAAAAGAATATTTTTGCCCTCAGGTGATGTTTTAGTTGAGTTATTTCCTCCTTAGTGAGTGGTGCTTTTGGCACTTCGGGTAAAGAACAATGTGCTTGACATAATTGGGTCCTATTTGGTTATGAACAGAGCATGCATGCTGATAAAAGCAGGCAAAGTGATCAAAGCATGTGTGCGTCCTGATCAAAATCCTACACCTGACACTGTTGTAGTTATTCTAGACCGGCTTAGGAAATGTGGGGAAAACAGATTTTCTGACAGTACCCAGAAGCTTCCCTGTTCAAAATCAGCTCCAGTTCACAGTCGGGGCTGTTTTCAGTGCAATACCGTCTGTCAAATCAAAACAACATCCATTTAAAACTGGAGTAGTTCTTACTAGGTTTATTCTTTTGAAAGAAAAAACAATTTTCTAATTTTTGTCTGCCTGTCAAAGTTTTACCAAAATTCCCCTCAGACTCCAACAAAGTGGCTGGATAAAGTAGGATCCATAACGTCCTGGACGATATATTTTTTATGGAAAGAAGCTTCATTTGTCTCCCTGTTCCGTCTTTCATTACTCTCCATTCTTCTTCATGTGCCTCTCCATTTTCCTTCTCCTTCCTAATCATATTAATTCTCCCTGTCTGTCCTCTGCTTAGCATTCATACGGACTATTTTTCTCATGCTTACCCCATCTTCATTTCCGTTACCAGCATCACTCTTCCCCTCTTTTCTAACAGCCCTCCTTCAGTCCTGCCTGTCCCCTCCCTTGTCTTCCTCTGCCCTTACCCATTCAGTCTACCTCTCTCTCTCTCTCTCTCTCTCTCTCTCTCTCTCTCTCCCTTGTAGCTCTCCCCCTCTCAGATGTCAGATCACAGTCTAGTCTTCCGCTTGCCCTGTCATCACATTTTTCACACAACCCCATCCCTTAATTGGGCCTGTATCATCATATCATATCATGTAGAATATCTGATCACAGCAAGAGATGAAAGATGGCCTCCACCTATCCCCTCACAGACAGACACACACACACACACACACACACACACACACACAGGCTGACACACACACTGTAGTCTAACACAAACACACAACGTAGTACAAGAATCTGGAGCTACAAACACACACACACACACACACACACGTGTGGCTGTAATAGCCAGGAAGCAGAGCTGATGGCTGCGTCTGTTTACATTTTTACACCTCATGTTTGCGCCCAGTTGTCAATGTGATTGTTGCAGTGTGACAGGTGAGATGGTGTGTATTCCATGATTGTCCAATGATGTTTGTATCAACTGCTAGTGGCTTTTGTGATGAGACAAAGGATGCCCCGGAGCCAGCAGTGTCACATCTACAGGTGACTAGCAAAGTAAAGGAAACATCCAAAAAAAAAAAAAAGTGTCTCATGAGGGTTAAAAAAGCTCCAACATGTCTTTGGATCAACTGGAAGGATGCAACATGAAGTCTTGTGCAGGTTATCCAGTCACTTCTGCCGCAGGCATCAATCCTAACAATAAATCACCACAGTGCCCAAATATGAGCGTTTGTAACAAACATCATCATCAAAGTCAGAACGGATCAAAATATATGAGAAAATATATCTAATGCAAACAACAAGCACTGCTTTCTCACTCAGCATGTGTACATGTTCACACTCTCACACAGTTTTTTTCATGCAGTCAAATGAAACCCAAGCTCGCTTTCAGTGTAATGCTGGTCAATTTAGTTGTTAAAAAAAATTGGCTTCATTTTTTTTTTTTTTTTGAGCCAGAAACAGAAACTAAAACTACCTGCTACCAACGATAGCAGGACACCGACACCCCTCTATGTTTAATTATTAATCTGACAGTTCAATAAAGTGCACGACTAATCTCAGACATGACATCTTAAAAATGTGTTTTAATGACACAGGAACAGTTTTCATCAACATTGCAGGCTGGGTAATGTAAAAGCATTTCAAGGGTTTTAAATTGAACTAAAGCATAACATGACTTTGGATGGTAGCAGATGCTTCCTCAATAACATGGTTTTATCCTTGAAAGAAACGGCGCGTTACAGATGTAGGCTCCAGCTGCTGGGTGAATTTTGAGTGTAATCCAACAGAGGTGAATTGAAAGGTGCGGCTACGAGTAAGAGTTTAAACAGGTCTTCCTGGAATCATGATCAACATCCGTCAGTGCAAGTGAATTCAGCCAAACACATTTGGGATCCACAAAGATCTCAGACGGCACTTACAGAAGACAGATCTCCTGAAGGCAGTGCAAATCTGTGCAGGAATTTTACAACTAACACAGAGCTTTTTCACAAAAAAAAAAAAAAAAAAGCTTTTTATATGAAGGTGTTTTTTTGGTACTGGAAACATGACCTTGGTGCCTGCTGGCGAGGAGAAGTAATAGAATAAAACTTCTGAACTCCATTATGTGTTAGAACTTTTTTTGCTCCTTTCTTTGACTCCCTTTTCTTTTCTTTTTTTCCCCCAATACTAGACAACACAGTATTTCACTTTTATCTTCAGATAGCAGGACTTTGTGTTATCTTATTTTGTTTGGAAAAAGATTCTCAAGCACTTTCCGCCCCGTGATCCCAAAAGACGACAAGATACAGAAGTTAACAGAACTCCAAGTCTGGAAACTTCACTGTGAGAAAAATGAGGTCTTACTGCAGCTGTCTTTGGTGTGTGTTTAACTGTGTGTTATTTCCTTCAAAGGTCGTTAAGAAAAAAAGGGGGCTGCTAGCTTGTATAGTATTACAACACTGTCAAATGGTATTCAAGGATGAGTAAACACATAGATTTAGTGATGTCATCCTGATTGACACAATACAAGCTTCTTTTTTTTTATCCAGTTTTTAGTATCATAATATCATATGGACATAAGTTTTCCCCTCAGAGCACTGAGGTTTGGTTGTATTGTTGATGTATACTGTATAGACTGGTATAGTAATGACGTATTTTTGTAGGCCAACCCGAAAAAATGCCGCCGGTGGTTCCTACGAAAATTCGCCTATGGGATTTTTGCATTGGATTTTGGATCATTGCAGAAAATAAACTCTGTGTCAAACACATGTTTCTGACGCGTTGTTGTTTTTTTTTAGCAGGATAATCTTTACAGATGAACATCATTTATATGAAGTTTGAAGAGTTAATGCAGCCGAGATAAGTAAAAAGCTAACGTTATGCGCTAGCGACATACATAACTACATTTATAATGACGTCACGACCGTTATGCTTCATCGATCTAATCAGTGGATTTGACAAGATAGCTAAATGTTAGCTTAATAAGTTGTTTATTAACCTAATATTTGCAAGAGCACTGAACAACATGACTAGAGGCTGTAAGGAGGATTAGGGAGAGAGTTCCCGGCGTGATGACGTTTAATGTCTGTGACAACCACTGTAGTTTCAGTTAGCTACTCGTTAGCAACCGCCGTTTAAAGTTCGCGTAAAAACTTTAAAAGTCACAAGTGGGGTCTTAGGTAACGTAGTTTTTCTCGTCTAACAAAACATCAACATCTCTTCAGCTTGTGTTAACCACAGATCTTATTTCAGGCGTCTAAACACAAACTCATTCAAAATCCCCATTGACTTTTAGAGTTAGGAACCCATGGCGCTAAAATGCTAACTCACTTCCTGGTTTTAGGACTCAAAACTATACCAGTCTATAGGCTGTGTCAAGTTGCACATAGACATCTGACTGGGGCAATGAGTAACCTCGTGAAGCACAGACATGTGGATGTTGAACTTGCCAGGAAGGGCAAAGGCTGCTGGTGCCAAACTCAGCAAAGACGTCGAACCCCACACGCTGAGAAGACAACAGACATTCAACTGTAATAAGTTGTTGTTGTTGTTTTTTCATGAATGCATATCTATCTTTAAGCTGAGAAATGAGTCCACATGATAGATAGATAGATAGATAGATAGATAGATAGATAGATAGATAGATAGATAGATAGATAGATAGATAGATAGATAGATAGATAGATACTTTATTGATCCCGAGGGAAATTCAAGCTGTTGTCATAACATTTGGAATTCGAACCCCTGGTTGGGAATCACATACCTGATCTCTGCACCTCTGCAGGAGATTGTGTCTCACAGCAGGTTACAAACTCCTACTGGTGGCCCACCACCATCACCCACTGCCGTGACTCGCTGAGACAGCCTGGTTGAAGTTGCTGGACGGACAGAACGCGCGTCTCTCTCTCTCCTCGGACACTGTTGCGTGAGTGCACATCTGTTTGTGTGCAAGAACGCAACATGCTTGTGTGGGTCTCCTCTCTGTGCTCGGTCGAGAGTGATTGATTTTGAAGTGTAGAATCTTGACAGAGTGTTCGGCTATCCCAGGAGGCACGAGACCAGAGGGCCGAAACAGACGCGCAGCCTTCACTTTCTTCTTCCTCTCTCTCTTCATTCTCCCACCTATGTCTTCTCTCATTCCCTACCTACATCCTCCGCCCGCCCCCCCTTTTCAATCTAACCCCTTTTCCTCCCTGCTATTTCTGCGCACCTCTCTGATGGGACTATTGATATGTAACATTGATATTTATTGCGGGCTAAAATGAGCCGCCGTCTTGAAGGTGGTGGGTGGGGATTCCTGATGTGGGTCAATAAGAGACAGACATGCCTGGTGATTTGCTTTGAGGGAATTCACGGCTGCTGGAGCTGACACCGCTGAGACGGAGTCTGTGTCAAACTCTCATCCATAGGAAGAGAGAGAAGAAGAAAAAAAAATGACGTGTGCAATGGAAGGGTCTCGGGGAACATTGCAGTTTTTCAATATTGTTTAAATAGAATATCTTATTGGCGCTCTACAATCTGCTCCCTCACCTCTCACCTACTGTCCATGTGTGTTTACAGTATATATACTGTACACAGAAGGGAGGGAGGAAATAGACATGTGCAGT
The DNA here is from genome assembly GCF_947650265.1 of Symphodus melops. NCBI lineage: Eukaryota > Metazoa > Chordata > Actinopteri > Labriformes > Labridae > Symphodus > Symphodus melops. The sequence goes on along the minus strand of NC_136691.1, from coordinate 40,230,516 downwards.
CAAAAATAAATTCCATATGTGCTCCTTCTGCCTGCATAGCTTACATTTGTGGCCTGAAGACATCAGAAGGCGAAAATATGAAAATCATTTCACACCAACACTGAAGAAGTCCCCATGGCTACATCAATCTAAATAATAATGTCATTTTTTCAACCGAATGTTCCCTGATTCTGATCTTTAAAATACTCTAATGATTGACAATTTCTTTCCCCCGTATGAGGAGGAAATAACTCCAAGGAGAGCGCCGATGTACGCTTGTGAACGAGCTCACTATAAGCTGTGCAAACTTCAGATTTGGATCCTCGAATAGTACGCCACAGAATCTTCAACCTGCTTGTTGTCACAAGGACTAAGGGTAACAAAACAGAGGCAGCGCTCCTCTGTGCTCCGCCATTAGTGATGTCGTGTCACCCACTCCTGGGGCTCCGGCTTTGTTTTCCCATCATGCCCTTGCTGCCTGCTGGTTGGTTTAAACAAGCAGCATTCTTCTTCAGCCTTTCAATTATACCGTGCCCCGCAGCATCACCCTGCACCCTCTATACACAGCGAGACGAGAGCTAAGAGAGTAGGAGGGATTGATTTGAATTTTACATATGATGGGTGTTCTACAGTTTCTGAGTATTGGTATTGTCATTGGTTGGTTCTATAGCTTTATTTCTATATTAGGTTTTGTCAGGAGAAAAAAGAAAAAAACGGTTCGCAGAGAGATGTCACGCCTTGAAGAAAACCTGAAGAAAGCCTCGCCCATTTTTTTGCAGTGAACCCAGGCTGTGAAACAAAACAAATTAAAGTTCAAAAGTTAGAAAAATTATGGTTTACTTCGTTTTTTTTTCAGGCAAAATTTGTAACCCTAAACCCCATCAACCTAAATACCAAAAATGTTCTCTTCGATCCCTGTCCCAGTGTCTCTTCAGTTCATCCCTCCCTGTCTCCTTCTCTCCCGACTCCCACGGCAGCTCGACACGGGTCAAGTTCTCTTATTGAAAGGGTGCGATAGAGGCTGAAACCCCTACATCCACGACAGCAAAACGTCTAGACGAGGCCTCTGCAGTCGTGACCCCTGTTAGACCCTGTCCCCCCAAGGGGCTTATAATACCTTTGTTTCCATGTTGATCAATTCTATTTCCTGCCGCACTGCTCTCACAACAAACACACAAACTTTGAAACCTGGACCACGTGCATATACGGCAATAAGTGACTATTCTGACTTTTAAAACATTTTGTTTCAGGCTGAAATGATGAATACTATATCTGACTGTCTTTGTAGGGATATTGATAGTCATTCAAAAACAATAAAGCCAATAAGTTACCCTACATATTTTGTGCAGCAAAAATGTAGAGATAAAGTGCTTTTATTTCAGAATATTAAATCACACCTCAGAATATTGCTTCATTAATTTTCACTGTTTGTTCGATTCGTCTTGGTGTGATGTTGGCTGAGGGCCCTTGGTTCCCATGGACACATGTCTGGACTTCGGGGGGGGGGTTGTGTGTGTGGGGGACAGTTTGGTGATTTAGGCGTGAATTATCACCTAGTCACACAGCATATATTAACATACAGCCTTAGAGTACACAAGAGCAGACCACTTCTATTCAATGATCCACAAGGGAACACGGTCTGCTGGCCTGAGACTCCTCACAGTGTCTGTTTCAGCACGGGGCCGGCTGAAACGGCTAGCTGTTATGCTAATTAGCGCGACACATGTGTGCACCCTGGCATAGGTTGTTAAATTGTCTACATGCCGACGCTCATGACCAGAAACAAAGTGTTCTGAAAAGACATGGCTGTGATAAAAAAAAAAAAAATTAAAAAAGCTTCCAGTGACAGGAAATGTGGAAACATTTTGGGTTGTTTGATTGTTTGGTAACAAAAGAAGACAAATTAATCAGCCAGAAATCAAATTCAGTCAAATTCAGAGGGAGTTCTCTCGCATTGTTTGACCCGCAGAAAGTAGACCTCACATGTTTTCTCTTCACACAGGCAACAGTTTAAAAAAAAAGAGACCCAATTAAAAAAAAAAGGTTATCACAAAGCTTAAACTGGTTTAAAAAGTACAATTGTTCTGCTTTAAAACCTTTCTTTGAGGTGTCTTTCTCTAAATGCTAATTAATGTATGTGTACATACTCAGAGTTTAACAGCCTTTCTTTATTCTCGATCAGTGAGGTACAGTTCTCGTAAAGTATTTCAAGACAGACCGTGGGAAACCTGTTCCGTTCTTTGTCCCATTTTTCTGCTATCTGGCCAGCACAGAGCTCAGAGGTAAAACGTACGCATCAGAGAAAAAAAAAAGGAGTGGAGGGTCGTGCTAGCTTTCTTCTATTGTTCCTTCCAAGTCTTGTCCTCCCTACTCCATCTTCTGCCTCCCCACAGAGGACCATGAAGTGTGTGAGTCATTCTCCATTACAGTAAGTATTTATAGACAGTAGAGTCAGGACCCAGGCCCTTTGGTGGCGAGGATGTTGGAGTGTGTGTGTGTGTGTGTGTGTGTGTGTGTGAGCCTGTTTCTAACTAACACTGCCTAAAACTACAGAGGCCCAGAGTCAGATGACTCACCTCAGCTACTGGACGCTGCCACCAGGAGAGAGCTGACGTCAACCTGTCGTGAGTGCCCAGAGTTACTGTTGGATTGTGACATCACGCTGATCCAGGTTAGAGAGCAGAACACATTGTCCTTCATGTCGGAGATTGAAGACGCTGCCTCATTTCCTCATAGTCCGACCGAGCACAGGTCAAAGAAAATATGTGGCTTTGCACTTTGTGTAAAGTATAATGCGAGACGTTGGGAGCAGATACCGTCATTGAAAAAGTGTGTTTTGTGTGTGAATGCTTTTTTCAATTTGAAAGTTTGGAAGAATGAGGCTTCATGTACAAATGTGTGTGACAGACCCCGGCCTAACTTTGTGCTGCTGATATGAAAACATGTCTTTTGAGAAGCCTGTACGACCAGCAGCTGCCTGTCTCGCCTGCTAGAATTTGTGTGTGGGGGGGGGGGGGGGGGCCTCTATTTGGGCGGGAACTTAGAGAGATGGTGGTGAATGCCTTTGCGATGAGAGATGAGGCATATTGAAAAACTATATTAAATTACCCTGATTAACAATTTAGCCACGATCAGGCTAGCCGTGGGGGGGCTCTATGGGGAGGCCCACAGACCATTCATGCCGACAGCGCCCGGGTCGAAAGGTGCCCCAAGTTCACAGGCTCAGGCTCTTTGTTATGCTAACACCCTATCCCAAATCAGCTGCCCGCTCCGCTGCCAGACACAAGCACTTCCCTGAGAACTTTCAGGGAGTCGTCATTCCTCTTCATCTGAACCAACCCCATCCCCCTCCACAATCCCAACACACACCTAGACACTCCTGATGACCACATTTCGTGCAAATTTAAAAAAAAATTTGTGAGCGGAAAATGAATTGGGGAGTTGTGTTATGAAGGGTCTGTATGCCCTTTACCAGGCCAAAAACACATGAGGAACTAAATGTGTGATGATTTAGTTGTTGACATTTTAAAGGGATGAGAACATTGTTTGTTAATGAGTGCATGTGGAATAAAAAAATGACCTCTAATTTCTCAAAAAAAAAAAAAAAAGACTATGGAGGACGCGTTTGAGTCTTTCTGTCTCATGGGAGAGATGATCAATACACTTTAACAGGCGAGTTGATAAGACGTGTAGTCGAGGTCAGGAGTCAAATGCTGGTCAGACACCTTTTGACCTGCAGGTCAAAGTCCTGAGCATTAACACGTTACTGATGCAAAATCACATATGTGTCGAGTGTGGACTGGGGAATGACAGCAGAGCATTATTTCTTCAACACGGAGTTCAAAAACAGAATACAGCGTAAGCCTTAGATATATTTTTAGAATATTTTATTAAATAACAATTATTAATCATGTCACTTTATTTATTTTTTTTAAATATTTTGCCATGAAAAAAATAGATTTGTTTAAGACGTTCAGATTTAAAATAAACATGTATATCCCTGTTGGGTTAAAGCTTTAATCAACACATACACTCCTAGTCGCTCACACACACTGTCCTTGACATGAACACTGACATGAGCTGCATTCAACAAGATCAGCAGTGCACACAGCACATCAAAAAAATCATCAGAATGTACTTTTAAAGAAACATGCATTATAATCATATACCACTGTTTGATTACACACAGCCATGGTCCTGAGATGTGGGCGTGAATAACTGCCTTCGTCTCCCTCTCACTAGCGCTCAGTCAAAACCTCAACCAGGAGAGGGGTGGAAAAAAAAAATCCTCATCAATGCAAATTAGAGCCCAGAACCTGGGGAGCCTTGCTTGAGTCACCGGTTCTCCAAAAAGCCTTTTTACCTCCAAATCTTGTTGTCATACAGAACTACTGATGCTCCACATTAACACAGGACAGTCAGTCATATCCATGGATTAGTCTGCAGTCACTTACAAAACCATCTCCGCACTCAGGCTGCCACAAGAGAAAATAAGGACGCTTCTAATTCTGCCAGCATAATTGCCTGATTATAATGAGCTTCTCTCTCTCTCTCTCTCTATCTCGCACACACACACACACACACTCTCTCGCTCTCTCTCTCTCTCTCCCTCTAGCTCTGCCTTTATTTCTCATTGTGCCTGCTTCTGTATGTGCACATGCACACACATTCACAAGCTGTGGCCTAATTCTGTTATAAATCAGTCTTCACTTGAACAGGGGAAGGGAAAAAAAAAAATCTGCCTTCATATTTTTTTTTTCCTGTGCCACAATAGCGCGCTGCATTGTTTGGTGGGATCTGGTATTAAGGGAGACTATATTTTAAAACACTGAATTAAAATGTACAGTAAAAGCAAAAATACCAAAAAAAAAAAAAGAGCTGTGCAACACACAGACGATTCACTGATTTGGAGTGATTTAGACGCTTAATAACTGCGGCTGTAATGGTAGACTAATATAATGCAATGTCAAGTGTGCCGGGATGTTCATTGATTATTTGACATTGTATGAGAAGCAGAAGTACAAGATGCCTTTTTCTGACCTATACGACATCTACGGAAACAACTCAATAAAAAAAATTAAAAATTAAAAAAAAAGATCTGCGTTGTACATTTTTGTACACGTTCAAATCTTACACTTTGTGGTTGCATGAGTTTATAACTAAAACAACAATGATCAAAGTTTAATGTCACATTTAGCAACAGAGAAATATGGTTTGATTATTTGGTCTTTGGAAGGCTTCACTTTAGAATACTGAAAGTGTTCATATCAAATATCCCGACGAGGTCGGCAAAAAGGGATGTCTTGGTCGAACACATTTATCTGATCGGTGACAACAACAAAAATCGGCCAGATCATAATTATGATTAAATATGTACATTTTTATTAGCGCCACAGCATCAAAATTAATTACACTGCCTTAACCGTTTTAGATTCAAATGAGCACGGGTTAGCATCGCATGGTGAAATGATTGTAACATGGTGTGCTGTTCTTCAGTCTTTTTTTTTAATTTTTTTTAGCCGATTTGAGAAAACACATCAATATAAACAATCTGTCTTACTATCAATGATTGTATTATCTTTACGTTATTATAAGAGTAAAACTGAGCCACCCGTCCAGCCAACATGTATGTTGATTGTTGTACAATTTGAACCTCAGTTATTGCAATACTGTCGGCTTTATTGTTGCTGATTCAATTAAAAGAAGGTGCCGGTTTTAGTTTGGTCATACACAAAGGAAAATGTGAAAATAATTTAGATGACACCGACGCATAGAATTACATTTAAAAACAGAACAGAAATATTTCTCATAGCTTGAGTAATAACAAAAAATCAGTCCAATAACGGTTGATCATATTTGCTAAAAAAAAAAAAAAAAACAGGCAGCTGTTCCTGAATTTAAAAAAAGTAGGTGTTGCTGGATGCATACACTTGAAAACCTGTGTTCAAAGTTTTGAAGTAGTTGTTATTCTGTCTGCACTGTTTTCACTTTGGCTATAGCATACAGTGCCTTGTTCCAGCAGGATTTGTTCTTTCATCCCTCTAAAGCTGTCTAAGCCCAGACGCAGGCTAAATGAGCATGGCCACTCATGAATGCTGCTGCTTAATTACAATCCCTGATGGAAAAACCAGGGAGGGAGACGCTTGAACACAGCCACACGTTAGGATGGGAACAGAAGGAGAAAAAAAACAGTCAATGTATGTGTTCAAGTGTATATTGATGTTGTTAAATCAAATTGTTTTATTTTGCAAAGCTTCCGCACAAATACGCAAATATAATTTTTAAAATAATAAAGCTGGTGACTTTTACGGCCTTGTGACCACGCCGGTCGCAGACACAGATGTGATCGCAGGTCACGGGCAGTTTGGACTTAAATGTACTCAACTCCCAGGATTAAGGGACGTGGCAAAAATGACAGCTGAATAAAAAAAAAAATCACAAACAATAACTGTGTTTTGCTATAACCTTCAGTATCTTTGAGGAAAAAGCTGCTTGGAATTGAGATTTGATCAGACTAAAGTGTGACAGATATCAAAAGCAAACACCTTCACTTGTATAGTCCAGTTGAAATGTACATGGGGGATTTAGAAGTCATATTTTTGTGGTTAACCAAATGTGTGCTCCAAATGCCCCATTACTCTATTTAAGCAAAAAAAGCAGCGCTCCGTTTCTGTAAAGGAACTGTACGCAGCACATACATTATTCAGTAGTATTTGCATTGTCATTTGCATTCTTGTAGATTACAAAGAATGGAGAAGGAGGCGCTGCACCAAAGAGAATTACATTCTGAACCAATTTCTGTCTTACTGCTGAAGAGTTGACATGGATTTTTGTTCTATTTTCCTCCTCTGCTTCGAGGTATACTGCTGAGATCAGTGACACACATTTCAAACTGCTGTTTGATTAATAAAAGAAGGAAACGATGTATAATGTGCAAGAGCACTCACACACAAAAAGAGCTGCCATTAAAAATGAATAGTGACATTGAACAATGATTCTACTTGATTGACTAGGCTGAGATTTTTACTGTAATATTCTCATCATATAAATTTTTTCGGGTTTGTGAGTCGGAACTCAAAGGAGCCAGCAGGCACGGAGGAGATGTCATATGGATTAAACACTAGGAAAGAGTGTGAAACTCTCGCAGTATACACTGAAGATCCTGGCTATTATGTTTCATCTAAAAATAACAAGCCTGACTAAAAAGAACAGACAACACTGAACACAGGCTCCACAGAGAATAGAGTTCAAACAGCAGCAGTAATAGTGCTGAGTGTGATGTGGAATACAACAAGGACAATGTACAGTATGAGACTCCCTTCAATTATAAATGAAAGGGAAATCAGTGTAAAATGTATAGAATAACCCAGATATTGAAATACAACATCATCTGTCTCTCCAGAGCCACCTTTCCTGTTTTCAAAATCCTCCACATCTCAATTGGCCTGATGTAATTTGTGTTCTCGTGTGGATTGCGACACCACTTTGACTTAATTGCAATCATTGCTGACATCATCATCGAAAACAGCAATCCCTGGTGAGACACCTCGGGCCCATGCAACCCGGGGCAGAATGGTGATTCACAGGTTCAAAGTACGAGAGTGGAAATGGAGACAGTGTTGAAGCATGTGCCTTCAGTGTGCATGTTGGTCTGCATCAATATTCAAAAGGATGTGGGTGTGGTAAGTTGAATAAAAGGGGGTGGGGTTAGGTTCCCCACAATAAGGAAGGTGGGGTTAGCCGACATGCTCATGTGCAAAAACAGACTGGCTCTTATGTACACACGTTGATGCATATGTCACTAAGGGTCTTAATGAATTAAAACAAATGCACAATATGTACTGTATGTCTTTGAGTTTTCATTTAATTTTGTCTGAACACTGGTGATCAACAGTGACAAGGAACTGTAAGGACAGCAAATATAAGTTACTATTTCAAAATAGCAAGGTTGAAAGATAGGCCTTTTTTGTTTCTTGCACATTTCCTACTGAACACAAGCCAAACAATTCCCAATTAAAATGCAAAGGAAAACTGTGTAGGTCTGCCTAAAGCATAGCATACAACATACATCCCTACAAAACTCATCTGTGGATGTACCAACACAGGTGGTGCTGCAGTCATACTGCGTTACTATGGAAACTGCAAGACAAAACTTCCGCGAGCTGGCAGCTTCCCAGCAGTAGCTAGCATAACAGAAGTAGTTAACTCAATGCTGTTCGTTCAGGCAGTCCAATACTTGTCTTCGTCATCTCCCTCTTTATCCACCATGTTCATCAGAACTTTCTCCACCAGGTTAGCTTTCTCATTGCTGAAAATTTTCGTGAAGAATTGCAGCAATATCTCCGCGCTGCCTCCTTGTTTTTCCCGCGAGATGTGAGATCATGTCGTCCATAAGAGCTTAAATACTGTGGAAATGAATCTCTTATTGTGTTTCAATGAGATGTTTTCTTTGTCATCACCGATGCACTGCACACTTAAAACTTATATTATTACTTATATTTTAATCACAAATAGGCCACGATCCATTTTCCACTGATACAAACAATCCAAATATCGTCAAACAAGCGCCAAGGTGCGGCCCGTCATGACTTACGTAACTGATACGCCATAACGTTAAGGTGGCTTTTTTTTCCTTTTTTTTTTTAGGGGGGGGGGGTGCGGTCATGCATCAAGGTGATGGGGAGCGATATACAGCCCTACTCATGTTGACTATTTACGACTACAGTCTGTTGAATGGACTTCTCTGACCCTACGCAGACTTCAACACTGCCGTGCTCTTATCTTCAAGACTCTTTTAGGTCTGCTTCCTTCATTCCTTCTGACCCTCACAAATCAGAAGAGAACATGGAATTATAATCTTCAATCCCAGGAGCTCTTCTTACTGTCTGTTCCAAAAGTCATGATGGAGCGAGGAAAAAATGCTTGTAAATTTGCTGCTCCCTTTACTTGGAACAAATGACAGAATTAACTGAAACTTAAGAAACTTCTCTCATTATAAGAGGAAGTTAAATGACATCTGGCTGTAGATGTTCCTCCTGATATGTTTATGGATGATTCTGATAAACATTTGCTGCTGAGCTCTGTTATTTGGTTCTTGTATTGCCCAAGGATTTATTTGTGATGCATTTGATGTATTTTTGTATTTCTATGGTTGGCTGCTCGTTGTCTGTCTGAAACTCTGTTACTGGTGTTGCTGCCTGTTATGTCAGGACACTCTTGAAAAAGAGATTTGTAATCTCAATGAGATTTTCTTCCTGGTTAACTGAAATAAATACTCTTGCGTGCGGTTGATGCATAATGTCACCAACTTCTTTCAATAGTTAAAAGAATGCAAAAGATGTGTTTCAGTATTTCATTTTTACCATTGTAACTTGTTCTTAGGAGTTGTAATTCAATCATTTCATGTAATGCTTCAACCAATGCAAGCAGCAGTATGTCGTATGGTACCTAAAACCTTATTTTGGCACATATCTTTGACTGTTCTGCAGAGAAACTGGGTTAGGTAGGCTTTCTTTGTCAAATATGCTCCATGTTAAACATACAGCACACAAACTACATTTAGGTACTGAGAAACAGTATTTATATATAAACAAGAAAAAATCTTAAAATTAAACAACTAGACCTTTTGCTTGTTAAAGTTCATGCACAAGCGTGTTTTCCTCTTGATTCATTGAAGAGACAGAAAAGAAAGACGACATTTTTATTAACATAGTGTATGACAATTTAGTATCCGTAGTCTTTTTAGGTTTGTCTGGGGGTTTACTAAATGATATTACAGGATAATAAAAACCCAGTGGTGAAGACTTTGAGGGTCAGTCATTGCTCATTGATTGTATGAAACAGTGACGTGTATTCTGAACCCATCACAATAAGATCAGACAACAGGAGAAACCAGCCGAGTGTTTTATGTCCACTCTTAGATGATGTGCCAGGTTCCGATCAATTCATGTGCAGTGGCGTCTCTTCGCTCTCTTCCGGTTGCAGAGGTCCTCAAAGCAAAGTCACAGTGGTCTTTGCTGTGCCTTTTAAAATTACATTGTATTTGCGTAGTTTGAATAAATTACAAAATTATACTGTAGAAAATAACATTTAAAGTAAATCACTACAACAGTTTCGAGTTTGATTTTACAAAGTGAGAATAATAAATCTGATCCATTTCATTTTATATTTCACAGGCATTTCTGCAGACAGCTCTTTACCCAAAATTTCAGCGTGACCTCTACTGCAGTTGAAAATACTTGGGAGCGGAGACTGGAGCCTTTGAATTCTGACCACATAACCCATCTCTGCGATGAAACGGTGACAAATTGAATGAAAAAAAAGCCCTCATCTTTTTTCTTTTTTTTTTTTGCAAAACCATCGCAAGAAGGGCTTATGTGCTCCTCGCGGCTCGGGGTGCTCAGTGTTGTCGGGGAAGAGTCCGTGTCAGCTGCAAAGCATCAACATGGTGAGTGTGAACACCTGCACCTTACCTTTTCTCTTTTGTGGCCCACATCACGGTTACGTTACGTGGGGCTGTGAGCATGTGTACTGCGACGTTGCAGGTCCTTTTTTTATTTTAGATAACTGGTATTTTGATTGCAGAGTAACGTTAGCTTAGCTAGTTAGCCCATGCAGGGTAACTGCTTAGCTTGTAGCCTTAGCCACGTTCAGTGAGGTGAGCAGTGTATAAAAGGCTGTTTTAGGTGATGTTGACTCGAAAACAGTATTTGGGGTGCTGCTTTTAATGCTTGTTGCAGAGGCTTGACATATGTAGTTACCCTTTGATTCAGACTAACAGTGAGCATGTCAGATGGTATCAGGGTACCTAAGGAGAAGTCAAGGTGTGTTCACTCACCTGCTCAGTTTGACCTCAGGATACCCTCAGAGGAAAACATTTGTGATTTCACAGGCCGTAGTTCATTTATGTTAGTTTTTTTTTTTGCTTGTTGGTTTTGTTTTGTTTCCAAACAGGATAATGCTTCACAGTAAATTATTAGTTGAGGGACATGCAAGTCAATTTCTTTATCCCCGTCTGTTAGTATAAAATGTATGGTGTTGTCCCACTTATCTCCAACTTACCTGATGCAACACAGATTGCTTCTATAATCTCTGCACATTTGACACATGCAATGTTGTCTGCATCTACTGTGGGGATGCATAAATGTGAAAGAGCCCCCCCCCCCCACACACACACACACACCTACACCCACACCCACCCCATTTAAAACCTGTATTACAAATATTCAGCCAAGTCTATTTTGTATAATTATTTTCCCGGTACAACGAGGGTGTCCTAGACGACAGGATGGAACAATAAACGCAACATCAAGGCAATAGCATGTAAATGGGTAAACAATTGAAGTTCCTTGTACAGGTAAACAGACATAAATGTCACAACCCTTCCCTGGTTTATTATAACACCAACAGGTTACACTGCAATGCTATGGGAAGGGGGGAGGCAAATATAGCATCTGTGTATCAACAAAACTGGGATATCATTGGAATCTTGCTATAGTCTTTATAATAACAATACTTTATTTTTATAGCGTTATTATTATACATTTATACCATTATTAGAATGTGCTCTAAGTTTGTATACAAAGGCCCATCTTAAATCACTGCTCTAACATTCCTGTCCAAAAGTCTCCAGAATTGACCTGATGAATGAATCTGTGGAAGCATAGGTGCGTACGGGTTTCAATTCTCACATCTAGTTTTCATTGCCAAAATGCTAGTTACTCATTTGAGGCCCTCTAGATGGCCGTTACCACTGCAGTTCCCACCTCTCACCCCCTACAGATTTCATTTGGTTGTTGTGCGGAGGGGGTCACCAGGCAGACCAGGCAAGATAAGAGAGTCCATGCTGTCTCAATTTCCCCATGGCTTGGGATCCTTGCACGGCCCCCACAGAGTGGTCAGCATCCACCATCCAAAGGCTGTGTGCTTTTGACCCATATAGCCCAAACATTACTGTCATGGAGAAATGTCCCGAGCCAGAGAGGTTGTGTTCGGTCACGCATCACAAACTTAGTGAGCATAATTGTCAAATTAATGGCACCCACTCCTCCTTCTTTGACTCCAGAAGAGGTATTGACTTTAGCTTTTGGAGCTTACCCCATGCTGGGTGACACTTGGGATCCCCATGACCAATCTAAAATCTAGGTCTGGTGTACAGGACTGGCCCTATAAACTCTTCTGTGTTTGAGACACTCTTTTACTTATTCGACATTGCTGCAGTCAGACACAAATTTGACCTTCACTCAAAACGTGTAGTGTGATGTGCAGTGTTGTTATGCTACGTGTGTGTGTTGTTAAACCCAGTATGTGAAGAGAAGTGTAAATATCTACAGCGTAGACTAATCCTCGTTACTTTTAAAACACTCATTGAATGATCGTTGTCACTGAAAGCTAGATTTTTTAGGATTACTCTTAAGCGCGGCAAAAATCTGAGTAAGTGCCGGATTCACCGAAACCAGAGTGGAAAGTTCCATAATCATTTTGAAGCAGTGATTGTTCGTTTGGGGACAGAGCATTAATGGTCTCAGTTTAAAAAGAGAGACATATAAGCACTATAAGCAGTACTACTATACTATGCTTCATGCTGATGAGAAAAGGACAAACACTCACTTCTGCGTATCAGCAGAGTCAGTATTGTATTTCTTTTACATGATATTGACATTATGAATTTGAACATGATTTTCCTGTATATATTTTCCGCTAAGTTCAAAGACATTTCTTAATAAATTAGAAATTGTGAACGTTGGCGCCAGAAAAGATAAACAACAGATTGGTAAAATTAACATTCTAAGTTTCCGTTTTAGGAGGAACTGAATTAAGGAAAGTTGAGTTAGGACAGTGTCTTGTTTTACGCCACAGGTTTAGCTATATATGTTTATATATAATGTACATTCATACATATTAATTTATGTATGTGAATTTGGTAGTGCTCAGGCTCACTCTTGCGTTGACAGAAGACCTGGATTGGAAGGAAAAAAAAAAAAAAAAAAAAATATATATATATATATATATATATATATATATATATATATATATATATATATATATATATATATATATATATATAGTGTGAGGGATTAGTTGCTAATTGGTTCTCTTAGCTAAAATGTGTGGAGGCAGAGATATCAATGATTCCTGCTGATTTCAAAAGAGAGAGGCCAATTGGCACACCTTATCTGACAGTGAGTGGATAAAACGCAGCATGATGGGAATGATTCTGCCCTCTTAAGCCAAAGTGAATATTGATTTAAGTGTGCAGGGCTCATATTGAGCTTCTTATGTTCCCAAGTCTTTGGGTACCTTTCACAGGAGAGATGGATGTTTATCCTCCAGGGCACAGTGAGGCTGACGCTGTGACAGATGTTTCTGACAGTGAACATTGCGTTCACACAGCTGAACAGACTCTAATGAAGATATTGGTTCGTCAATAATTCGATGTTTTAATCCTTAAAGGAGATCGTTGATGTCAGTCCATATTTAAATACACAGAATGTTATAATGGTGGATTTCCTTACTGATTAAACTTTGGCGAAGTTTTAAAATAAATGCAAGATACTGTACACATTTGTTGGCGTGCTCTCCAGACGTGGTTTCCTGCTGCTCTGAACGAAGAGGTTTGGAGAACTTTGCGAGACTTGGACAGAACAAGATGTCAAGAGCAAAGCATGGAACTAAGCTGTAGTAAATGCCCACGCTGGCAGCTCTTTCAAGGACACGACCAACCTGAAGCTCGGTCAAATTTCCGGGGGACTGAAAACAGAGCTGGCCAATCGGAGAAAAGTGGGGAGGGGGTCCTGAAATGGGCTGTTTCAGGCAGAGGCTGAACTGAGGGATTTCACTGTCGCCGGCATAACATGAATGAGGTTTACTCAATAGGTGTTCCAGACTGACATAAATAATGGTGAAAGTGAGTATTCTAGATGTCTTTACATTTATTAGATTGTTTCAATTGATTCTTTGTATAAATAATTGGCAATTTAAGGTAGTTTTAATCATGAGCAAGTTTTAGGTCAGGGTTATAGGGGGGTGATACAGCATTGGTCTTTTATAATCATGATTCTCATTTTGACCAAATTCCTACAGCAATACCAAGCACATAGCAGCATTAAAGTAATTTAACTTTGAGTTTCCCTAATCATGCAAGATTGGGCATTTGGTTTCCCCACACACTTTGAAATGTCATTAAAGTCAACATGATGTCACATGGATGTTATTGGAGATGTCTTGTAGTCATGATGAGAGTCATGACCACATAGTCGAAGAAACTGATTTGACTCTTTAATGGAGCGCTTGCCGCTGCCGTTGTTCATCGTAGTTTATTGTAAAGTTCTGCGTGAACATTCGGGCCAAATTTGATGGCAAACGCACGGAGGGAAAACGTCTCCGATTCTGCCGAACGGTTTCCAGGAGCAGCCCGACTCTAACCCAGTCTACTCCATTCCTATTGTCACGCAACACTACAGGGCCAAGGACGAGTCCCCAGAAACAGCGCGAAAGAGTCTGTTTTATCATATCACACAAACATCCACGCTTTGTTTATGTTGCTGGGTAAACATCCATTGTGATTGTATGTTACGGAGACGGGAGAGAAATCACTACATTGGCCTCGTTTGTGGAATTGAAACGTTTTGTAGGAACAACCAAACTATGGGGTCTCTATGAAAACATCTTGTGATGGTCTATAGAGGTCACATTTAAATCGTTGTTATTCAAACAACCTCTTTCAATTGTGTTGTTGTGATTTGGGAGCCTTTGAACTGAGCTCGTGTTCTGAATTGTTTTTAAAAGCCTTTTCAGAGCACAGTTAGAAGACACGCCCCCGTCCTAATCAGTCTATATGAAAACTTGGCTTTGCATGTATGATTACCATGACTACTAAATGCCATTTAACCCTCCCCATCTCTTTTTCCACAGGGTGTGATCGGAGTGCAGCTGGTGGTTACCATGGTAATGGCCAGTGTAATTCAGAAAATCATACCTCATTATTCCTTCGCAAGATGGCTACTGTGCAGCGGCAGGTAATGTAGAATCCTGTACACGCTGCTTCACATGCTTCCTCTAAAGAGTGCTTAAAAAGGGTTTTCATCCAGTCGTATTTCAAGAACCAATGGGAGACGATGTTTGGGAAGCCAGAGAGGTCGAGCATAAAAATAAAGCCGCCGCCTCATTTCCTCTCATTACTAGTACCACGTATGTTTTTCGACGGCTTCTTGCGGGAACACATTTAATAATTAATCGTGTCTTCTTTTTCAGGGGACCGTTGAAAGAGTTTTCAAAAAAAACTTATGCCCCAAGCAGGCGGCCCGGCGTGTCCCCTCAGGATACTTCATAATGAATATTCCATAGTAAATAAATGCACGAGTGGATAAACAAGCTGTGCTCCTTCTGTGCTCCTCTCCACTCGCCTCTGCGATGAGCTTTTTCTAAACCAAGTTAAGAAGGGTCTCTGTGATGTTGGCCCACAGAAAGATGCTCTTAAATGAGCGGTTTCAAACTGGCTCCAGAAGCAGAGATAACCTTTGCTGTTGTAAAGCTTCCCACGTGAGCTCTTTTAAATCTGAGTCAGAGGGGCCGCTGTAAAGTCAAGCTGCGAGAGACGTTCAGTCTCTGTGCGAGGTGTTTGCGAGCTAATTATAGAAATGAGACTCAATATTCAAGTTTTTCATGGAGTTCATGTTTTTTTTTCTTCAGTATTGACGAAAGCTTTCAATGCTCAGGAAAATTCCAATATTTTACAGAAGCTGAATGTTAATAGAAAATAATTGTGCCCTATTCAGACTACCTTTTCAAGCCTCGATAGTTACGTCCCTGTGACATCTTCAGTCTGACCGTCGTGGCGGGTTAATACAGGGACCAAGTGATCCCATCTCTGGACCGGTTTTCGTCGTAGGAAATAACAAATGTGACCCAGAGGCGGAGCCAGCATGGAAGCGCGTGCGTGTGTGCATGTCTGCCTGTGTGTTCATGTGGAGCTCCCTCTGTGCTAAGCTTCCACAACGCTGAAATGCACAGACTGGGATGTCAATACTACGCCGTTACGGAATCAATAACAATGTAGAAGGACACAGTTGCGGCACTTTTGTGGGGGGAAAAAAAGCAGTATGAAAAGGGTTAAGCTCGCTCCATATTCTGAATCCACATGATCAATTATTTTATTATCAAGTACTTACATACAAACACTGCATCTGTCATCATCTTTAGCTTGTCTTAATATCTGTTGTGTCCATTGTCCTAATTCCTCATCTCTCCTTCTCTGCTCCCAGTTTGCGGTGGTATCAGCACCCTACGGAAGATGAGTTGAGGAGCTTAGCAGGGAAACAAAAAGGACAGAAGAGGAAAGACAGGTAAGTGAGGAAGTTAGGTGGAGGGGCTGGAATAAAGAAGGGCTATTGTTGGTGGGGAGGCCAGAGGAGGTAGAATAAGGGAACTTTCATTAGCGAGGGAAGAAGATGAGATGCCGACTTTGGCGATGGATGGAGACCACAGGCACGTCAGCAAACAGATGAAGCTGATGTGTTTGTGTTCGGCTCGTATAAGGCCCGTTTGAAGTAAAGACACAGAAGTCTGTTTTTTTTGTCCCTTTATGGTTCGTCATCTCGGCTCAGAGCATCTCGGCTCAGATGTGGCCCTGTCTAGTAGATGTGAGTAAAAGTTGGGCTCGATTTTTAGGAGCCGTTATTATTTAGGCTATTTTAAGGGATGACAGTTTGGAAGGACTGCATCCTCTCTGAAATCAAAGTTCCCCAAACAGCGTGATGTCTTCAAAGTAGTCAGATGTCAAGCTTTGAATCTAGAGGATGATTTTCCTTCAGACTACTTTGCAATTCAAACAACCCTCCAGTGAGTTTTTAGGACTGCAGGTGGAAGCTGAGCCATATGTTGGACACGTGAATTTAGTGCTGTCTCCATTGTTCTCGTCTTACAAATGTGAATATGAATCGGAGTCACATCTCCAAGTTAATCCTGACTGTTCCTCATGGTGTCCAGCTTCTAACTTCAGGAGGTTTTGTTGTGCGATCCTTTTCTCTGACCCTGAATGAGGCGGGTCAAGGCTCTCCAGCACCACATGTCCAATAATCCCTCTTTTTTTGGCAGGGGGGGGGGGGGATCAGGATGGACCACTGTCCTTTTGCCAGCTCGTGCCATGTAGCTCCTTTCCCTTTGTGAGCTGCCCGACTCCCTCAGTCAGGGGTGAGGCTGAGCCCCTTTTCTTCCCCTGTCAGGTGCCTCAGAGATGAAATCTGTCCCTGGCATGTTTGGGCCTAGAGTCTTACAGTGGTATTGTGCTTTGAATCCTGGGCACACACAGAGCTGAGCAAACAAAGAACAGAACTGAGGAGGCCCACCAGACACTTCTTTAAGCCGAAAGAACAGATCTCCATTCGCCTGCTGTTAGCGACTTAGCCCTGCATATGCGACGCCTCTGTTGGTCATGGCAGACTCCAAAAGTATTATGTGTAATAAATGTAATGAGACCTCTGTGACTGTTGAATCTTAATTCCATGAACCTTGACTACTTGTTTTGCTCCATGTTCCTGCTATTCTGACACAAGATGTTCCTCTTTTTGTTTTCCCCCAGGAAGTACAACGGTCACATAGAAAATAAGCCTCTAACGGTTCCAAAGGACATAGACTTACAGCTGGAGACGAAATGCATC
Organism: Symphodus melops; assembly: GCF_947650265.1. Taxonomy (NCBI): domain Eukaryota; kingdom Metazoa; phylum Chordata; class Actinopteri; order Labriformes; family Labridae; genus Symphodus; species Symphodus melops. The sequence goes on along the minus strand of NC_136691.1, from coordinate 40,212,880 downwards.
ACAGAAGTCGACACATTAGGTACAGATCCTGAGTGAGACTGAATATCGAATAAAAGAAAGTCCAAACGAAACCTTTTTTTTTTTTAAGTCACACTAGATCTCTGATGTATCACGAGTAGGTGTGAACATTTTGTTTCTAATCTTTCACTTTTGCATCCCCAGCTTTGCACTACTTTCCAGAGTTCCAGTGGCTGGTGGATTTCACAGTCGCCGCAACTCTGGTCTATCTGATAACAGAACTGTACTACAGTGTGGCTGAGCCCTCAGGAGAGATGAACATCAGTGTGGTCTGGTGCCTGCTGGTACTCGCTTTTGTCATGTATCCTTACATCTGTCACCTTTTACACCTTTTTTTTTTTCTTTTCTCCTCCTGATCTTTTCTCTTATATGTTGTGATTTTACCTTGGCAACATAACCTGTATCTCTCATCTGCACACAACATTTTACATAATTGTCATTGTACATTGTGTACGTGTTATAGCTGTTCACGTCTTTGTCTGCACGAGGAGGAAAGACAAAAAAAGAAAACTTGTCAGCTTGATTGTACGTAGGACATAGAGCGACTGCTCAAGCTTCTACTGGACCCTTTATGCTTCACAGCCACTTGCCTTTTTTTGCTACGCCGAGTGATGATTAAATAATATGCATTATCCTTGCAACAAACCACAGGGATCAATCTTGCCAGTGCTCCTGGGCTCACCGCGGTCAGATGGTGTGTCATTTCCTGCCCATGTCAGAGATTGGAAGCCACATTTTCACAGCCCAGCAGCCTGATATGCTCGGCGAAAAAGGACAGCGTGTGGAACAGATGAAATGGGGCTATGAAGATGAAGGAGTATGTTTGCTCAATATATGTGTTAATGGGACTCTTGATTTCAGCCTACCGTTTTAGCTCTGATGATATGTTCAAGACTCATTCCCTGAAGATCAGGTCTACCGCCTAAACCTTTACGAATACATCAAGCATGCTCCTCCAAGTATCTGCATCTAATGGTACCTCGCTATCTCCTCCTTTTTTTTTTTGCTGTAATTTGAAAACGGGACCGCAATTCTTCCCCCTCTGCAATATATTAATTGTAGCCTCGGCCCACAGCTCAAACATACCTGTTTGTCTTTTCAGCGTCATACTGACTTGAACTTGGCTGGTGGATGTTTATACAGCTGGCTTCACAGTACTAAAATAATAATAAAAGACGGTGTAAAAAAAAAAAAAGGAAAGGAATGAAAGAAGGCTCCATTGGCTTGAATACCATTCTTAGAGTGAAAAATTGGTAGGCTGTCACCTGAAATGTTGTCAGGACTTTCAGGGAGTTTCATCTCTGTGGCAACCAAGAGTTCACTTAGAAACATGCGCTGTCCTTAGCCTTGTGATGGGTGTCTACGGGGGAGGAAAACTCCCCTATAACCTCAATGTCTATGGTACCATATACCCACACATGCTGTACATCAGGGCATTAATGGGTTCAAACAGGACTGTATGCACAAACTTGACTTGTATAAAGATCACAAACATTTGAGAGGTGAAAAGTTGTCTGACTGTTGATTTTTTTTTTTTTTTTTCTCCATCGGTTGATTTCAGTTTATCCTTGAATTGTGATTGAAATTGTGCCTGAAAAGCAGCTTGGATATGTTTTTTTTATGTGTCAGGAGTTCTTCTGGAGATGCTTTTTCCTTGACTCTGTCTACACAGCAAGACTCTTTTTTCTCTCACGGCGCACTACTTCAAGCTGGAAGAAGGAGGAGAGCGCTCACTCTGCATCACTTTTGCTTTCTTCTTTTTCGTCAAAGCCATGGCCATCCTCATCGTCACTGAAAACTACCTGGAGTTTGGTCTGGAGACAGGTGGGCACTCCTTGCATGTTGTTGATCCTGTTAGTAATATTTTTTGTGCAAGTTGTGGGTGAGTAACTATCTTACATTTCTAGGTTTTGCAAACTTCTCTGACAGTGCTCTACAGTTTCTGCAGCACCAGGGCTTAGAGTCCCAGTAAGTACAAAATCAGTATTCTTACGGTATCGGGGTTTTTTTTTTTGTTTTCTCTGCCTTCATGAATTTTTTATGACTAATGAAACTACAGTAGTATCTCACTATGGTTTTTTTTGTTTTTTTTCTTCCTTCCACAGGGGTCCCATATCGAAACTAACCTTCAAGCTGATCCTCGCTCTTCTCTGCTCCCTGATTGGAGCGTTTCTCACTTTCCCTGGTCTACGATTGGCCCAGATGCACTTAGATGCACTCAATCTGACCACTGCCAAATTTACACAGTGAGTCCATCGCAGTAATTCTGTTCACTTTGGGGCTTCCTCATGCATATTTCATTGAACATGTTTGATGTCTTCCTTATCCTGAATAATAAAAAAAATATCAAGTGTAAAAGGTGAGAAGTCAGGGCATCTTTGTCAAAACAATACTTTAAAGATCAGAGCCTGTAATTGTTGTGCTTTTCTTTTGTTCTTTTTCTAATTGTTCTGTGTTTTATAGCTGTTAAAAACAGGGTTTTTTCGAGCCTTGCACTCGAGTAATGCTAAATATTAGTTCTATTTTCACAAGTGAAGACATTTAACTTTTAATGTCATTTAAACTAAATGAATCAAGTGTCAAGTATATATACATGTGTGATGATAGTGTAATCTGGAGGATAATCTGCAGTTCTCGACATGCTGAAGTAGTCTAATTACCCGTCAGACCTTCCCATCTTGGAATACCACAAAGATGAAAAATTGTTAAGTGGTAGCTACTGTATCTTCAACTGGTCTGTGAGTCACAGAGGTATGGCGATAACGACTTGGAGAATCTGGATAAATGTTTGTTTCCAAGCTCAGGAAGGTGGTGCCATGCCTACACGCGCGTTATTGGGGAGGGAACAAATTCCAGCCACATAATCTCCTTTGGCACGGCAGACTCTCCAAAATGTCCTCCTCTTCCTGTCTCCCTCTTCAGTGTCGTGATCTTACATCCTCACCCCGTCAGCAGCAGGGATCATATCAACTAACCCTTACTCTCACCATACTCGGCATGTGTTTTTACTTTGAATCGAGATCCAAAATCTAAAGGAACGATTGAGATGATTTGTTTGACCTACGCAGAGGTCACTGACAAACAGTTCACATCGTGAGAGGCTGTCGCGAACGTTTGGGTGGAAAAAAATCTTATTAGGAAACATTGACTCATTATGATTGGTTGTTGGCATTATATTTCCTCCTGTGTTTTTTTTTTTTTTTTTTTAGGACTCTCCTTCATATCAACTTCCTGTCCCCTCTTATCATGGTCCTGCTGTGGGTGAAGCCCATTACCAAGGACTACATCATGAACCCCACACTGGATAAGGAGAGTGTGCCTTTGTAAGTTAATGCATCTATTAGTCTGAAGTGATTCATGTCTGATCCAGATGTTTCGGGAATTATTCAAATGTGTTTACAGCTAAAGTTTGTACGTGCTAACGCCTTTTTCTAGTTGTAGTCGTTTTGAAGGTAAACTAAACATTTGGTCTAATTAAAGTTTCCAATCATTTTCTTCTGATGGTTGTTATTATTGCACCAATAGCTGGGTGATTCGATGCTGTGTAGCTCACGTACGAGATTACCTGAACATTCCTTCAAATCCCGATTGTGCTGGGGGTGTTCGTGCTTGCATCTTCCTGTGATTGATCTGCACGTGGTAGACGAGCCTGTTGGGCTCCCTTGATATCTGACAAGCTAATTACCTGCCATTCATACACCAGAAATGGGCACATCGCTGCAAAGCTGTGAAATAAAAAGTAATTGTTGCTTTTGTGCTGGGAAATGGATGTAAACAATGCAACAGCAGTTATAAAAATTGAATTTACGACAGTTCAATGAGATAAGGACGGCATTCAGTTGGTAGTTCGTTGAAGTGACAAAAGACACTTTGTCTGCTTGGTTTAAAATTAGACTGTAAACAAATGTAGTCATAGCTCAGGGGAAGTTGTTTATTGTATCTCTAACTGCTGTCATTTGTTAGATAGTTGTTCATTCTGAGATTAAATATTTCATTTGTGCAAGTCTGATTTCTGTTTTGTGTCAAAGTTTTCTCCCTTGAATCCATCAAGGTCGCGTGGCAGCACCTTTTCACTTCCTTCGCTCTCAGTTTCCTCTCTCTACTTTAATTTACTAACTTTCTTTCTCTCCGCCTACAACCCAAATGACAAAGCGATGTGATGATGTGTTTGCCACAACACCCCTCCCCTCTGTCATCCCCTTTTACCATCCTTCCTTGTCTTTCTGTTAACACCAGGATGACTGAGGAGACGTTTGACACGCTGCGGTTATGGGCCATCATACTGATGTGTGTTCTCCGGCTCGCTATGATGAGACATCATTTGCAGGCCTACCTCAACCTGGCCCAGAAGGGCGTGGACCAGATGAAGAAGGAGGCGGGACGGATAAGCACTGTCGACCTGCAGAAGATGGTGAATGAGAATAATCATTGTTATACCCTTTCTGAAATTCTGCCTCAGTTAAAACACACACACACACACACACACACACACACACACACACACACACACACACACACACACACACACACACACACACACACACACGCACACACACATATATATGTAAATTATTTTTTTTTTCCCTCATCATCACATCTTTCCCTTATAAAGGCCCTCTCCAGATGTCACTGCGAAAAGTAAAAATAGAAATTCTCCTTCTCTGATTTCATATAGGTCGCACGGGTTTTTTACTACTTGTGTGTGATCGCACTACAGTATGTTGCACCACTGGTGATGCTTCTACACACCACTTTGCTGCTTAAAACATTAGGTAAGTAACACGCTACTTGATGAGTTCTGGTTTTGTCATTTCTCTTTTCCTTCCGAAGTTTCACTCACTGTTTCCCCACTCGTGTTCTTTTTATTACAGGGGGACATTCCTGGTGGGTCTATCCCAGAGAAGACCTGCCTTGCGTCTATGAGCTGAACTCTGACTCTGTGTTCGGGGCACCACCAATAGCTGCCCCAACACCAGCTCCAGGCGTAGAGACGGCAGCCCAGGGCTCAGTGGCACAGCTGTCAGTGGCCCTGGGGGGCTTGCGGACTGTTTTCAGCCCCTTGCTTTTCCGGGGCCTCTTCTCCTTCTTCTCTTGGTGGATCGCTGCCTGTCTCTTCTCCACCTCCCTCTTTGGCCTCTTCTACCATCAGTATCTCATGGCGGCATAGCATCAGAAGCCCCTCAGAGGCGGGCACGCACCCCTGTGTTCGGCCCGATCAGAAAAGACTGAGTTGGGGCAACGGAGGCCTCCTGATGACTCTGCTCCTTCCCTCCTCCTTTCCTGCCTCCTTCCCTCTGATACCCTCACCATGACTGACCATATCATCGGAGCTTCTGGTTCAACTTTCTGTGCTTCCTCAGAGGATGACTCTGTGAACTTGTGTTGTTATTTTTAGTATTATGACCAATACCGTTTTTTATTTGAAGAGCAAGATTCATAAACCTTAAAACTAAATCTTGAGTAAACCAGCATGTTCATTGGTCAGCATTGTTCTCAGAAAGTGGTCCACTGTCGTGAATAAATTCAAACGATTTGAGACGGAATACTGCATCTTAGATTGTGATTACAAATGATTGAACACGTCAATTTTAAAGAAGTCCCTTTGGTGAATAATTAATGGTCTCTTCATGAAATTGGTTTGATCCATCAACATCATCATACACTTGATTGATTTTATTGTAGACAGCCCAAATGAAGAAGGGGTTGAATAGTCGGTTAGCTTCCCATTTAAATTACCTCTGTTGTCAGTGGTACTGAAATCTACTCGGATGTGATTTACAGACTGAAAAGAAAAACACCTTTTGGAGTTAACTCTCCAAAGGTGAGATCCTGCTGAAAGGATACACTCCTTCATTTCAATGGTTCTTAGGTTTAGAGCCTGGAGAGCCTACTTTTGGTGTATCACAGTCACTAACATGCTGTAAAGTAGCGTTTAGGAGGAGATGGGAAATCATGAAATTTCCGAATGTCATGGAGGCTAATTTGTGACTTAATCGAAGTATTTGTTCCTAATGTTTTTTTATTTGTTATGGAATCGATAAATTGAAGGAAAAGTGTCTTTTCACGTCATTATCTAAATTCCTTTTCCACAGAAGGATCTGAGAGAGTCTTTAAATGTTGCCTCGAGACCCACTGTGTCTGTCTTTGTGCGAGGAGGAGGAGGAAGAATGAGGCAGCCTGTTGATGGCTGTGAAGAGCTGACAGAGTGAACAACTGAAGAAGAAGAAGAGGAGGAAGGAGAGGAGATGCTATATCTATAAGAAGAAATACCATTGACTTGAAGCGGATGTATTTAAATATTGTTGATGGAACTTGCCGTCAAGGACAACTTTAGGTTTTTTCAAATGGAAGGCTATACAACAGATTTGTGCGGTTTTTCTTGACATTTGAACCTCCCTGGTGTTATCTGAGCCATTTTCAAAGTTCTGGGAGGATTTCAAGCTCTTTATTTTTTGAGCAGCAGAGATGATTTAAAGGGAGGATAGCACACGTCTGTCTGTCTGTCTGTCTGTCTGCATGTATAGGGTCTCTGCTGTACTGTACTCTGAAAGGGCATTGTGATCAAGAGGAGATGATGTCAACTACTGTTGAAGAGCTACCGCCTTTATGTTCTCCTTTTCTTTTCTTGAACAGTTAAACATCCGTTGTTTTAAACTCATTTAAGAACAATTTTTTTTTGTAATTATTTTTCAAAGGATCAAATTGTGAATTTTTTAAAAAAAAACACCCTGATTTTTAAAACGGTGCCAATTGAGTCTGTTCCCTCTGTCCTAATGTCTGTAGATGTGGTGTCTGCTCGTGTTTGAAACTACAACTGGACTACAACTCTGCGGCCTTCTGTTTTCTGTAGATCCGCCTTGTTAAAAGAGGATCGTTGTTCACAACAGGACATAATGGTATTTACAGTGTCTTTGTGTGCTGTGATGCTTTCAGTTAACACACGCACACACGTTATCATTGTGCTGACTGAACATTGGGCCAATATGACGTCCAGTCTTTTCAGGAATGTAAGGTACATGACGCCAGCTTTTATTACACAATCTGGAGGCTTTTTCCTGGCAATTCATCCAATCATCAAACAGTCATTTTTTGAATTTCAACTTTATGAGTTTTCTACAGACACATTTTACCAAACTCAAGCAGCACCATATCACATTTTCTTAGCTCCAGCTGTTGAAAGTCTTAGCTTCAGTTTTGTCTAATAACGGGGAATATGCACATAATGAATGTATCAATCCTGCCTAATTTATATTGTTTTCATGAAAATGATTTGTATGAGTTGATTTAACCCTTTTTCCTCCCTACACTTCCTGAACTCATTTCTTGTCTACTACCTGTCATTCAAAATCTAATGTCCTAATGACTTTTTTTTCTTTTTTATTGATCTTTGTTTTTGTATTTATTACACATGTCGAGGCCTGTAAACATTTCTAACCCTAACAGCAAACATTTTATTTTGTTATGGGAGGGCATGGTGGCTGAAAATCAGTTTTAAAAAATGTTTTTGACAAATCAGTTACAGATCAACCTTTTTATTATGTTCTGGTCCGTTCAGAAGTAGCTGGGATACTTTGAGAAATCTGTGGCCCAGTGAGGCTTTGTTTCTTCTGTGTGTTGCCACTAAAAGTCCTGTTTTGTTTTTCATAGTTGGGTTCACAAAGTAAATTCACACGTTGTTCTCTCATGTATTTATTTCAGCTTTAGATTTTGTCTTAAATAAATAATTTTCTTTACTACACACTCGTTTCTGTGTTATTGTTCTCATGTGGTTGTGGCTGAAGAGCAACGGGAGGGTGGGCTCATTCACTAAACTTTGGACGCATTTCATCTGTGTTACGTTTTAAGACGGAGAAATCTCCAGTAGGTTTTTTTGATTACACTCATTAAACGCCACTAATGAGGAATGTAGTGGAAGTTTGGATATGAAATAGATGCATCCTCACATTGATGACTTTTGTGGTTCAATAAACTATCAAAATGGAAAGTCTGTATATCCTTGAAGTTTCATTATACTCTGCTTTATATAAGAGAAGGCCTAATAATGCTCCACATAAGACCCATTCAGAACGAAGAGTAACTTAGCTGAGTCTCCTTCTCCCATGTCTTTACAGTTATGCTGTTAGAGGTTAAAATCTTAAAATAAAACCTTTGACCTCAACATAACTTCATGTCTTTACTCTGCACCCTATGAGCACATCAGGTCTTCCTTGTCCGAGATTTTAATTGCATTTTTATGCTGCTCTTTTTGGGTCCTCAAGGTCCCAAGGATTGATTTGAAATTGCAGCTCCCTCACTACACTTAATGGTCTTTGTATGATGGTGCTCAGCAATACTGTAATTGTGTTTTAGTATCATTTTACAAATGAAATACGTCCTTGTGCCAACTGACATCGATTTTTCTGCAGTCAGTGATCATTGATTGCTTTATTTGTAGATTACATTTGATAACTGGATGGAACGACGAGCTTGCGTTCTAAACTCCACTTAACGCACGCCGTTCTGTGAGAATAACATCAGCCAGTTAATACAGGCCTTGAGTGCCATTGTTCATACTAGCGGGAAAACTAGGCCAATGCATTCAGTCGTTGGTAGACAGATCAATAAGACAGCTTCCAAAACAAACCAGCGAAGAGGTTCCTTTATTTCTCTTGAGTGGGGCCTATTCACCGAGGTCCCTCTCTGCGTAGTGCTGTGAGGAGCTGCGACCCCCCTACCCCAACTCTTCTGTCCCCAACCCAGCCAGAAGAAATGAGAAGCTTCTGGAGGGGTGACTATAATAGTGGGCTTTCTGTCCGACACAGAATGGTGATCCCACCCTCATGTCGATTGTAAGAAGCAGCAGCCATACTTCACCGCTGACCTGACCTTGTACGGTGAAAGGCCTTTACAAGAGAACACTTTACATTGCTTAAACTGCTCTGACCTGATTTTTTTTATGTACTTTTTTTTTTTTTTTACAATGATAGCCCCAAATTATGAAGCAAGATAGAAACAGAAAAAAAAGATCCCCTGCTGAATTAAGAGCCAATTACACATTGGTCGACTGAGATCAGCGAGCAGCAATCATCTTAAATGTAACACACGCGCAATTATCTTTTCATTACCATGACAACAGCTGGAAAAGTAGTACAATTCATTTAGGTGTTTTTATGCAACCAGAAACATAGGAGATTAATATCTGACCCGTATTCAGATGTGTACCTTAAATACACAAAGAAGCATTAAAAATGTATGAAAGATAAATGAAGACACAAAAAGAAACAGTTTGATCAATAGCTTTTATTAATAGTTAAAAGGGCATGCAGTTTATATACTGATGGAACAATTCATTCTATTCATGCTGCATCTGAGAAACGCTCAGAGAATTGAAAATATAGTACTAATTGAGAGAGGATTGTTAAAATGTCATTTTTTATACAAGGACTGTGGAGGATGTAATATGGGTCTGGTTGAATCATTTTTAAACAGGTCAGATAAATCTGATAGATCTGCAGCAGTTGAAACCACATACGATGATACATAAAACACAGGCACATTTAGGAGGAGAGTCTCCACCATTGTCCACCTTTGCCCTGTGACTCTCACTCTTATTCTAACCCTTTTATCGTTTACTTACCTCACTTATTTGTGAAACAATAGTCATCGAAGATCCATATTTTGTGTGTCATGACTTAATTGAGACAAACATGCCCCTGTTTTCCATGCGACGCAGGAAATGTGTGTGTGTGTGTGAGTGTGTGTCTGTGTGTGTGTGTGATTAGATTATTACCAAGCAAAGTATAAATCTTTAAATCTTGTCATGTTTGAAATGTTATGTCCACCGCCATGTGTAACAAATAAGAAATAGCTGTCTGTCCTCAAGCTTCTAATCACTTTTACTCTTACATTGATTCACCTAAAAAATAAACATGGCTCATTTTTGGGCGCTTCATGTATTATTGTTGTCGGGCTTCAATCAGCAGCATCCTGATAGACACAACATACCACAAACACACTGCAACAATATACTGTGGCTCCTACAGTGAGTGTAAGCAGGTGTCTACGTTTTCAGCACTTCAATTATTTTTTTCTCTTTGATGCCAAATAAGTTTTTTAAAAACTATTTTCCTCCAGATTACATTTATCTAGATGATATGGCGTGTCTTTAATCCTTGTTCATCTTGGCCTTTTTAAACGTTCAAACCAATTAAAATCAAATGTGTCGTGACAACTGTGTAGCTTATCAATCTCTCTTGATTCAGACACCTGGCTGCTTATTTTGTTAAAGAAAACATATTTTTGTACTGACATATACTGTATATTATCATTTATATTATTATTATTATGATTATTATTTATAGTTCATAAAGGAATTTCTATTGAGGTCCACACAAACACAAGTTTATTCCATATTTTTGTATGCTTAATCCATGATTTACAGTACGAATATTACTCTACTACTAATTCATGCATTCCAAAATTATAAACTGAAGCGGTGCTGCTTCACACAGCTTACTGTCTGCTTTTCTTAGTTCACAGACTCCTAATAGATTTTTAAAGGAATCAACATGAATGAATTAATCATTTGATTTTTTTTTCTCTCTTGCTCAGCCCTTTTTTCTCTTGATGAAAACCCTCCTCTAGATGCCTGCTTCACAGTAATAACCGTCAGAGTGGGCTGCCCCCTAGTGCCACTAGCCGAGTTGACAGTGTACAGAGGGGGGAAGGGAAGAGCCTGTCGCCTGCTTTGAGCATTGTAGCAGAATGCCAGCTTTTCAGTGCCATCCAATCAGAGAGCACCTTGCTAACTGCGTTCACACATCCAATGGAACAAAGTGGCGAATGCAAATGCTGGGAGATCAAGGTTTCTCCTTGGCAATGGTGCAGCACTTGTTTTTCTCCTTTCATGTCCGAATGATGATGGTGATAATAAGAGGGGAGGACAGGCCTCGCAATTGAGCCAAAGGGGGGGAACGAGCATCGATGAGGACTTTGATACGGGATGCTGCATCATGTGATATTAGTGTCATCCACAGAGCGGTTTGATTGACAGTTTATTGGAAAAATTGTGAGAAATGCACCATTGTCTTCATCCATATTTCACATTTGAATTGCTGACACTTTGCTGACACTTTGATGCACTTTGGTGAATGTGGTGCTCCAACTAGGACAAAAATATATGCAGCCTATACATCACCTTTTCTCTGCAGTGTTTCCTTCCTTTCTATTCCAAAGGAAGAATTAATACAGTAACAAACATAATTGCTTCCTTTGTGGTTTCCACGCTCTGGTAAATGCACTTATATAAATACACACATATCCACACACAGACACACACAGCTGAAGCCTACATCATTTGGCATCAGTAACCCTGTTGTTCTGCGTGCCTCAGGTGCAGCAGACTTAATTTTCACTGTTATATTTCATTAGGCTGATGATGCACATTGCATTCATGGAGCACTTCAACCTCCAGGTCTTCCCACACTTTGTCATAAAGCCAGCCTAGGGTTCTAATTAACACAATGTAACTGTGTGCTGCGACCAGGAAATATCACTGATTGGAATGAAGGCGACAAATTTGGAAAATTTCTCTGGATGAAGGGAGACATTTACGTTACTTAAACTCTGTCAGTTAGCTTGTAGCTTGTGAATCAAAGCTGATATTAAGGACACACATGCAGTGTTTATGCTGGGATGAAAATAATTCAAAGCAATGCACAGCGGACATAATATCAGATTTTTGTTCCTCTTATTCTTGATAGTACATTGTGTTCAAATTATTGAAGGGACATCTCTAATAATGTAGCTAACATGACCAGCTCTATTTAGATGTATACTTTAACAATTCACTGGATTCGATCAGGGTTTGTTAAATAGAAAAAGGCATTGCGCGACCTCATATTCAAAGCTGTATTCTTTTAGATACAGCCACTCAATGTATACTTTAGAAACAACCTTTTTAACAAGGATTCTCATTTTTTGAAGATATTAGATAAAGAACCAAACAGACAGAGGTGGTCAAATTGTAATATTAGGTCAAATTCAGACACCAAACAACTCCTCATAATTGCACTTGAGGTTAAATCACTAGCCTTGTCATTCCTTTTACCGACATTCAAAAACATGACCTTGTCCAAAGAGTTCATTTGCCTTTTGATCCTGTTAGTCTGTGTCACATATTGAGACCGTGTTGCTTCAAATGACCCCTGACCTCTGGCTGCGACCTGCTGGAGCGCATGTCGGCTATCGAGGAGGGCCGCAGGGTCACTAGATCCATTTTGAGGAGTCCCGAGGGAAGCAGGCCTCGGTATGAACGCTGCGCCTCCAGCTCCTGTTGGTGCATGAGCACACTGCAGCTCCAGAATCTTCTACTACACACTCAGCTGTGGAGAAACACAGGAGTGAATGTGAAATAGCTGTTTGTGACTGAGGCATGGAATACATATTTATGCTGTATATGCATCAAAAGAGGATGTTTTTGCACAAGAAGTTTGCAAAATTATGTGTGTAACTGTGTGTGCATGTATTTTTAAGCAGGCTCCGTATACACTAAGGAGTCTATAGGGGAAAATCTCAAAAGCTTTTTCCTCCTTGCAATATTTCACACAAGATTATGAAAAAGGAAAAGCACAGCACACTTTCATCATTATCAATTTAGTTTCTAATGAAAGACTGGGAATTATATATCACTTTTAACACATTACAGGGAGAATATAACATAAAAATGCTCAATCCTTTTGAAGGTATTTCTTTCATTCCTCCTAACCAAAAGACTATTATCTGGTCATGGTGAAGGAATATTAAGCAAGAAAAAGCAACTATCATTCATCTTCTATAATGCATAGCTGTAAATTATGGCATTATCTCTGCTGGCATAGAGGGGAGAATAGAGGGAGGGTGTTAGAAATAAAAAAGGGGGGGGGGGGGTGGAGAGACAAGACAAACACACACACACACACACACACACACACACCCTTCAGCATGGAGTCAATGAGACAGATTAGTCTCAGCCTTATCCAGTAGGACCTGTCAGATTTATTTCCAACATCAAGGGACTCTCTACTGTCTCCAGCCCCATCCATCAATGCCCACTCTGGGGTTCTGTGTGGTCAGAGTCCTGCATGGGTAAAGGTTGGGAGTTAGGAGTGCAAGAAGGGGCTGGAGTGTGTGTGTGTGTGTGTGTGTGTGTGTGTGTGTGTGTGTGTGTGTGTGTGTGTGTGTGTGTGTGTGTGTGTGTGTGTGTGTGTGTGTGTGTGTGTTATGGGGAGGGTTGGAAGAGTTGTTGCCAGGGCACTCAGGCCTGTGGCATCCTCCATCAGTCTGGCATCCCAGGGTGCAATGGGAGCACCAGGCCTCGGCATAAGTCACCAGTGGAGGTGAAAAGCAATGTCACAGAGATGAAGGGGGGGGGGGGGAGAGAGTTCCCCTCCACCTTTTGGATGCATGAGAGAAAAAACGAAAAAAGGCAGACGAACATGTGGAGAGGGTGAGCAAGAGCGCTCGAGAGAGTTTTAGAGAGTGTAAAACCGCTCGCACTGCATTTCATGTCAATATGTGTCACATTTGAAATCCTTATTATAGATTGGGTGTGAAAAAAAGGGGATGTGCTTTCATTGTTCAGAGACATGTCCCTTCACACACACACGCGCACACGCACACAGACACACACACACCAACACACATCCCTTATTCTGGCGCCTGTGCCACACCACCCACCCCTGTCGTTCTGCAAGATGTAACCTAGCAACTATTTAATTAAAATAGCATCAGCAAGGATGGAGGCTTTTTCCCCCTCCCTCACAAGGATTTCCTCCAATCTCAGAGCTTCTCAGCACACCGTGAGTCCAAACTGACACCATGAATAACGCCGTACTGTAGCCCTCACATCCCTGTATTTGTTTCTTCATTTGTTTATAAGCACAAAACCTACAGGCATCATTGACAGCTGATTGGTAGATATACCTGGTGTTATATATCAGATGTGCTGGCTCTATATCTCTGCTCTAACTGGCCAGAGATTTAATGCAGGGTATTATTATGCCACAGAGTTGTACAAGCAAGGCCATCACCTCTCTGTCCTTCAGAAGAGTCTATCAGGAATAATAGAATACCTCTCCTCCTCCTCCTCCTCCTCTTCCTCCTCCTCCTCCTGCTCACGTTCTTCTTCTTCTTCCCCCCTCTTTTTTTTTTCTCTTTGTATGCCAAATCACAGCACCCCCTGTTTCGACCTAAAAAGACGCCCTCTTACTATGCTCTACATGTGTGCCAAGCTCGGGCAACGCGGAGCAATTAGAGGAAATGTGAAGCAGCTCCGCATGTCAGCGTGCATAGGCCTCACTGTCACTCAAAGCACATCCATGACTCCTCTGCTCCCTGAAACAAACAATGGAGAAATATTCTGGTTTCAGGCTGTCAAAACAGAGGGCCAGACCTCATTTTCTTTCTCCTTTTTTCTCCCTTTTTCCTCTCTTACGCTGTTCCTGCGGTTAATGGATACCCTGATGTGTCATTGAGTGTTGAAGTTATCCGTGCCATCTTTATTTTCAAAATGTAATGTTCTGTAAAGCACATATAAGAGGGACAGACGTTACTCTTTCCCCTTGCCCTCAACAGGAGGACCTCTGTCATTTCTTAAGAAGCGATGCTGTGAAAGTCAAAGTAAATTGCTTTAATGATCCTGCCTCCAAATGGTTACATTATAGGTTTGACCGCCACTTAAGCTACATTCATGCTTTCCAGCGTAAATTACATATTTCTGCCTCGTATGTCCCTCTTTCCCTCTTTTCTCAGGCAAACTATTTCCATTTCTGCATTACAGTTAAACCACTCCACAAACTGTCATTCACACATTTAAGACGGGTGAAAGAGGAGAGACTTAAGAAATGTAAAATCACACATGCACTTCTGTCTGATGGCCACTGAGAAAATCACTTTAAACCCCATTTAAAGGGGTGCTGGCATTGGAGCATTTAGCATGATCTCTTCAATAAAAAGTATCAGTGATGAAAATCCTCTTAACTCAGAGAATATATTCAAATTTGAGAGTGTGTCTGACTGACTTTTATTTGACTGCACACCCACAAGACTGAGCTTTGTTCATTTGCATATTTACAGAAGTAAAGGGGAAAGATTTTAACAATGTTTTATTTCATTTGTGAATAAACCACATACAGTATTAGACACAAATGATGCTGTTTGATGTGTTATACCAGAGTTAGCTTGAACCTTTTTTATCCACAGTCCTTGGGTGGACACTGAAGATGTTGATGGGTTCTTGTTGTAGAAAAAAGAAAGCATTCTTGAAAACAAATGGTGCTAAACAAACAGTCCTTCTCAGGCGAGAAATTGACAAACTTAATTATCATAGAAAAAAAACAACAACAAAAAAACAATTGTGCAGTGTAAAATGAAAAAGACGATTAGACTGCTCTTCAGGAGAGCTTTACATTTTGCCTCTTTTTTATTCTTTCACATGCTGCGTTGGCGACAGAGTGCTATGAGAGACGGCGGCCTGCCCATTAGGAGCAATCCGAGGTTCAGTGCCTTGTCGAGTATCGAACCCCCCTGAGCTGTGATTGCTGGACCTGCCTGCTTACCTCCTGATCCACAGCTGCCACATACATGTTAATGCACTGATAATGTTTTAACCTTCAAGGGCAAAATGTAAAAATATTCCCTCATTTTCATAGATGTACATATGCAATGTGTATCTCTCGGATTAATTCTGTAATCATCTGAATTCACTGTCGCCTATAGCCCGTATAGCCTATGTAAATCGGTGAGAGTGTGTGTTCACACATTGATTTGCATAATGGCGCATGATTTTGACAGGCAGGACGAGAGAGAGGGACCCCTTGACATTTTTATAATGGCACTTTACAGAGCGGACAAGGTTGGGGATAGGACAGGATATTGGCGGCAGCGCTGGTGGAACAAAATGTTGGACCTCCAGTGTGTGTAGCACTCATGAAGAGAGACAGTGACCTATATGTTCTGTTATCAGCACATTGTATTTTGGAAAGGAATAACTGCTCTTCCAACTGAAATGCATGCAGGATGTTGACGCTTGTGTTGCAGGATAATGTTTTTTTTTTTTTATAAAAATCAACTATTTCTACACGTACACTTTTAATGTCACTCCGTTATTCAATCAATTTTGAATAATATTTGGCTTTTTTTGCCTTTAAGAAAAAGATTACAGTGCTTAAAATCCAAGTTTCTGTGCAAAATTGAACATAAGCTGATGGATGGGGAAAAGTAGAGCATATTTCACGAGTGTATTACAGCTGTACTGGGTCACTTCCTCTGAGATATTCAAGTAGATGCTCTAGAATATAATCTTAATTCTTCAAAGATGACAATTTCACATTCCAGGCCTTGAGGTAATTCTTTCGTAGGCAAATCCTCACAGCATTTAACCTCATTCAAATTAGACCCCATTGCTGAAATAATCATTTTAAACATGTCTGCATTTTATAACACATCTATTGGATTTTTCCTCCTGGGATGCATCAGACAAACTGAATCCAGCAAACGTGTCTCTTGTCAATAGCAACAAGATTGATTGAGTCCTGGTCAACAGAATTGGGCATGTATGGCCCACACAGAGGGCTGTGGGAGAGGCCAGCAGCAAATTAAAAGGTCAGACACTTTGATGGCATTCTCTTTGCTGACACACGCCCCTAAGTCTTGTCTGAATGACACGTGCAACAATGCTGTTTGTTCATCTCAGACAAACAGCTCAGACAATGATGGCGCAGCCCAGGGCCATATGCTGGACATCCATGAGTCGCCCATCTATCGGTTCGTGGGAACCTGTGAAGTAGACAGAAAGGGTTGTCTGAGCAGAGGCCCCTTAACAAATCTCTGAGGATTTTTTTTTTTATGAAATAGTCGGGGACATGACAAACACAAGGGCACTTAATACACAGCAGCCATTGTGATGCAGCTGGTCATGTGAAAGCAAATCAGACAGGTTTGTCTCCAGCCACACAACGATGGAGACGAGATGAGGAGGCTATTAAGATTGTTTGCATCAAATAATAATTATGGATCAGTTTGAATTCATGATATAAAATACCAAATTTGCACATTCTAAATATGCTCTTTCCCCCCATATAGCCCATGGAAACTATTCTATCTGTATTTAAAGCTTTAAAAAAATCGTACGATAGAGCAGAACAATGATGTTGGCTGCAGATTTATTTTAGGTCATTTCTAACAATCCTTTCCACACCCCTGAGCCCATTTTTAAACCTGGACGCACATGTGTCTATCTCACTGCCTCAAAACTGCTGTCATCCTGACAAGCAAACACGCAGACTCCCTCACACATACACCTTATTAAAATGTATAAAACCCTTACATGCACACACATACACACCCCTGCTGCATGCATTAATTAGCACTCTGGTAACAAGCTAGGCTCTCCATTCACACCCTGAGCCTCTTTCATTAGCATGACAGTAGCTTGCAGCAGCTAGGGGCCCATATAGGCTGCAGGGTTCTCTCTCCTCAGGCCCCCTGATTAGAGGGTGAACCCCTAGGACGCAAAGGTCTCCATTCCTTTCATCATTGCAGCCGTGCAGCGTCTTTCAGCTGAACCACGGATCGCAAACTGTCAAGTGTACCTGTTTCTATGGATCTGACCCCCGTGTCCATCTCTTTCGCTCTCACCTTCATCGTTCCATCCTGCCTCAACTCAATCCAACTCTCACCTCCAATCTCTTTTCACATCCTTATGGGATTTTTTTTTTTTTTTTTTACAATATAGCTCTTAATACATGTTTACAAAAGACACTGTTGTTGGCCCATAGAGGCAGATCACAGAGATGATTTATTTTGGGTCAGCTTCCGGATTCACCATGGTAACCCCAGGTGTCCTGGAGAAGGATGCTCATTGTGTACAGGCTTATCCTATTTTGTCAGCGCTATAGAAAGCAATCTTTCCCCTTCTCGGTGGTAAAGAGCTGGACAGACTTGCACCTGACGAACAGGGTGGCTATCATCTCCACCCATCAGGGTCTCCCCCTTGCAGCCAAGATTTCAAGGCAAAACGTCTCATTAGCTGGGGTCCTTGAAAGAAGGGCACTCAATTTCAAATTCAGTTACACATTCCCTTTGAATGGAACTAGGAGGCAAAGGAGAAAAAAAAGAGGGAGGGAGTGGAGGAAGGAGAGAAAGAAGGAGGCATGGGAGACAAGGCTGAGGCCTTGGACCCAGAGGGAGGGAGAGGCAGAGAGGGGAATAAGGTCTGCTGAGGCAGCCATAATTTCACTCCATCATTACCTCTATGGACTAAAGATTTATGCTAATGCAAATTCAGGGAAGAAACACTGGACAAAACGGGTTAAGAGGGTCAAAATAGAGGTGTAGCTGTGTGGCCAGAGTATACCCTTATTTTTATATACACGGATATTTGTGACACATTTTTTTGGTCTATTTTACGCATTTCTTCCAAACCTATGTAATGTTCAATGTTGGCTGTATTAATACAAAAGTACCTCTGAAGGATTTCTTTGTGATAATTGATTCAAAAGATATAACATAATTGCCCAAACAAAACTTCTGCAAACCAAAACATGCATCAATGCTCGACAGTTAGCAAATGCTACTCCCAATAACTCGAGCTGCCAGGGCTGTTCCTCTGACTGTTTCATTGATTTCAATTCTAGGATTTTGTATATGATACAGTTTTATTTTGATATACAGTATTACCCAAGATAATTCGGAACCCAATATTAGAAAGGCTTACTAAAACTCAAATGACTTCATTTCCAACATAGTATGCAGCAGTGTGTCTACAATAACTTTTGGGTGAACAGGACACTAGATGAGTTAGAAGGCTATAGTGTTCTGTGAATTCCAGAGGTTTTAAAAAAAACATAGAAAGGTTTCATTCTTTGAGAAGAAAATAATAATTCATAAGCGGACTCCTGACAGCCATATCGTCACCCCTGTGACACTGTATTTCTTTATCCAGTCACAACTCCATCATAGCTTCACACCAGTCTAGACAGAGGTGAAAATCAGATTTGACTCAGCCGTCTGGGAGCTGAGGTGGATGTCTTGCTAAGCTCTGTGCCTGACCAGGATCACTCTTGGCTGACTGGTGTAAGATTTTCAACCTTGCAACCCACAAAGCTCCCAAGATCCAATCCTGGAGCTCATGAGTGCTGGTCTGAGATCTTTGCAGGAAGGCAGCCCCACACAGCACTGTCCCTCACTAATGATTGCAGTGTCTCCATGCAGCGGGGGGCGAGTGGACTTTCTCCTAACGAGGATCCATCTCACAGAGAGACGGGTCAGAGGTGCGAGGGCCAGGCATATAACATAACATAACACATCACACATAGATGAAGAAAAAAATCATCCTCTGCCCCTTCAGCTAGAGCAGAACTAATCATTGGGATTAGTTGATATTGCGAAAAAGCTGGCAGGGGTTCCGACATCCTACAGGGTTTCATAGCTAATGACAGCACAGAGGTTAGAGTGCAATAAAGTGGGAATCGATCGGCACTGACCTTTCACTGATTCCTCATTCTGACCTATCGATTATGACGCCTATTGATCTACCTGTCTGCTGTGTTCTGTTGCAGCCATGGACATCAGAGGTGACATCAATGAGGGAGGATTGCAGCGTGGAAATATGGAAGGGGAGAATGGATAGCTATCATCAGGACCACCTGTCACTCCTTCAGTTCTCTTTGAGAAGCTCATCAGGACTCTCCAGCAGCACTGCAGGAGGTCAGGCACTGAGAATAATAACCAGTTGAACAGAGAAGGATGTAGACAGAATGGAGAAAGACTAAAAAAGGGACAATTTCACAATTTGCTTCTGTTGTAATAAATAACTTTTATTAATATCTGGTTTTATGTTACTTCCCTTTCCCTCCACGAGCTGGGTCATAACAAGGTGAGGATATCACGTGAATATTTTTTTCTTCTATTGATCAGAAATATCTTAAACGTATGGTGAAGTTTTTTTTTTAATTCCAAAAGTGCATCCTTAAAAGAGCTACAATTATTTGCTCAGCTCTGACTTGCGTTGAAAATGAAAACATTTCAGCAAAGTGTTACATGACCGATATTAAGCAGTGCAAGCACACTGTTACACCACAGTCGAATGATTGAGAATGGATAAGAAATGCAAGAGATCAGACGGTCCATAGTTTGTCAAAATAATGTCCCCATTCACAAATTATCATTAAGACAAGACTTACAGTTTAGTTCTAAAACGTAGTTATGAAAACAACCTTGATCATATAGGATTTTATCTTTTACTAGAATTTTCAAAACAGCTTTGAGTTGAGTCTTTCAAGAACAAGAAATCGCTTTGAAAATGTTCCTTGATGTTCTAC
The DNA here is from genome assembly GCF_947650265.1 of Symphodus melops. Lineage (NCBI taxonomy): Eukaryota > Metazoa > Chordata > Actinopteri > Labriformes > Labridae > Symphodus > Symphodus melops. The sequence continues at coordinate 40,192,523 of NC_136691.1, read as the reverse complement.
TTTTGTAAGTAATATGATTTCTGAGCTACTAAATAAAGAATTTCATCTCCAACTGTTTCCTTGAATTTCTTTGTCAAATGAAACTTGATTGCCTGCCATAGGATCCTGAATTGAGCACTAAGGATGTCATCAATGCATGACACACAGCTTGTTTTACCAACTGTTTTTTTTAGCTCCTGTACAACCAAGTGCCAATCAAGCAAAGGCTTTACATTTAGAAGATGATTTGATTTCCAGGCAAAGAGGGGACTCTTCACCTCCACACACTGATACAAATGTGTGCAAGTATGTCTACTTTAATATAATGGCTTTCAAAAGTCAATTTCTCCCTGCTTAAACCATCTCTCATTGCTAGAAATTGAACTCTGCCACACAGATGCAGAGTGCAGAAAGAGTCACACACACACACACACCCACACACACACACACACACACGGTGAAAGTGAAGAGGAGACTGTGTTGCTGCTGCAGCAGGCAGGTGCTGTCTGTTAGCAGAACGGGAGGGTGAGCACCCGTGCCCTACGGCACACTGCAGGGGCTAAAACGTTCCTCCACATCTACGCAGGCAGCTAAGAGACTGCAGGCATACATGGGATTACATCCTGTGCTATTGCCCTAGGCAGTTACCAGGAGAGGCCCTCACACATACAGTAAAAACACACACAAACACATGCAACAAAGTAGCAGCGAGGTGCAACCACATGCAAGCTCACAAATACACACAATACTCTATTCTGTATTTATCTGAAACACACACACACACACACACACACACACACACACACACACACACCCACAGAACGATGCATTATATCCACATTTTGGCTTCTTTTTGTGATGATTGTCTTTAATGATACACTTACTATAACTTTGTTTTCAAAAGGCAGTCAGCATGTTACTAACTCAAAGAAAGTCTCAGAGGAGAAAATGAGTCAGTTGGTAATAAAGGGGTTTATCTGACTAACAGTTAATGCAAAGTGCAGATTGTCATTTCAATATTGTTCAGTTTAAGTGGTTTTAGTGTCACATTTGAAAAGCTCGCTGCACCTACTTTACAAAAAAAAGGTGTTTCCTTGCTTTGCTTCCCACAGTGACGTGTGTGTTGTATTTGATTGGATGTTAAATACAACACACAGCATTCATGCCCTCATATACACATACACAAACACACACACACAACAGCATTTCTGTGGTGAGTAGAAGAAAGTATCCTGCCTGAACTCCTCTTGGCATTGTGCCGTATAGGACGCAAGGGGCTCTTCTCTGCAGTCTACATATACCATAAACCCCAGACAAATACACACACTTCTACACATAAACACTCACACGCGTGCGCACACACAAAGTTGCGATTGTTTCATATTCAAGTACATGTTCCCTGTCTGCAGAGAAGGGTCTATAATTTAAGAGATGAAAGTAACTGTTCCCAAAAGATTAAGATTTAATGCAACGTTTAAAAACAGTTTGCTGGGATTTGAGGTATACTTTAATACTGCTCATCTTTGAAATCTATCACCCTTCTAGGTTTAGGTTGGTTTATGTCTGACCTTACACCTTTTTGATGTGTTCTCATCCTGGCTCAAAGAGATATAAAAGAAAATGTCAGAAACATTTCTCTTACACTTTCAACCCTTGTGCCCATTAACAGTTAGTGCTGGAAGTAATTGTGATTTGAATGTAACCCCAAATCTGTTTAATGAGAGCAATGATCCATAGAGGGAGCACAGGTAAAGTGCTTTTAACGAGAGGGCCCTTATTTTACCAGCCGGAGAGGAGCAGAGAAGAGCCGAGCTGCTATTTCGCATTCAGCTTCAAAGCAGCGCTTCAAATTGTGCAGACGAGACTTCATTTCCTCTTATCTGCCGGTGTATAGGTCCTCCAGAGTGAGAGTGCAAAGAGTGAAAATGTGAGGGAATGGTGGGTGAAGATGTATAGAGCACACGGCAACGCAGAGAGACGGGGAGACTCAAATTAGCTGAATATGAGGAGGAGAAATGGAGGAAGTTGTTAGACATTACAGCTGTACACTGTGGAGTGTGGGCTCTATAGTTATGTCCTCCTCCAGAAAGACCTTGAAAGATACTTTATAGTGAGGGAAAGTCCGCCCCACTCATTTCACAGGGACTCTTCTAGACGTGGTGTGACATAGAATCTGTATTATCACTGCCTCGGCTCAGGAATCTGCTTTGAGTGTTTCAGGTGTCTCGGCATCCTAATAATAAACGTGTTTTTTTGATGTTTGTATGATATTTTAAAGTGAAAGGTCAATGAGGAGATGCCTTTGATGAGTTGAAGAACACTGCATAACGACCTCCTTTAAAGTACAAAAAAAAGGTCATATTCAAAGTAAAAGTAAAGAAAGGTATTTATACATCCTACATAATGCCAATAACCTTTACTTTGTTAAACCCAAGTCAGACTGGACCCTGACAATTTCAGTCTTCAACTCACTCATACGGAAAAAATAAATAAATAAATAATAATAATCCACTGGATCTTCTGATTTTCCACAGGTGTGAATGATGCCTAAAAAATAACAAAAGAAGAAACGCATCCCTTTGAATGAAAAAAATGTGCATGGACAGAGGGAAATGTGCTGTATGTGTCAAGTTTGTAAAATATTCTAAAATGTGTTAGAATATCTTTTGACCAGCACTAATTTCTTTTTCCAAGACTAATGTACGTGTTGATAAAGTACACACAATGGAACGTGTTATAAACTGTTACTGTCACTACAAGTCTTTAAAGCCTTAAACTTAAACGTAGTCTCATCAGTTTTGGCCACTCAAATGTAACCAATGATTTTGGAGTGTCATTTATTGTATTTTACAGTAAATAAATAAATGCTTAAAACGTACAACTGTGATATTGACACTATTATAACTATTATATCAATGTGAGGTTCAAGATATATTAAAAAAACAAAACAATTTGATTTAAAATGATTTTAATAATAGCAGTCAGAGAAGTAGGCTACAGCCATAATGTTGGCTCTATAGTGAGTTTGAGAGTGAGTGTTCTGGGAGGCATTCATCAAAAGTGAAATATAAACCTTGTTACAGTATGGGCTCAAGATGCTACTGGCAAACTTGCTTCACCTGTCAACTATCAATGTTGAGTTTTGTCTGTGTGTGTGTGTGTGTGTGTGTGTGTGTGTGTGTGTGTGTGTGTGTGTGTTTAAAGAGAAGGCATGTTTTGCTTCAATGTGTCTGACATTGAAGAAAGGAACTAAATTGGAGCAATCTAGACACCAAGGTTTATGCCTTAGTAGTCGAAGCACATAAAAAATATATATTTTGTCTGCAATGTCCCTGCCTAAATCTCCTGGTGTTCCATTACGCCGTGATAGAAATCCTAGTGGGGGACTACAGCCAACTTGAATGCCCCCCCGCCACCCACATCCTGATACAACAAAGCATCTTGGACTAGAGAAATACTGCAGGAAACCTTTGAGGTTGGATTGAATGAATGAAAAAAAGAGAAAATGTCACCAATTCCATCTTGGAAGATTTCAGATAGAGAATCTGACAATGAAAGTACATCAAAGGGAAACGCAGACCCCACAGTCTTCAAAAGACTCGGTGAGCGGCACATTCAGGGTTATTAAATAGTTGAATATTGACAGGGTTTTTTCTCATTTCTGATGAGCGGCACCTCAGCTATCTCCACTGATCCAACAGGACCGAAGAGATGGCGAGCGCCCTACACCTCGCAGACATTCATGGCAGCCTTAATTGACAGGCAAAAACTTACAACGGCCCTTTTTTTCCTCCTCAGCTCACCTCCTCGCTGCTAACTTTGCTCACTGGACCGAGCCGATGCTGAGCCAATCTGTGGAGGTTTTGTTTGCTGAACTCTGATACGTCCTTCAGCACTTTGGCCCCATTCATCTCCCCAAACAATCCCCCTAAGAATTTAACTGGTGGGCAAACACGCAGCACATGGGTAATGACGGGGGCACCTTGGCTGTCTGTGTGAATATTTACCCTGTCATGAAAGGAGGGGCATGCATATAAATCTGCGCCTGCACTCCCAAGTTCAGGTTCAGACTTTGGGAGTGCAGGAGGACAGCAAACAAATATTCCTCAGATCCAGGAGTATACAACGTGATAGAGTCTCAAATCTATGAAATATGATAGAAAATTAGGTTGCTTTGTAACTCTGCAGGCACGCAGAGGTTGTTTAAAATGTCAGATCCATGAATAAATACATTTGAGAATAAAATAGTTCCCTCCCACGTGTCAGGGCTGCTCAACATGAAATGTGTAGAAATGCTGTGTTGCATTCAAAGCACTTCAGACTCCTTTAAAATAAATCTTAAGGTTGTGTGCCCTTATCCCTGCATTGAAATTGAAACAAAGTTTGGTTTTGAGGTTTTAAAAAAAATAAAGTTGCAACCCTTTCCGCAAAAGTCTATCTGTTTGTTTAACACCTGATAAAGCATCCCTATCCCATTGTTCGACATCTGATAAACTCAATCCGTAAGGGCCAGGAAACAATTCTGTTAAAAGGAGAGGAGCAAGAAAATAGCAGCAATCAGCCACCAGATTGCAATGTTTTGTCTGCGATTTGGAAGAGTGGAGAGATTCTATCAGGCTGCTTCTCTGGGCTGATATGCTACTGGTAATACGTTCAGCCCAGGTAAACCTACACTGGGATGAGCAGACTTCTTATTGAAAACTTTGATATATAGCACTCAGGAGATAGCATGCTCTATTAGAGACAAACAAAGCATGCATCTCCATTTTTTCCATGTGTACAGATTTCCATCTCAACCAGTACCCCCCCTTATTTTCTCTTCATGTTGAGCTACTTTTATTTGTAGGCTACCTCTTCTTTATTTTATTTAAAGAAGAAGAATAAAATCAAGAACGAAATGCACTTAATGAATAATAAATAACGATCAAAGAAAGAAAGTAGAAAAAAATATGTAGTTGATTGTGTATACTCTTACCTTAGGGAAGACCTAAAAGATTCCAAGAAGTGAGTGTGGTAAACAGGGAATCTTTAATGCATAAACACAAAATGGCTGCCATTCGTCACCACACATGCAAGCTGCAGCGAGAGGAGAAAAAACTACTGAGCAGATCCTCTTGATGCCCTGCTCACCAGAGACCGTTTCTCTCCTGAGATCCTCCACTGCTTCTCACTTGCTTTCTCCACAGGAATGTTGCTGTGTATATGTGTGCGTCTATGTGTGTGTGTGTGTGTGAGTGTGTGTGTGTGAAAGAGAGGTGGAGGGGGTCTCTCTCTCTCTCTCCTATCATCACTAAAGCTAGCGAGCATGCCACCCCTCTCTCAGATCAACAAAGCCCTAGTTGCACATTACTGTACACATCGATTGGACTGGAGAAGCAGATTCCTGAAACGCTGTCAGAGAGAGTGCAGACAGGAGCTTGGGCTAACATTAAAAAAGGATGACCTTATTATAAGGAGGAATGTAGGTTTTATCTTTTCTGGCATGTAGACAGAGAAAAAGGTGATAATGGCAGGGTGATATGTTTTATTTATTCATTTTGCTGATGTCTATTTATTATTCAATAGCTTAGTGTGTTAGCTTCAAATGACAACCTGGGTGTACAGGAGGCAAAATGTAAATTCATGTCTTCTTAGGGAGGACAGGTGTAAGGAAGAAGGGATGTGTATCTTAATATTGAAATATGGTATGATTTTAAAAAGTCGCCTTATTTGTGGATTTCACTAGAAAAAAAATGTGTATGGTTACGTTGGAAAAGTCAGGGAAAGAGTTCTGTCTTCATTTCATGGGCATTTTACAATTTTACACGTTTTTTTTTTTTTTTCTTTTTGGGAAAGTAACCCCTGTGAAGTCTAAAATATCGTGACTAAATAAGTTAATAAATCATATTTTATTAAATTTATTTCTTAAACTTATTGAGCTATTCTGTGTCCCACTGCACAGTGTTGACCTCTGACATGAATTGTTACATATAGGGTGTTTTGAGATCTATGATCCAAATCTCATTTTAAAATATTTTGCATTCAACCTGCATTTTGTTGTTTTTTGTTTTGGATAATTGAATAAATTGGAAATTATCAGACAACATGTAAGAATCTGCATTCCTCTTGACATGATGTAAACCCCTTATGAGTGGTTACTAATGTAAACAGGAACATGTACAATAATTATTTGATAATCATAAAAACCTGCTGAGGTGTCTTGTCCATCACACCTCTCTCTCCCTCTCTCTATCTCTCTTTTTTTCTGTCTCTCTCACACACGTAAGTACACACACGCACATGCACGCACACACACACACACACACACACACACACACACACACACACACACACACACACACACAGACAAAGCCCTTTGTACTGTCTTCCACACCAGCTCTCCTCCAGGGGCCAATACTGTGCTCCAAAGCCCTTTAGAGGGGCAGCAAGCCGGAAAATGACCCCATGCTGTCCCCGCTCGCCTCGGCCCCGCCTGGTTACGCCCGTTTCCCAGGGACCCGCTGAGGGTCCAATACCCCGAGGCCTCCCTCTCACGCCACACTACCTCCCAGGGCCAAACGTTAACGGGGGCTCCTCGCAGTGGACAATAGGAGCTGGGAAACGTGGGAAAGAAATGTCACAAGGCTCTCTGACAACCCAGGATCGACCCCCTGACCTCCGGGGCTGGTCCCACTGGGCCTCTTTATGTAAACACAGGGTATCCAAACAAAAGCAAACCCTGTGTTAATCAGATTCATAACCCGAGTGAGAAGATATGGAGGAGATGAGATGTAGAGGCTTAAAGTTTGGATTGGAAGCTGCGTATTCATTAGTCAGGAGACATTTAAAAAAACACAAATCAATATGTATATTATTTAAAGCCAAAAACAACAATTGCTATCAACCTTGATCATTTAGATAAATTATATTTAAGTGAATATAAATCCATTCAGCTGATCAATTATGATAATAGTCCGTAGTCTTGAACAGTCTATTGACAGGGTGAGGACAAAGAATGGACAAGCCTCTGTTGTTTGTACTCTCCATTGCCTTGTAAACAGTTCTGGTCATTTAACCCTTGACCTTCCAGCAGTGTCCCCTCTCTGTCCATTCTCTGCCCCTCTCCATGTGGAAGATGCAGGTCAAATTAGGATATGGTCAGTCCCAACGGGCCCTCCCAGGGGTCAGCAGGAGGGGTTTGAGCACTGAGTGGACAGAGAGAGTCGATCGTGAACAGTGGCAGGGAGGGCAATTTGTCTGGGAGCAAGGGGTTAACAAGGGTATGATTGGCACTAAGCTACATTCGACTTAACCCAAGACTCATTGGCTCTGATTTTTTTGTTGTTGCTAAGATAAATGTGTGTTTGGTTGAGTTTGTTTTTATCATAATTAGCTTATATTGGGGATTACCTTACTTACATTTACATTATTTTATTGTTTTTGTAATGTTAGAATAGTTATGGCTATCCTACTTTTTTAAACAACACAGTGTTACAAAATTAATCAAAACATATCTTTCCAAAATAAGAATGAATGATTTTTCAAATGGCTTAGGCAACCAATTAAGCTCTCAATAAAACAGGCCTTGTGTCACTTTTCTTCTTCAGGGGTCATATAATTGTAGTGATGGGTAGTGAGGCAGCTGGTCATCCTATTTACAAACAATGGGCCCTAATCTGTTTGCTTAGGGCCCTTGACAAGGGCTCATTGATGTCCTGGTTGGTGTGAGAGCGCATGTATGGGTCAGACAACTGTGGTCACTAGAGGTCAGAGTGTGTGAACCAAACCCCTCGACCTCACTCCCTGGAGACTCCTACTGATAGACTGTGAGCCTGTTAGTGGACATCATTAAGGACTTTGGCTGCACAAGTGAAGGATTAATGACCCTTGACATGACGAGCTGCTGACCCTGCAGTCAGATCTGCGTGCAAGAAGCAAAATAACTTGCCAAACTTAGAGTAATGATGCGAATATTAGAAGGTTGTCGCAAAGAAAGCAAGGCGGGAGCATGTGTTAAAGCATCCTTCTGGCTGCATACATCCATTGTCAATGACAGTGGGAACTTTCACAAACCTTGATCTGCCATGTTTTTTTGGTTGTTTTTTTTTACACAAAGAGATTCCGTTTTAATGCAGTAGGAGAAAACTGCATTGTAGTAATTGAATTCACAGTCTAACACCTGCCTGGATAAAGAGAACATTTTAGTTTGTAAAGCGGCCAAAATATGCACAGAACGTTATTAACATCGCAGAGCAGTGAGTGGGAAATGATAATTAACTGTAGGTGGGGTCTTTGGAGGGACAGTCTTTTAGGATTGCATTTTCTAGCGTTGATCTCAGGGTTAACTATTCTGTATGGAAATCAGGGGCCAGAGGTGTGCAGCATTACCTGACCACCAGCTACATCGGGAATTAGCATGCTAATGTGTGTTTTGTATCCATACGAGCATATGCATGCTAGTTTTCACATTAGCACCTGTTTCTATTATCTCGTCCAAAAGCATGACAAACCAAAACCTATTGCATAACTACTGCCATTCTTCACCTCTCAGCCTCCTTATCATCACCATCATCATTACCATGACCACCATACAAACCTCAAATTTACAGGACTGTGAGATCTATATGATTGTGGATGAGATGCTGCACTGTCCCACATCTCCTTGTAACCCTCATGATCATAAATCTGTCCGCATGGTCCGTGATCGTTTATGAGCACTTTACATGAAGATCGCTCTCGCAAACAACGCCCTTCAGCCAGTGATGAAAGCCAAGCGTCAAAGTTGGAGATCAATGTCAGGTTATGAGATTCCTGACAGGGCCTGCATGTATGTATATGAGCCCATATATGAAATGGATCTCAAGGGAATGTGGTTCGAGAACAATGTGAGATGTGGTGCAATTCACCTGCAATATGACAGGTGGCATTTTGCTCTATATGCCAATCATAATAGAAATTTATGCTCCCTGGACTTGGCCCTATAAGCAGCCATTTAAACACAGAGATATTGACACAATGAAAGTTTACCCCTTGACCTTGAAAGACTGTCCATATTTAAGTTGTCTTGCATTTTCTTTTCAACAAGGTGAACTTATCCTTCTGATGTAAAAGGTGAGATTTGTTAGTCAAAAATGGCTCATCGGTTGACCTTAAGACCATTTCATCAGCCAACATTGTGATTTTCCAGATAACTAGCTATCTTGTGATTTGGATTGACGTTGAGAGTGCTAAAATGTACCAATTCAGCCCAAAATGTGAAGTAAGGAGGATGATTTTAAATAAACACAGGTAAAGCCCCAGGCCACCTGAAATTAACTAAATCCCAACACCGGGATGTGATTTCAACCAGTAGCTAAGGGTTAAGGGTTAAACGTCTGAGGTCAGAGAGTCTTGAACCTCTGTCAGGGGATTCCTCAGATCAATGAAAGGGTGTTGAACATGTGTTCTTGTAATGGAGGATTGATTAGAGGAAGGATAAGTGTCAGAGGCTTGGAGTGGTCCTAGGTCAGAATCACAGACAATGGCTCTTCAATTCTATTTGTAAAGAAAAATTGAAACGTTTTTTAAAATGTTTTTATTTTTTCATTTAAAAGGAATATAGTATACACATAGTTTTAGAATTTCACTCTTGATGTCGTCATTTAAAACCCAACCTTGATTGAAAACCAAGGAATTTATTTCTGTAGAGTTTATGGTTTGCATCAGCTTTCTTTGAGGACGCGTGTAAGCTTTTATCTGTATTACTGATGCAGTAGAGAGTACAATATGTCACTGCATTTAACATTTCCAAGAGATGATGCACAGAAACAGCCTGGTTTGGTTTAATGGAAATGTCTTGATTTGGGTTAAAGCTACCACATTCTTGTAGTTTTGTTTACCTTTTTATACAACTTAATCTCCTTCCTATGTGGCTCTTTAAAGACGTCAGCTATCTCCATTCTTTTATTTCTTTGATCGATTCATCATTTAAAAATTTTACTTTCAATTTAAATACACTTGTTGAAACAGCTGATTCCCCTCTTGGGTTTTTTTGTGGGTGGGAGGATAGACTAGAAATTCATCAAAGAACAAAAGTAGTTTACAGTAATTGCAGCCAAACCTGTTCCACTTCTTCCTCTGCCTCCTTCAGACCCTGACTTCCTGTTGTTCACCTAATGCTGCGACCAGACTCCGTCCTGACTGTGCCCAGGCAGGTACCAGCTCAGATCAGCTCTCCAGCTCTCGTGCCTGGGCCGCAGATTAAAAACACCTCTCCCTTTTGCCCACTTTCATCTACGGCCAAGTGTCCAACCAAGCATACCCTATGCCTCCTCCTCACCCCTGCCTCCTCCTCCTCTTATCCTCTTCTTCCTCCAGCCTCTGCTTTCTCTCTCATGCAGAGGGAGAGAGTGGCATGCAGGGACAAACCTGAAACCAAGAAAATAGAAGTAGAAGAAACAGGCGGGGCAGGGCATTGCGGGGTGGGGATGGTGAGGGAAAAAGAGGGAGGTGAGGAGAAAGAGAGAAACGCACATTGTACTTTTCAAATGGATGGGAAATGATTCGCTGGGATTTGCTGACAATTATACGGTGGGGTTTAATCAATTCGGACCATTCACAGCGTGGAGAGGGCTGATCCCCAAGTACAAAGGAACAGACCGTGGGAGGGCGGTACCTGAGAAAGCGCCGGCCTGGTGTAAGTAACATGAGGCAACACTCCCCTCCCCACACATTGCACTGCAGCATATGGCCCCTCTCTGAACTTATTAGCTGGCGGATTAAGGCCAATCGCAGGGACCCAATGGCCTGTGGCTGCCACCCTCCCTTGCACCTCTTCACCCCCAGGAATGAGGCTGACTGACAGGGGGCATTGTGTCAGGTACCTAGACCGCCACACCCCTCACTTACCCTGTCATGCGGTGCAGTTTGATGAGGTTATTTGGTGGAGAGAACAGGACCTGACCAATAATCTTACAGTCACAGAACACGCTCAACATAGAACTTTACAGCCAGAACAGCTACATTCAAATATGTCTTCATCATAATACTTCATATGATAATTCCACCCTTTTCTATCAACCACTATGGAAATACTACCTGCAAATTAGTCAACTGCTCAGCTATGGAGTGGATTAAAAGCACCTTGATGTGAATACACAGATTAGCCCCGTAGATATGAAGTCTAATTAGCATCTCATTGCAACTCGACATGCAAGCTCGACATGAGTGCAGACACGCTGAGAGAAAAGGCTCCATTGGCCAGAGGTTGATTATAGGTCCATTATGCACATAGTACTTAGTGATGGGCTGAGAGGAGGAATTAAGAGCTTGATGGCTACTGCGAGAGGTACCTGGTCTGAAGTACAGGAGGTGTTAGCCATCAACAGGGTCTCAGGTCTACAGGAGGTCAGGACTGGGGGAGGCTGTCGAGCGGGTTCTGGCATTGCTGAGTATTCATGGAGAGAGATTTGACAAGAGAGGAGCCCCCTATTTAGGGCAGCATTTGATCTGGCGAGTGGCAGGTGATCCTCTGAATCTTTTTGTGTCATGCCGCAGGGGTCTGCAGACCCCTCGTGACCTGTGCTACCTGGCGCCCATCAGGACTCCTCATTTAGTCCTGAGTAGCCATCCATCCTGGAGCTCCACCTGGCCACGGGGTTGTTGGGGTTAGCCCCTTACCGAGACAGCAGGGGTGCCCGAGGCCTGCTCTGCTAATCCCCTCATATACTGGGAGGTGTTGGAGGACCCAGAGAAGCCATCTTCCTGCTTCTTTTAGACCAGATTAGAAGCTCAGCAGGGGTCAGTCCTGGGGAGAAGCCTAATGCTTAGAGATCATGAAGGCATTTCTGAGAAGAGGCGAAGAAGGACCAGCTTTGGTCTTCTTTCCTCTAGAGACCACCTGTGACTTGACCTCCAGTAGATGGAGCCCATGAACAAGGTATGCCAACGGTGAGTTTATTTGAGGTACAGTCATCAATAGTCTTTTCTCAACTTTTTACCAAGTGTTTGTTTGTTGCTTAAAGGAGGAGTTCTCGAGAGCCAAGCAGTTGATCTTTAATGAGAGGGGGGAAATCCTCTCACCCTTCTCCCTGCAGGATGGTTCACTATACCTTATCTAAAACCCCCCCTTTTCTAGCTTTCATGTGTGTCTCGTCATTCTGTGGTGAGTGACTGCTCCTCAGAGAAACCGTGTCTTTGAGAACCAATGATTAATGCTCTTTGAGGATGGGGGTGGGTGGAGAGAGAGTTGGGGGGCACTAAACCTCAGTACTTTGACATACAAGGCAGAAGACTGATTTTACCAACATAAACAGTAATATCCTAGAGAAAATGTTGGTAGGGTAAACAAAATGGTGCTTGGTATACACAGGCATCCTTACAGTAAAATCTTTTTCGACCAGATCTCAAGATTCATCCTCCTCCACCCAATCAACGCTTCTGCACTTTCTTTCTCACCATTTCTGACACCCTCTCACCTCAGAAAAAAAAAGCCCAAAGGCTTGGCCTCTCCCATCAAAGGCTTTTCTCACAACAGAATTAGCCTACTTATGGCAACAAACACATAGTTTACAGTGAACGCATCACGTGCTAAACAAATATGTCAGTGGGGTTAACATTACATTTTAGTGGGACCTAGCTACAAGCACAGAAAACACCTACACATACATTCATTTAGACTGTCTAAACTTTTTTACCTTTTACTCATGCAAATGAAAAAAGAGGAGCTTATAAATGATCTCCACGCCAAATACTTTCAGCAAATGGCTATTAAATAACCATAACGATAAAAACCACGAATAGAATCAATGCAAGGGCAACTGTTAGCATTTCAGATTAGCTCTGTGCTGAACCTCAGGGTTCATTTAGCTGCATTTGCTTCCATTATCGTCTGAATAAGCAGATCCGACTGGCAGAGATCCATTTCTCTCCACACACCATAGCACTTTATCTCCGTCTGAGCCCACTCAAATCACGTTAGCCGGCCAAATCAGGTTAGCTCCTCTTAAGCGTCAAACATACTTTTAATTCAAAGCATCACTTCATCGACACCAGACTTGTTGGCATGCCAGAAGTCTGGGTTGTCAGTTCCTTTGCACTGATCCAAATCCAGTGAGGTCAGACAGATCAGGATATTGAGTGTGTATGTGAGTATGTGTGTGTGTGTGTGTGTGTGTGTGAGACAGAGAGAGAGAGAGGGAGAGAGAGAAGGAATGGAGTGTTTGAGATATTTTTAGGGTTGGATGAGAAGAGTTGCTGACAATCTGGCAGTCCTTCACTGACATGTGTGTTTGATGCTATGCACAGCCCGGCGTCGGCCTCCGTGACCCGGTGCTGACACCGACGGTGGAGAGTGTGACAACGTGCTCCTGTTTGTGCTGCAAAGACCCCCAGTTTGTTGAGGGTGGGTTTGCTGGGGCAACAACAAGTCTGGGGGGTAGGAGGTGAGGACAGGGGTTGTGTCGAGACTGCCAGTCTTCATGTTTAGTGTGGGGCATGGAAATACAGTGAACAAAGAATCTTTAGTTCCTGATTGATGTTTTAAATCTCTCTTTAACATATGCATCACTATTTTCTCTTTACATTTTGAAACATTAAAATATGAAACAACATATTTCCTGTTTCCGAAAAAGGGAAAAAAAAAAAAAAACCAAAAATTGTGACAAAAAAGTCATTGTCATTCCTATGGTCATTCATTTTCAGCCCTCTACACATTTACAAACAAACCCCACTTTTAGGTTAATTGCAACATTATGTCTCAACTTACACCTGCTATACCCTGATACAGTATGTCAGAGCTTTTCACTGACAGAGCTTCTTTGAGACATTGTTGAATCTGACTTAAATTCGAGAAGGATTTACCGACAGGCCCTTGTTTTTTATTTCTATCTCAGATGCTGCCTGCCAGGTACACTTAATGTCCATCTCTATAAATGAAAATGTTACAAAGAGCAAAGAGTACGAGGTGCAAATAAAAGAGAGACAGAATGTCTTGTCAAAAGTGAAATTTTCTCGTCTCATGCACCTCTCTTGCGTCATGTAAGACTTGATAAGACTCCCTGACCATATATGAAATAAAAGACAGGGCTTCAGCTGAGCTGTTAAGCTTTTGCATTGCAAGAATAAAAGCAGAACATGGTGTGATTTGCACTATTGCTCGGTTTGATTTTCTACTGTGTTGGATATATTTGTGATTACATGATTCCCAAAGAAGCTATCAATTCATCGTCTGTGAATTTTTTTTTCTTTTCTCCCCCACACAAATATTTTTCACACCATTTCTTTGATACTGCATTGGTAATTTTACACATCTAACAATTATGCTCTTGAAAATAACCAAGACTGCAGGTCGTTCTGACTCACAAACACAACACAAGGTGGAGTCAGGTAGTCTGATTGTCTGAGGCTAATAACAGCAGAGTGGGAGGAAGAGGTGCACAGAGGAGATGTTAAAAAGGCTCTGAGGCTTACAGTGGGCGTAGGCGGATGGCTAAACTGATGTGTGTGTGCGCGCGCGTATGTGTGTGTGTTCGGAAGAGGGCACAGTGTGGTACACTAACCCTATCCTGATAAATGTGTGGGATGTGAGGATCGTTGTTGTGGAGCCTCAGAGCCAATCTGCCCAAGACCCTCTCTGTAGCCTGAGGGCCTCCTCAGTGCCGTCCTCCACCTGTCTGTCTCTATTTTTCTCGATGCTGTTCAAACACTCCAGCCCTGACTGGATACAAAGACTTTTCTTTTAGTATGAAGTGTGTGAATTTGTACAGTTTTCTAGGAATTTTCTACAGCTTAACTTGTAAGATATTTAATTTAATATAGGATCAAAATAAGAAATGCCTTGTATTATAAATAAGAAAAGAAATGCATGGCACACTTCATTTTACTGCTCCTCTTTAAGCCAAATAAAACCACAAACACATCACATGTTCAAAATTACATAGAGCTAATTATTCTTGAAAAGGTAAACCAAGTCAAATTAGCCATACATTACTTGCAGTGAGACCTTTCTACATTTTTCAGCGCCATCATTAAGCGCGGCCCTCATTAATGTACAATGCCCTCCTCTGATGAAACAGTGAATTCACGGGTTGATTGCAGTACACACAGTGACGACAATCTCTCTGTGAGATACCGCTCTGTGCATCAACAAACAGACATTACAAGATGTGTGAAATATAGATGACACAAACACTTTGTAAATGCATTTTTTTGCATTTGAACTGATGAGTGGCGCAGTAGATACAGAGCTAGAATCAAATAAAGAGTGAGCGGGAGGGAGAGAGGGGAGTGATGGCAGAATGAGTATGCCATGGAGCCGTGCAGCAGACAGAATAAGGCAGTTTTTGATCAGGAGTTTCTCTGGGATAATTGTCAGGATCTGCTGTTTGGAAGATGACTGACAAAAGGAAGAATATGACGGTAGAATTTGTTGAGGAAACATGAAAATGTGTCACACATCCGTCAAACAAAGAAATGCAATATTTATGGATTCTTGGAGAGCCTTTCTCTCTCTATCTAGACCCCCCCACAGACACACAGACAGACACACACACACACACACACACACACACACATTGTTAAAGTCTTCTCAGCGTCTTCACCACAAATTATTTCCCATGTTGTCATGCGTCTCCCTAAAGTTCCTTCATAAAAGGATTAACATGCAAAAAAGGCAGTTTACATAACAATGACAGCGTGTGTGTTTAAAATCCACACTTCAAAACATGATTATCATAAGCATGAGAAACTTTCTACGGACCTTCAGCATTATGTGGGATATGAGGTGTTTTTTATTCTCTTACAACCTGTAATTTTATTAATGATTAAAGGACTACCAGTACAATAAAGCACAGCAGCTACTTTAATATTTAATTTGAACAATAAACAGGCTGATTGATCTTAATTCATTTTTCTCCTGTTGATTTTTTTCTCTTTTATTATCATAAAAGTTAACACAAATATTTATGTGCTGGTGGAAACTAAAAAAGTATTTAAAATGGTGTGTGTTAATGGTTTATAGCCAATAAATTTGGCGTTTTTGTATTTGCTTTGTACAATTTTAGGACAAGACACGCTATAATGCTTTGCCGCACAATGCACACACATGCACTTGCACAAACAGCCTGTCATTGCTAATAGAAATAAAAGATAGAAAAAAAATATCTTTTTTTTTTTCCCAGAGAGCCCCACTGATTAATTAGAGCTATCTGTCTGAAGACCTCTTGGTTAACTTAAACAACTTCTCCTGCCTCACTACCTCTCTAGCACGCACGCACGCACGCACACACGCACACACGCACACGCACACACACACACACACACACACACACACACACACACACACACACACACACACACACACTCTCTCTCTCTCTCTCTCTCTCTCTCTCTCTCTCTCTCTCTCTCTCTCTCTCTCAAATACACACACCTCCAAAGAAAACAAAAGCCCACTAATCATTTGAAGCCTGCTCTTTGTAGGTGGGGCCCGGTCATTATCAGGCCTCAGCAGTGCAGGTTTTTGTTGGTTTTAGCTCTGCATCCTCAATCAATCGCTAACAGGAAGAACTTTAATCAGAGTTTTAATGCAGCTGTACAAGAGGTGGGCCGGCCCATTGTGCTGGTCTGAAAGGGCCGATCGGAGGGGAGTCCTCTCGCGTTTCTTTACATTCACCTGCTGGGCCCTATTGGCTCTTTTTCTGAAAGAAAAGGACAAGGGGAATGAATAAAGAACACAGTGTGTCCGCTCAACCAGCCTATGGGTTAATCAAGGAGCTACTTGTCATCTCCACAGAGTCTCACAGTGCTGCTGGTTAAGCTCTCCCTGTCTCTTTCCCAGGACAATTCAAACTCGCTGAGTAGCCGGGACGGGACCAACAACAGCGCGACATAACACAACCATGAGCTAATGATATGCTGCTTTCAAATTAATGTATGAAGCACGAGGGCTGCTGGGAAAGCACAGAGGGGGAAAACTTTAGCAACTTCATCAAATCATAGAGGAACACAATTTTGAGAGAATTGGTGGACTCAAAAAAGGATTAAATAAAATCCATGAAAGAATCAAAACATTGTGGTGTGGGAAATGGTTCACAGAATTACTTGATCTAAGTACTAGTTATACAAAAGCACCTGCGTTAGGCCTTATGGAAGTACAGTGAAGGCTCCAATTGACTTCAAAGAAAACTAATACAATTCAGCACACAAACACATACACAAGACATATACACAAAACTTGCACTTTTTTTTTTGCAGTTTCGACTTTTGTCTGCATATTTTTATTGTGTTAAGATTTGATTTCACCCCAACCATGCTTAACACAATTGAAAGGAAACCATATTTAAACAATACTTTTAAATATGAAACACATGCACAGATAAGGCTATGGTAGAGTAAAGTTAGACTTCCACCAGGCACTGGATCTTCAAAAAGAATAGTGGTGAAGTTCAAGACATGGTGCAGAGGGGCAACATTAGCTCTTATTCAAAGCCTTTAAATGATGCTCTTACCCCATCTAGTGAAGAGAGGGAGTAACTATCATCATTTCAAGAGACTGAATGTGTGCTAATGGGTGTGTTTGTCTCAAATAATTTTTTTTTTCTTCTTCAAAAAACTTTGGCAAATTAATTAAAGTGGAATTAAAGATCTTGCCCTGGTTTCACGATTTAAGTATGGCAGCATATGACAATTCCTTTTTAAAATATAAATGAATTTGCAGTCTTTTCAGTAATTAATTGACACATTTGCTTTTGTTTGATTTCTTCACACAGAGCCCACAAGAGGGCATTATTTAATCATGGACTGTAAAATATATCACAGATTATTCTGAAGGAAGGATCAATTTAGTCTTCTGTAAAGACTGAAAAAGTCAACAGTAGGATTATTCCAAATAGCAGAGAAATAATTTGTTGTTATTGGTTTTTTTTGTTTTAAAGGAATACTAAAAAATCTCAAATGTTTTGGAAAAAATTGGGAAAGAAAATTCAAAAATTGAAATTGGAGCTAAAAAGACCTCAGAATTATTGTTTAAAGAATAAAAATAGAATTTAAAGAAATAAATTAAATCATACTAAATCATAATTTTTCTTTAGAATTAAATTCTATTACTTAGGTAATTTTTATCATCTTATGTTGTATGAAAAAATATTCACAGAGCAAAAGTTCAGATCAACATTTAGTTTCAACATGTTTTCTGTAAGGAGTTTAGCCCAGCCTGTGTGACATCTCCAGTGAAAAAAAATGTCTGCAATTTGCTGCTCACAGAGGGTGCTTTGGAATTATGTATGTAATTTAAACACCAGATTTGTCAGTGACAATGTAGACCGGTGACTAATGGCTGATCCACCTGACAGGGCTTTTTGTTGAAGTCCACAGGAAGTCCACAGGAAGCCTGCAGTGCTCTCCAGCAGGGCCTGCTGCACTCAGAAGAAAAATCTCAGAGTAAAAGGACGGCAGCAATTAAGAAAACAAAAGAAGAGGATGCAAGTGAGAATTACAAGAAGCCGACACCCAGCTTTTATGCTATCAATTACAGAGCATCTGAAAAAAAGTGTCTAGTGGTCAATATTTGTAAAATATGTATTATACATAGAACTGTGAATAAAGCTTGGAAAATGAGAATGACATGTTTTCTTTGAAATGTGATATTTTTCTGGGTATCAAAATTGTTATTTTTGAAAATGAAATTCTGGGAAGACATATTGTGGCGCTATAATTTCTGTTTGTCATTATATTTCTTTTCATTTCCTGAAATTAACGAGAGCAAACGGGGAACTCATCTGAACAGTAAACAGTAAATGTGAACATTGCGTTAAATTTATAATGACTGCGTTTAGAATCACTTGAGCTTGCTCAATTAACAAAATTCAAATGAGATGAAAAAATTGTGTGCACATGCTACTTCGGTTTGATTCCCTGCCGTTTTTTTAACAAGCTGCTTCTAAAAGCTTATTTCAGCTGAATTGTGGTGTTCGAGTGCTGATTTTGACAGGCACTCTCTGCAGAAGGTCAGCTTTTCACCTGTAAGGAGAGAAATTAGCCTGCCTAATTTTTGCTGTCCTTCAGGTGCAGCCTGACAGCCTGCTTTGCATTTTAATGCAGACAACCTGATTATTAAATCTTAGAGGGCTTTTTTTGTCTGCAATAAATGGCTTAGGTTGCTTGGCAACGTGGCTTGATCAAACAGGGTTCCCCTCCCCCGTTTGCAAGCTCATAATTCTTCGTCTATATTCAGGCATCCTCTTCTTAATTAGATTAAAATACAAAAAAAGAACACTGCAAGCATATACACAATAATATAAAGATGCACACTCTCTCTCACACACATATAACATGTGTTCGCCAAAAAAAAGAAAAATCAAATCTCGCAGGGAAAAAAAATTGTGGTATCTATCTTCATTGCAATTAATATATATTTTTATTTACAATTGCATTCATTAAAAACTTTTATGTTTCATCAAAGGCTTAAATTGCTTGTTTTAAAATAAGACTGAGGTTTCCCTTTTTTTAAAAAATCTGATAAAAAACTAATTAAACATTTTTTAAGGACAAACAGCTGGAAAAGGATTACACACTGAGTATTAAGCACTCCTCAGGGAAGAAAAGGCAGAACAGAGCCAACCGTCAGGCCATATATCCCATTCACCCAAATGGCCGGTTATTTGCAAAGCTGAGGACATACACGTTGATGTAAAGGATCATTTGTAGGACTTGATGGCGCCGGTCCTGTGAAGGATTGGATTTTCAACTGATCAGCTGCACTTTAACATCTCTCTGTACCTGTCCTCTACATCTCATTCTTATCTACAGTGCTCACAGTGATGGAACACGGTGTGCTTCCCATTGATGAGGAAACTCTTTACAAATGAGCAGGACTCACTTTGTTTTTCTAAATAAAACATTTCCATCCGAGTTAGGAAAACAGAAAACATTTCTGCACTCTTTGCATTTGTCTTCAAGGTAAACTTAAATGGGTTATTAAATTTCATTCAGTTCTTGCTAGTTTCACTGTGGAGGAAGAAGTTGTATGCATATATAGCAAACCAAGGACAGTTGAATTTGCAGGAAAGAGCGTGCCATTTCTGCTCTCCCTGAAGCTACAGTTTTGATTGAATCCTGAAATGAGTTGAAATGTCACAAATCCCAACCAATATGCTCGAAAAATGAAAATTGGCCTTGGGGTTTTTAAGGTTCCCATTAAGGATGTGCTTAACACGTTCTGTTAAGTGTGGTTGGAGTGCACCAGAACTACAACATAATCATGTGTCTACGCACACTCAAGCAAGAAGTCCCTAAAATGCATTGACGCTGAGTGAAACTCGCTCTCTCTATCTTTGGTGAAGGGTTAAATCAGGCCTGACTGGGCCCAAGGCAAGAAAAAAGCCAAAGGGCACGCTGGTTTCAAATTAAACCCTGGCAATATTTGAGCTAAGAGGGAGAAAATACAAAGAAGACTGGTACTACAAAAGCTCGGTACATCTTTAATTTACCTGCAGAATGTTGAAAATATATCTACAAAACTAACATGCATTGAAACTGGTGCCTATTACTTCCATCTCACAGCTTCTCTGCCTTTTCTCTGTCATTTTATTACATGTGATACCTTCTGCAATGTCTTGCTTTAACAAAAATGTAAACTCAGTTTCTCCTTTCAGACAGGTAATGTGTGTCTTTGTCTGAATGCGCTGATTTGATACAAACATCCCTCTTCCTCTCAGGTAGCTGTATTTTCAGGAAACAGGAGGAAAAGGGACTGCTTAGTATTCACATCACGTAAAGTGGGTCTGTGTTCCTCATTTAGTGCTGTACTGTACAGCTGGGGAGCTGTCCGGCGCGCGGTGGCAATATGCAAATGAGCTTGGATTTAAATGGAGATTGAGGTAGACACAAAGCTCAATTAGAGACACACAGAGAGAGGGAGAGAGATGGGGACTTTGAGTGTCTGGGGGGGAAAGGGGAGGGAGGGAAAGAGAAGAGAAGAAGAAAGAGCCCTGATGCCAACCTGAGGAAACCGATGGACACATACAAACACAAAGGCACATACACATAGAGGTGGATATACTTAAACTACCGGGCAACATTTCCAAATTCTCTGAGGGGGCTCAGACGGCAGTGATATGTTTTGCTCACACCAATCACGCTGAGAATATCCCACATCATCTATATCACTCATATAATCAAAAACAAGCACAATCATGCAGGTGCACTTTTCTTTTTCTTTAAGGCCCAGAAGAGAGGCTCCCCCCATGTGGCATGAATAAAGAGGGAAACAGCGGCCATTTTGTTCTTGGGTGTTAGTCCATGCCCAGCAGCAGTGCGAAATATCACCTGACCCAGTGCCTGCATGAGTGTCCTTGGACAAGACTCTGACATCAGCGCTGCCACCACTGGTTGTCATGGCAACCCTGTTGAGGATGGGGGGGTGGGGGTGTTTGTGCATGATGGAGGGTAAACATATTTTTAAAAAATTAATATGCACACATATAGGGTGTTTGAATGAGGATTTAATTGTATCTGTTGGTGTGTGAAGCTTTAATGGGATTCAAAGCTATAGCAAAACGAGGAACATCAAAGAAGGCACCAAAAAAAAAAAGATTACGCGAGCTCATTGGTCAGAGAAATCATTTGCATCGTTGTCAAGGTTATTGCCAAATGATTTTCCTTTCATACAAGCAAGCAGCTTCATAAGGGAGAGGATAATCCTCCTCCTCCTCCTCCTCCACAGTATTATCAGCAAAATGAATAGTTTACACAGTACAAATAGTGCAGACGAGGTGATGCTTCACACAACATCAAACTGTCGGTCAGCGGCTGACTTTCAGTCCATGAATTGTAATAATTTCAGGTTTTCGAGTGCAGCAGGAATAGGACGGAGAGCAAATTCAACTCTGACTGAATCAAAGTAACTTGATCAGGGAGGCTCTAAGATCATTCAGATGATCTGTAGAAGACACAAAATCACACAAGTCTGATTTCCCATAAAACACTGGCTGTCAGTTCACATAGGTGCATCGTTTTGTCACACAGACAGAGTAATAACAAAAAAAATGTCTATCTACTCCCAACCATCTCTCAAATACACACAAGAGTTTAACTGGCTCCATGGTTCAATAGCATCCATGCATTCCCTACTTACTAAGCCTCATTACTGATATTTAAGAATAAGAAAAATATGTTTGGACTAAAACAGGTCGTCCACACAGCACTGAGGATTTATGACAAATAGCAGACAGAAAGACTGACAGCACAAACGTAGTCTACAGGATGCACACAGTCGCTCACGCACGCACGCGAGCATTACACGCCCTATCGGCGCGCGCACATAAAGTAGTCAACGTTGCACTGGTCTCATCAATAATGCATCGGCACTTCATGTTTATGCAATATAAACTACATGGCAAAAACCGAGCGATGGATAGCTACTGTAGATGTAAGCCCGGCGTACATTGCACGTGCAGCGTTTTACAAGCTTATCACGCACTCAGCTCACACAGCAAAGTTCAAATGTTTTAGTTTTTTTCCGCATGAAGGTAAAGAAAGAGATTAAGATAATAAAATTGTCATCAGCACATACCTGTTAAAGCATTATTTCTTTCGTTCTGGTTTATGTCGGCTTGAAGGGCTTCAAGATAACACTGCAACTAAGGAAATAAAACTAGCTGTGGCGATATGCAAATTAACAGCTCCTGCTGAACGCACGGTCATTTATTATTCATAAATTACTCATGTTTATGCAAATGACGGTATACGGTAACGCTGGTGGGGGTGGCTCCATCTAAACACACAGTGATTCAATTGCTGTCATGATTCAGTTTCTGTTCTGCTCTTCCATCTCGAAAAGATTCAAATCCACCAACATATTCATAAACCGGCTCAGTCATTTTGAAGTTTCTTTATAGTCACTGAGCTCTGAGGGAAATCAGACAAAGTGCATCAGTGGCACTATTATTTTTCTTTCTATGTTTTCTTTTTTTATCATAGCATACTACTTTATAAACACACGTTTGTTAACCTGCTGAGTGACTCATTGGCCTGCAAATTGATTGTCCATTGGGTAGAATAATCGGCGTTTAAAAGTTACAGACTATAGGGTTTAATAATGCAGTAACAGAAAAAGCCCCTTTTTAAAAATACAATAAGTTAAACCCTCTTGTGACAAGTGGCTATAAGCCTATTTATGTTCTTAAAAGTTACAGCTATATGAAAGTTGTAGACTGACTACATAAAACAAAAGATGAAAGGGTGTGCCTGTGTGCGTGAGAGACGGGGGGAGAGGAGAGATTTCAATTGCGCCTTTAATTGTAAATTACGGTAGTGTGGCGTCATCAATGAGGGACGATGTGACGCAAAAGAATGGCGACAGGCGTCAGTTTTATTATAGCTAGTGAGAGAATCTTTTTAGTAGCTCCAAAAGTAGCATTCAAAGCTGTGTTTTAGGACGCTAAAGCTGCATACAGCCCAAATTCACCAGGTTTCATGTCGGCGTTATCCGGAATAAATGGACTAGCGTATTTGTAGGCACAAAGTAAAGATATTTATGCTCAATCAAACCTGTCGTATTGTTAGCAGCAGGCTGACTGTACGTTTCTGTTTGTGTGTTTTTGTCTTATATCACATTATTTGACGGTTTTCCGCTCCTTTATCTTCCAGAAGCAGCCATGTTTCACATCAGTTCTCAGAGAAAATACTGGATCTTTAAAAGTGAAGATGAACTCGAGCACATGAGACAGAAGGCCAATCAAAAGTTCCGCAACAAGATACACGAAAGTGGAAAGGTGAGTAGTTAAATATGTAGATGCAATAACAACTCCAAAGAAGGACTCTTAAAGTTCTGATCTGCTGTTTGTGAAACAGGCCGGTGTGAGTGCGTCCACCTGCTTCCTGGAGCGTCACGAGGAGGACGTCTTGTTGAGACACTATGAGAGGAGGCTGCTGGACTTCTGCAACGCCTTCAAACCTGCCATGCCCAAATCTGTCGTGGTGTGTGTTATGTGTGCACTCCTTCTTTTCACCTGTGTGTGTGTAAATGGATGTGTGCCTTAATGTCTGAACTTTGTCTGACCCATGTGTGTGTCTCACCCTGTACAGGGCACAGCCATCATGTACTTCAGGAGATTCTACCTGAACAACTCTATCATGGAGTACCACCCGAGGATTATCATGTGAGAGGAGCCTTTTGGTCAACGTGGACTTGAAAAGACGAGCCCTGTTCTTATCCGTCTGTACAATCTGTTTTGAACTCACCTCTGTGTTCCAGGCTGATTTGTGCATACCTGTCCTGTAAAGTGGACGAGTTCAACGTGTCCAGCACCCAGTTTGTGGGCAACCTCCTGCAGGAGACCCCAGCAGGGCAGGAAAGGGTTCTCGAACAGATCCTGGAGTACGAGCTGCCGCTGATCCAACAACTCAACTTTCACCTGGTGGTCCACAACCCTTACAGACCCATGGAGGGCCTGCTCATCGACATCAAGGTATGGGATTGCTCTTGAAAGTAGCTCTTCTTGCACCCTTACACGGTCTTCTGGTTCTTTTTTTTTTTTTTTGTCGTCAACATTCTCAATCCAATTTAACGTTACCTCTTGATAAATGTCACTCCTCAGACAAGATACCCCACACTGGAGAACCCAGAGTCACTCAGGAAGAGTGCTGATGACTTTCTAACACAGGCGGCCCTGACAGATGCCGGCCTGCTGTTTCCTCCCTCTCAGATCGCTCTCACAGCTATTCTGAACAGTTCATCGAGAGCCGGCCTCAGCATGGAGAGGTTAGTCATCAGGCATGTTTGGGCTGAAGCGAGGACCATTGCTGAGGTTTAACCTCAAAGAGTAATATAGAACCAGCAATTCAATCATGCTCGCACTTGTTTTTTTTTTCCACAGCTTGATTATTTGTGAGTGCTAACAGGCTCATACAGACACACACTTTGAATGACGTGAATGTGTTAATCACATTTGGCACACTGTATGTTAACTTTACCTTTATATATTGGAAACTCAACCTGCACGTTTAAATTAATGTTTCAGTTAACATATTTTTTTTTCTTTCATTTAAAAACATTTTCTTTTATTATTATTTGTGATCTGTGTTTTAAGTCTCGTTATAGGTAGTTTTGGAAATGTTGTGGACATATCTGACAGTCCTATGTTTCTTGTTAAGAGGTCTTGATTCATTTCTTTGTTATAATTGAAGGGAAATTGTTTGTCCCACCATCTGGGGGACAAACGTGATGTTGACAAACTGTTTTCTCCCAAACACCTAGCTACCTAACGGAGTGTTTGGGCCTGAAAGGGGACAAAGAGAGTCTTTCCAAGATGTATGACTCAATGAGACGTGAGTAAAGTGTACCTTTCCAACTCTCACCACTAGATGGTGTCACTGAGCCGTCTGGGGCGTGACTTCAGGTTAGACAAGTCAAAACGATTTGTTTGTGTTCATGCAGGGATGAAAACCCTCCTGAAGAAATACGAGCTACCCAAACCAGAGGAGGTGAATGTTTACAAACAGAAGCTGGAGAGGATTCATGCTGAATTCAGTCTAAGCAAGTAAGGATACATTTCCTGCACATGTTCCTAATGTCATAAACAGTCATATTAAAAAGAATGGACAGGTATAATGCATTTTATGGAGCACGTTGATGTGGGTTTGTGTATGCACACCCGAGTAAGAAATCCTTACGTTTTCGTATGTGGTTACAGTTTTGTTTTTTTTATTTTAGCTAGGTTCTCGTATCTAAGATGCAAAAGGTTTAAGGTTCAGAATCAGGTAGAAAAATAAAAAGGAACACATCAGCTGTATGAAATACAAGAAAGGAAGTATAACAGCACGCCACATTCCTCCCTACATCACCCATACCATGTAGCACAGCTGATATATTGGTATTGCTGATGAGGAGACGTTCAGGCTCATTTATCTGTTGCCAGTTGTCTGTTAACACTTGGTGAGGTCGGTGAGGTCCTTTAGTATCGTAAGTGCATCTACAGTAAACAGTTTGGTAAACTCTCGAGCGATGACAGGCACAGATTCGGATGCGAATCATCAGGAGGCGCACAAACTGACCCTTCTAAGTCTGGGACTTAGAAGTGGATCAATCTGTGCGTGGCGCGACTTCTCAAGATGAATCTACATGGAAACAGTCGGTGCGGAGGTGTGCTGAGACGCCACTCTGTGATCAGCGGGGGAGCAAAAGAGAGAGAGAGGGACTGCAAATGCATGGAAAAGCTTATTCGTTGACACCCTGAAGCTTAAAGGAAGTCCAGGTGGTGGTTGTTAGAGCAGCATATATGTAGGCCCACACACAATAGCAGGATCCATTCAGGGTTAACACATGCACAGGACAGGATACAGAAATCTACAAACTTTATCTTTCACCTCAGCTAGTTTATACACAAAACACCTGTTTACTTCTTTACAAGCCTAAGTAGAGCATATCAACAAACAAAAGCAGCATATAGAAAAGGTAACAAGTGGTTTCAGTGCTGCGTGGAATTCATACATAAAGACGAGTGGAAGTCAAAGATGAAGGAAGAGCTTGTCGTAATATCAGGTGGCCCAGGCAAGCGGACGGTGCGTAAAAAGGGAGTTAAGGCTTGTCATCTCGGAGAGAGGTGCTATGTTTAAAATTCCCTGATGACGGCTACTTCAATGCTTTGGGCTGCCTTCCCCTGTAATCCTTTTAGTCTTTAGTCCAAGTAAAGAAAAGGCCGAGCGTGGAGGTCTTGTTTGTCAACCATATCGAGGCAAAGTTCTGAGGGAAAGGAAGGCATACCAGGAAAGACAAAGAAGGTCTTCAGTCGAAGGTATCTCAGGTCCATCTTCATAGATGAGGCAACTCTGATCAGAGTCACAGAACACGCTGTCAGTGTCTAATGCGTTTTTTTTTTTTTGGGAAAGGACTTTGGAAGGACAGTATTGAAATATGCAGCAAGTGGTTTCCCATGGAGAACAGCCATATTGCGCTTCCACTGCCTTTTAATCTAGGCCACATGCTTATAAATACAAACGGACTTTTGTCATCGGCCTCGTGTGTCGAGGGCTCACTTTGGCTGTCAACGTGGTCCGACTCAGCACACGCACGTTTTTCCATTCTCAGCTGCGAACCTGTAAAACTCACATAACTTGGATGGCAGCAGCCAGAGACATGATGGTGCACTCTGTCCTGTGAAATAAAGCGGACACGTTTGAGAGGCGCACGCCTTAAAGGTCACTTCAATCCACTGTTATTACATGCTTATGAATACGCACGGTGGGAGTCCTAATGAAGCCAAATAGTGTACGGTAACTACAACTACAGATGGAGACCATGAAGGTGTGGCGACAACAAGATGAGTTCACCAACAACTACTGCTTGCAAAAGTTCTGATGATGAAATCTTTGCAGAGGTAACCGGTCTGGGTTTTTTTTTGGTGCATGTTGCACATTGTTATTTTTTTTTTTTTTCTATTACAGCAAACGAAAGCGAGGGTATGAAGAGGAAGGTCACGTGGCAAAAGAACCGCGTTTGGAAGAAGAGGTGAGACTTTACTTTGGATTTCTGACGACAGGAACACTTCTAGATGTTCTGGTCTTTCTAAAGTTGGACTTTTTTTTTTTTTTTAATTGCAGGTTTGGACTGATGAAGACCTGATGTGAGCATTTACTGTACGTCCTAATACTTTTGGATTAAAGTTAAGATGCAGTCAAGTGTTCAGCCATCGAGATCGTCGTTCTCTGAGGTGTACATGTTGTATTTACCTTTTTACAGATTATTGTACATGCTTGTGATGCCTTTGTTCTGCAAGAATAAAGATATTTTCCTACATTTTTCTCTCCATTTTTAACATCTTGACATGTGAACAAGCAGAGATATGCTGTGTGCATACATTTCTCCACCTTTATCGGGGGACAAGGAACCACTCATTCAGCTACTTGAAAAAAAAAAAAAACTGTTTAATAAGTGCATGCATGTCTGATACAGTCTGTACTATTCCAAAGATTTCTGCTGTAAACACGGAGTTCTTTACTTGGTTTCTCTGATTATGTGTCTCGCCTGGCATGGAGAGGTTTCAAAAAGAAGACTTACCGAAATAATCAAAAATAGCTGATACATCTGAGAGAAAAAAAAAATTCAGTTTGTCTCATTTATATACTCATGATTCCAGCAAGAGAATTTATTCTTAATATAAAATAACCATACTTTTCTGAAAGACTTTGTTCCAATCTAGAAAACAAAGGGAAAACAAAAAGAACAAAATAGATAGAAATGCTCGTTTCAGCTCTTTGCGGATATTGTCACAACCTTAAAATAAAATCAGTCAATTACAGTATAAAAAGCATAATTGCTCATAATCCAGTTACAAGAAGAAAAAAAAAGGGGGGGGGGGGACTGAGAACTAGCTTCTTCATGTCAGTTTCCTCATATTGAGCAGGAAGTGGGGGACACGTTGGCAACCTGTGCTGTCAAAAAACCTCGGGTACAAAGACACTTCTTAAAATCTTTGTTTTTGGCCCTCGTGATGAAGGGAATGAAATGTACCCGAAGTCTGAAGAGTTTATGAGGGGGGGAAAAAAATCTGTTTCTGTAAATACAGCTGTCAGTCACTGGTGCAAGTTTTTTTTTTTTTTTCTTTGTAAGTACTGCGTCGGCTGTTTCACTCATCTGCTGTTGCATAGCTCGCTTGTGGTGAACGGGACAAGATGGCAGGTGGATGAGGATGGGCGGGACTATCGGAGGAGGACAATAATGGAGGGTGATGGCAGTGGAGGGGTTGCCATGGTGATGAGGGTAGAGCATGCTAGGTCTCCCCTTGTGCTGCACTCCGGCGGAGGAGACTTGACAGATGATGGGATGATGGAAGTAGGAGGAGGAGTGCAGTACTACCTGTTGCTGTTGGACATGGCATACTGAGCCTGCTTCTGCTGGAGGAGCTCTGTGATGGCCAGCAGCTTTTTCAACACATGCTGTGGAGGTGAGGGGAGGACGGGGAGACACAAAATCCATTCATTTCAGGAAAGGAAAAGAAAAAAATAAAAGCATCAAATCTGCCTGCGAGTGTGGCGCAGCTGGGGACATCAGTGCGTCTCTTACCTGCTGCGCTCCCCTCTCGTTGCTCAGCGTCCGGAGCTCGTCTGAGTGTGCGGCGCAGAGCTCGTGCAGCGCGGCCAGGTCCCGGGACAGATCTGTCCTAAAGTGCTCTGTGGCTTCAGGGAGGTCAGGGACGTTCTAGAAACACAGTCAAACAACTTCCTTAGCTTGTGAAGTATTCACCTTTCATTCCACACAATAAAACGGGACACTTGTAATGTTTTTTTTTTAAAGAATATTACTCACCCCTAATTCATCCAGAAACATAATCATCCTGTGTTTGTTGTTTTTGATGAAAGGGTTCACACCCTCCATGTAGGGTTCCTTCAAGCAGATACAAAAAAAGTTGAATGAAGCTGAAACTTAGGACAAAACATACTTAAAACTAATAATTCATGTGATGTACAGCTACAGTCAAAGTGTTCTTCCAGGCTGTTGTTCAAGTACCTTTGCACCAAATTCAACCAGGTTGGCGAGGTTCTGGACAGACTTAGCCACCAGTGTGAGGGTCCGGCCTGCTGCTGAGGATGGAGGGTCTGCAAGAAGAGAGGGTAGTAAAAAAAATAAAATAAAAAAAAAGAATATTTTAATATGTCACACGACATGTTAAAATATTGGGATAAATATGGGGTTCATAATGCTCACCAGCGATGATGTTGAACATTCTTGGGTTGAGGATTGCAGGACAGATCAGTCTCAGAAAGACAAAGCCGCTTAAAGGAGGAACAGATGATGTGAAACAGAAAATAAAAACATGTTAATAAAATTCTGAATTTAAGTTGTTGTCCAATGAACAAGAAAAAAAGAAAGAAAAGAGAAAATGAGCTGAGCTCAGTTGATCATTTGTGTGTGATTACCTCACAACCCTCGTGCGCATGGTGGTGTTGGTGGGCCATTTCTGCTGCACAGACTTTTGCAGACAGCCGTAGATGAACCTCAATGTCCTGAACAGATTGAGCATGTTAATGTGGTGGAAGGTTTTCACAAACCAGGGCATTGTGCGCACGTTTCAATATGTGCTTGTTCTTACGGGGGCAGGATCTCAGCGGCCATGAAGATCTTCTCCACCAGCTCAGACAGGATGTTGAGGAGATGAGCCAGGTTCAAGTTCACGTCCTCGTTCTTTTCCAGTTTAGAAGGGTTCAGCTTCAATTGAGATGTAATGAGAGCCAGAGAGAGGAGGGAAAGAGACGATGGAATAAATACGAGCTTCACATGGCCTGAACCCAACATACATAAAAACCTTCTACCACCAACGAGAGCAGGAGGGGAAATAGTTCAGAGACCAGTTCTGCTGTGTGACGGTCTCTTACCTCACAGGACTGTTTGCTCTCCATGATCTTGAGGATGCTGTCTTTGAGAGCGTGGTGGACGAACGGTGTGGCCGTGGCTTTCATGTACTGCTCCATCAGTGTGCTGGCCAGCGTGGTCGCTCTGAACAGGGTTGTGGCCTCATCTGGTGACAAGGCACAAGCAGACAACGTTAACGCCACATATACAAAAGCTGAGGTGTTCTTACTATGAAGGATTTGTGGGGGACATATAATATAAAATCCACTTTTACAGTGTTTTTGAAAATACATGTGGGTAACCTGAGTGTCTACGGACCCAAAGCATCTGACATAAATCCAACCAGTCCTTTAATAGTGGTCTGCATAAGTCTTGCAACACAGAGACAAGTACTCCATTTCAAATGTTCTCATATATCATCAGTTATTATTTATTTATTGTTATTTATTATTATCATATCAGTTTGTGACATCACAAGTTGGATTCTGGTTAATAAAATCCCCTCCCCTGGTATCTCCGATTCCAGCCACTGCCCAGAGCTAAACTTTTGCGCCGGTCCGCCTTTATATTCTCTCTACAGAGGAGAGATGTCTGCAGGGAAAACTCAGTGGGTCTCATTGCATTTAAAGAGACACGCACCAAAACGGCGTGTTCTGAGAGAGCTGGTTTCTACAGGGTGATAAACCCGTCTGTGGTGCTTGAGTCATTTTATAGTTTGACCAAAGCACAGCACGTATGCTTCGTTTCTTCACAGGGGACTGTTTGAAGATGTGAAAAAAAAGGGGGGTATAATATGTCCTCTTTAAGGTTTGAGAATATTATATACATTTAGCTTGTTTTGTTGCTATCATTGCTTCCTTTCTTACCCTCCATGTTAATCTCTCTGTCGTTGAGAGTCCTGAGTAGAGGAGCCTCCGCCTTCTCGTGTCTGAAGATCCGCAGGAGGAGGCTTGCAAGCAAGGTGCGGTCCTGACCACACACGTGGGCCAGAGCGTAGATGACATGGAACTCTTTCTGCAAAATCATCTGCAGAGGACACACAACAGTGATGCCATCTCTTTTTTTTTTTCTTTCCAGAAAACAAGTAGTAGACACCGAACAGACTTTGCAGTGAAAGGCTTTTCTTGGCTTAACGGACCTCTTTGAATTCGCTGTACTCCTCTTCGGGCATGATCTTCTCCATGGAGTACCTGGCACGTACCCGCAAGGAGCCCGGCTCGATGCCCTTCAGAGGCACGTGTGAGCTGAGAGGGAACCACTCGTCAATCATCTGGCCCTTCTGCAGACGGTTTAACTGGCACCGCATGAACACTGAGAGGAGGAGAAAGAGGACAGGAGGGACACAGAGCAAGAAAAAGCTTCTGTGAGAAATACGCTGAATGCAGAAAAACACAGAGCTGTTATATAATGTACAGATGCACTTACAGATGTCACTTTCTTTGCTCTTTTTTGTTTTGTTGCTCAGGCTGATTTCAAATCTGTTGATTTCACTCGACAAGTCACTGCAAGAAGAGAGATGAAGGATAGGCGTGTTTTGTGAATGGGTGCTGGTAGAGAAGATGCTATCACAGAATACAGGAGGAGAAAAAAGGAAAATTCTTATTTAGGTATGTGATAAACTCACTCGAAGATGAACTCCTCTGTGAAAACAGGGTTCTGCCCCTCCCTTGGGTGCGTTTTAGCAACCTGGACGCTATTCAGGTAGATGTTACAGTAGGGGCTGGTGAAATATTTCACTGGCAGCTTGTGGGCTTCCTCCACATACAGCACGAGGCTGCTCACCTGAGAGATCACACACACACACACACACACACGCGAGACAAACATAATGCAGGGAAGGCTTGAACAGTGTCCAAAAGAACAGTTTGTATTTTCATCAGAAGGTGTTGAAGTGTTCTTCTCTCAGATCATCCGATAATGAATCAAATGAACTGTTCTGACGATGTGAAACTTGAAGTGTCCTTTGAGTTGCTTTTCTCGCCAGTATTTCAAATGACCACCGGCCAATCCTGACGATGCAGCTTCTCTAGAGAACGTCATTATGTTTGTCAAATCCGTCTTTCTCTTGACTTGCACACATTGACTTTTTAAAATTTGAAACCTTGAACAGTTCTACACTTGTTTTGAAAGCCACCACGGAGTGAACTCAATTGGACTTAATGATTTCCTTTCAAATGAAAATTAAATTTATGAAATGGGATTGACAGGCGTAAAGCCTCGAAACGAAATATTACGTTGAGTTTAGGCCTTTTCAATGGAAATACAAAAAGACTGACTAACTTGTGTGAAGCAATCCAGGATTAAAGAGAACGAGTTTTGTTTTCTTACTGGGAACTTTGAAGAAAAGTATTTTTTTCTAAATATTCCTCCCAGATGTATCTCTGCCCCCTTCTTGAAATTCAAATTCAAGGACTTGTGAGTGATATGTGATCATGTGGTTGTGTAGGTACCTGTCTGAGTCTCTTGTTGGTGGTCGGCTGAGTGGTTTTTCTTAAGTTACTGCAGAAGGTGTGAAGGCATTTCATCCAATCCTGCAAAAAACAAAAGAGTCAGAATAAGGCATAGTTTTCATAACAACTGGTACACTTTAGACTATTCTATTTTAACCTCGTTGTTCTATGGATAAAATAAGAATCCAGCTCTCCAGCACGTCTCGAGGTCTTGATTGACTTAGTGTCTGAGACGTGAAGCTTTTTAGAGTAAGAGCACTCAGTCGGCACACACTCTGATCTCACCTGTGCCTGTTCTGGAGCCTCCCCGGCAAAGTAAAATATGTACTGTTCCTCACTAAAGTGCTGGACAACAATCTGGAAACAGTTTGGCCTGGGGGAAAAAGAAGAAGCAGAAATATAAATGATTATCATTTAAAATTAATCACATTCATTTGACGAATGGGCCTTTTATTCATGTGCACTTTTGCACCTTTTCTTACTTTATACTAAGGAGAATCATTTCAAGTCTCACCTGCCAAACAGACTGTCATGCACACCGTACACGGAGCACACGCTCAGGTCAATCAGCCCTTTGGGTTTGGTGGCTCTCTTCTCGCTCTCAAAGTAGATGAGCTGGGCGTCGTTTCCCTCCAGGATGAAATAAAGGTTCTTCCATCTTTTGCCTTTGCCTAAAGACCAAAGGAGAAAAAGGATGTTTAGTTATATTTAGCAGTCCTGACTGCTCAGAGGATACGATTACTCAGAAGTGAAAGAGAAGACAGACGTGATGTGCACCTTTGTTGAACATGAGGTAGCCTTTCTTGACAATGTTTTTGTAGAAAGCGTCTTTTGTTTTCCGTCTGATAGTGTTATAAATTTCCCTCCCATCCACCGTGTCAGCAAGAACTTGTTCCTGGTGCTGCAGCAAAAAATAGATAAAAAAATCATGAAGGCAATTCAAAGATCCAGCTTACAGCTTTAACTTCTTCACTTTTTTTCCTCTTTATCCAAATTATGATCAGTCTAATCTCATCAAAATGAGTGGAGTCAGAAACAAACCCTCAGACGAGTTCAAGGAAAGTAGGATACAGTTGTTTTATACCTGCACTGAAACTGGATCTTTCAGATTGTAGCCCTCCACAATCTGTTCTTTCTTGTAATGGTCGATGATGTCATCAACACTGCCAGAGAGAGAGAGAGAGAGAGAGAGAGAGAGAGATCCAACAGGAGAGTCATTTAACTCATTTTTCAACCTAATAGGCTTCATCAGCATGTCTTGTTTTGTATATTCTGAGGCCATCAGAGTGTGAGGCTTACCTGTTGTAGTACCTCCCCCCCATCATGTACTGATTGTTGGGGGTAGGGGAGATCTTGAACCTTTGGATGTTTTCATTGGTACGAAAAAAGAGGGAGTAGTCCCCAGGTGTGTTGTCTGACGGCCGCACTAGAAAACTGCACACCTGGCCGACTGTGAGACGAGAGGGGGGAGTGGGAGAGGAAGGTTTTGGTGCAGGCTCAGCAGTACCTTTTGATAAATGGACTTTGGTGTTAACAAGTTATTTCTAGCAACAACAACAACAAAAAGAATGCATGGTAACGTCACAAATGATAAATAACTTTGGCTGAAAGAAAGAGGAAAGAGGAATGGTACCTGTCATCAGCAGGTTGTAGGCCTCTTGTTTGGTGATCTTTCCATGATACCAGCTGAGAGAGAAGAGAACGATTAGCTCAATCAACAGAGGAAACCAATGCTGTAGCACCACGTCTCAAATCTCAAAAATTAAAAAAGGAAAAAGAAGGACTTAATAAAGCTCATTTATGCTACTCTTCTTGCTGAAGAAAATACAAAAAAAAAATTATAACTTAAGGATGAAGCAAATACGTGATAAGAGATCAAAGAGGCTGATGTGAGATGGTGGAAATTATCCTGTGATGATAAACTGGCTAAAAGTAGAAAAGACAAACAACTGCTTTCACATCATCAGGTGGAGTTAGAAGACGCTGCAGCACAGAGACGCTCCTTGAATGGGGAAAGTTTGCACGGGAGCTTTGTCTTACGACAGCTGCATTCAAATGTTTCCATTTCTCAGATAAGAGCGGGAAAAAGGAAACGAGTATGATCAGAGCAAGACAACTTACACTTTTCCCTCGTGTGGATCCTCCTCCCGTCCCTGAAAAATATCAGCAACAGAAATGTGTCAGGACATCATCTCTGGGTTAACAGAGACATTACTGTGCAGACTTCACTGAGTTTTATCCACACTTCGTTTTGTCTTGAACGGATATCCCCAAAGACAACTTTCATTTCTGCATCACTTACCACCTCCTCCACCAGATCCTCTACGATGAGGCCCTGCTCCTCTGTGCGAACGTTCGTCACCCACATCCAGCCATCATCCAGTTCATTGTGAACAATAAACATGTCCCCCTTCAGGAAGCTGAGGGCACAGCAATCACACGTGTGTTAAACTCCCTGCCAGGAAGAGGTCTTTGAATGTTACTCTTTTAGATGTGTGTGATGTGTGATCAGCTGACAACTAAACTGAAATCAAAACACAGGAAGAAACTCTGAGGAGTCGCGTTTTGTGTGGTTGTAGTAGCAACACATATCCAGCAGGTGTCTCTTGTGACTTGCAGCATCGGCGGTGAATGTTGCATGTTTATCTACTTTGTTTAAGCCTGTCAGACTCAGGGTGGAGTTTGACTTCAGACAGATGTTCATTTGATTTAGTACAACAGGGATCATTGGGATCATCGTGATCTAATTCTGCTCCTTAAACACGGGGAGAAGATGTTTTTTTTTTTGGGCCAGAGGATGGGCTTTCCATGCTGCTGTGAGGGGAAGAGATGACCTTCGACATGGTACAAAAAAATTAAAGGGAAACTACATTGCTGTCTGGGAGCAACACCGTCAAATACTTCTTTAACTGTGTCACAGAGATTGTTTTTTCCCCACTTATTTATTTTTTTAAAGGTGATGCATTCTTCCAACAGGAAACAGGAGAAGAGAAATGTGTTTATGTACAGACTGCACCGTACCTGATCTCATCAGTATCTGGCACTTTGGTGTATGGAAGTATGGCCCTGACTCTCCTCCTGTCTTCTACAGGCTGCAGGAACAAGAACACACAGAACAAAAAAGTCTCACTCTGACTTTCCAAACCCACATCCACGTTAAATACCCCAATTATTCCATAAAATCAAGAATTCTACTACGACTGCCTCTGGGAGGTATCACACAGCGCTGAAGAAAAAGAAAAGGTAATTAGCACTAGCTTGAGCTTCGCCTTAAACAGCTCTGACTAACCCAGGGACTCACCAAAGGAATCAAAGTTAATTACACATTAAATTTAAAAAGGGTTTTTTTACACTCCGCTGTCACACTCATATTTTTACCCTGCACATTTCGCCGCTGTTGTGTTGCTCTCACCTCTGGGGGCGCCACTGGTGATAGCAGTTTCTCCCCTTTGAGCAGACATGACACGTAGCTGTAGTAACCAATCAGGTCTGAGAGAGAAGAAAAGCGTCTGCCACCGATGTAATAGTCCCCGCACATGGCGATTATCCTGGAGGAACACAACAGAGGAGACGGTAGTTATTAGAACGTGCGGGTCAATCACTTCGCTGTGAAGGCGAGGGAGAAGGTTTCACCGTTTGTCAGAAAACAGCATCAACACACAAAACGTCAGAACAATGGTTTGTTCAAGAATGTAAATATCGATGCAAAGAAGACAGAGTTAAAAGTTGCCCAGCTGAATACAAGTATCCTGTAAGGTTTTTTGTTATTTCTGACTCAGACTGAAATCTCTGGACGATCAAATTACTGCTCTGAACTGTATTCTACTGCAGAGTCACTAATCCTCATTCTCTGCCCATCAGTTGAGTGGATCTCTGAGGGAGGATTTATAATAAAGCCTTGTGCACTATTACTCATCTGCTGCTGCTCTACCGGAGGACATCAAGCTTTTTCAAGTGCAGGTGACACAATTAACCTTGTGTTCATAATTCCTTTACAGCAGGGCTCCTTCCTCCCAAGCATCAATGACATCATGGATCTGCACTGAACTAATGTGGAATGAAGGAGATGATGTCATTGTTCCTTTAGGAGAAGTCTGCGATTTCCCCGAGCACAAAGATGCAAAAAAAAAAAAAAACCGAGTCAGTCATGCAGCTACATCTTTAGTTTTGAGAAAGGTGGCAGGAAAACAGTCCGTACAAACTGGCTGATGTCCACATACAGGTTATGACAAACGGAAAGGACAGATTGTCACGACTCATTTGCGATGTTGTACAGACGAGCAAGGTTGTAAAGATCTCGTGGTTATGTTGCCAAACAAGCGTACCCTTTCTCCCTTTGAGTTCGGATCCCGCCCACACACACACACACACACAGAGTGGATAAATGAAAAGCCTTCTGCGTCACACACAAACAAACTCACATGCACAGAGACAGAGTCATGGGTTTCAGCCGACATCAAAGCGGTGAAGTTCAAAATCATTTCTGAAGAATTAAGTCGTCACACTTGGATATTTTATTTTCAGATGCACGCATTCCTAACTTTTTTATCGGTTGATCTCTGAGGTTGATCTCGCTCTGCAGTGACTGTAGCTTTACTGTAGGTAATGGATAACTTGTGAAATCCCCCTACCCTTATCTTCTATTAGTATGAATGCTGACTACCTAATCATTATGAGATAGCATATTATGTCCTATTTCACCCACTAACATCGCTCTACTGAGAGTAAAGGAGCATCAGTTCGTGCCAAACTAAAATGTAATAGGTGTGGTAGACACCTGGGACCTCTTATTGGATCTAATTGAATAACGTTGGGAACAAATGGGAAATTGTTGAAAGAACTCAAGTGTCAGCAGCGTTATCCTGAACAAGTAAGGAGAGGTCAGGAGAGGACACGCGTCTAAAAATAGCTGCTGCAAACATTGGAACTAGCTTGCAACAGCCTGAACTTGGCATTCAAGTCTTCTCTCGCTGTAGAGTCACACTGGAGTTCTTTCTGCTTCATCGTACCTGAAATGGTTGACCACGTTGGTCAAACTGAGGAAAGATAGGACGAAGGAACCGGGCCGGCGGTCGCTCTCCCTGATGAGGTAGCTGCCAGGGGTCCGGGCCTGGCGGAGCCGCTCCTCAGCAATGGTTCGGTCTAGCTTGCCATGGTACCACCTGAGGCAAACACAGAGGGGGGAGGGGGGGGAGGTGTGTTAGGAGGACAACATATTTCTACACAAGAAACATCAAGTCACAACATATATCGCCTGTTCTAATTAGTGATGTTTTCGTCTTCCTCAGGTCACCTCGTGTCATTTGCTCGTCTTAAAAAATGTCAACTTTTCACATCAGTTCTGGGAATTTAAGCAGCACGACTTCACAAATAAGCAATCATTTGATACAATTCCTGTTAAATGGGCAGCTTCAAAAACATGTTATCAGCTACTTTCCTACAATCCAGACAGAATGACAAACCCTGTCATAAACACATGGAGAGCGGAGGCCACCTAAAAGCTTTTCTGAGTTCCCAGTCCACCATTAAGGCCTTGTAGCTCTCTGAATTAAACAGAAGCCAGAGGAACAACACTGGTTAAAATTTCAGCAGATGAGGCTGAACTTTAACAGTTCCTGCCAGCTGGGGTAAAAAATTAACACGCTTTTCCAAATTTAGGCCACTAGTGCCTTTCCGAGCGGAGGGCAGGGATTAGGAAAAAAAAAACAAAAACAAAAAATCCAGTGGTGAGAAGATGAATGGAGGAGCTGCAGCAGCAGCTCGTTTCTCTTGGGACATAAAGGACCCCCATCTGGTCTGGTTCATTCGAGATCTGAGCTTATAGAGAAATCAGGTCCAAGTCTGCTGTCATAAAAGTAGGCTGGAGAAGGCTTCCTGAGTAGGTGAGGAGGAGTTTAGTGTCCATAAGGGGGCTTTAAGGGAGTTTGAGTGAAAAGAGAATTAAAGAGGGGCGACTGAGACGAGTTGGAGAGTCAGGCCAAGCAGTCCTCAGGGGAGGAAGTAACGCTGAGGGGGGAAAAGAAGAGTGAGGAGGAGGAGATGGACGACTGTAAAAGCAGAGAGAGGAAAAAATTGTCCGAAATCTATTACAACTACATAGGCTGTGGTTATTATGGCATCACATCATTCAAGCTGCTTCGACACCCCCAACAGGTCTGCACAGCGCACAAGTGATCCTGTAAGAGATAAAAAGAAACAACGGGGGGGGGGAGACGCCGTCGACCTGGAGGTTAGTTCGTTTGTGTGCCCCATGTGTAGTCCGTGAAAAGGAGACTACTGTGGACCTATGGAAGACTATGGCTCTCTCTTTGAGTTCTGGTTCTATCGAAAATCACAAACAAAATGTAAAATAACATTTAAACTACGTAACAATTAAGCGACAAACTTGTGTCACTAATCATGCAGCAGACCAAAAATAAAGCATATTGATGGTCTACAATCAGATCTTACAGCCAAATCTATACACAACACAAGATGAAAACCAGCACGAGGGCCAGTTACTGTTTCAGTCATGAAAACTTCCCAGAGTAGGATGCATATTCATCTAATACAGTCGCTCTCTGTTTGTAAGATAATGCTGCCGTCCTTGGTCAACTTGGTCATGTGCTGCCGGCCTGCTCCTTTAACATGCAGACCAGGACACTCTGGTTTAACCTAACAAGGTGGTAAGAACTCCAGCTCTGTATCAGCTCTCAGCGCGGCGGCTTCGGTCAGGGATCGTGAAGCCAAACGAGTGAAAGAAAACACCCTGAGTGACTGGCTCACTTTTTAGTGCAGGCCTCTGTTTTGTTGACTGTTCTGTGACGTGCTTAACATGAATTAAAACATGTTGACGGTTTAAAAGAGCGCGTGGTGTGTAGTACACTGCAGCCTTTAGGTTTAAATAGAGCAGTCATGATAGCAATCAAATAACCCAGCTAACACATTGTTTACAGCAAGCAGAGTGTCACTCAGTAGTTCTTGAATATGCAACAGGACACAGACTAAAGTGCAGGGGGGGGGGGGGGGGGGGGGTCCGCCCGTTGTTAATGATAAGTCGCTTGTAAAGCAGTGGGCATTAAACTACCAAAGTTAAAGTATCTTTTCCAAGCCTATATTACCCTGTGTTACGTTTTTCTTTCAGTTCAATCAATTCCTCAGGACACATGTTGATGAATCTTAAAAACGTCCTCCAGAGCACAATTTGATCACGCTTTGCCAACCAACGTGATTTCATTAGAAACAATCAACACTGGGCCGTCCTGAAATAATCCTGCTGCACACATCCGATGAACACGATCCCACTCTGCACGGAGCAGTCACATTCTGCTGAACTCGTCTTCCTCTCTCAGTGTGTTGCCAAAAATACAGCATTTCATGTTTCAGTGTGACACCAATTGAATCATTTTCTGGAGCGGTTGTCATGAGCGGGATCGTCAAAAACTATTTTAGAGTAAATGAGACGAGAGATGTGACGGTCTGAGACGCATCATTATCACATCCTCCTCTCCTCATCAACCGTCCCTCCAGCCCTGCTGCACCAACGAGAAGCGAACGGATACCGTCAAGCAGGTGCACTGACACTAACACTGCAATGCAACTGGACATAAAACGAAGTGTGACATGACCTGTGGGAGCAGAGAAAACACTACTTCAAAGATTGTTCTGAGAGAAGACATTTTAACAGAAGCACCCAACACATGTAGGGGAAACGTTAGCGTGTTCATAAGTGAAGCTGAGCTAAACAGCTAAATGCTCATTCAAACTGAACTCCCGGAGGCTGTGCTGACACACAGGCTGCTTCTGTCGCTGGAGGCTTTCATCAGCTCGACAAGTTAAAGGCTACTAAAGAATCCAAACAGCTACAGGTGTCATTTTCTATTAAACTAAAAGAGCTTTCCACCACAAATAGTCTAAATAAGTCTCGCCACGTGTAACAACATCTGTGAGTCAACGTTGGTGCAATAAGAACAGAGGCAACGTCACAGATAAGAAAGCACAGGGCTCAAGTGTCTCAGACTTTATGTCAAACTTGAGTTTATCTGTTATGTTGGACAGGTTCAGAAATCACAACAGACCAGTAAACGGTCTCCACATCATCGTCAAGCCGAAAAGGATCCATAATCCTAACTTTGCAGTGTAAACTTAGGCCTGTGTCCAAGAATCAGCGAGTCAACAATTGAGATATTACTGTATCCTCAAGGCTTCTGAACAAGTTGATAATTACAGAGGTACAGCAGCTGGCACAATGTTGAACAATTCAGGGTCTCACAGCAGACGATGTCAGTTGTTGTTGTTGATTGAAGAGTTGATTAAAAGATACTTGTTTGGACAGGATTCACATCATGATGTTTTTTTTGTCGTGTTGTTGAAATGAATGCGTGTGAAAGTCTCTTTTCTCACGTTTTACTCCGGTGTTCATTTTCAACATTTGATTTTCAACCCAGAAAGCATCATCAGCATTCAGCTCAAAGTCCCAACATGTCAGTGATATAGCTGGCTGCAGCGTCTGGATGTTGTCCACACGTCGCCAAACTTGAAACGCATCTTATGGCCGTCCTCCTCTGACACATGTGACAAACAGCTTCTAAAAACACACATCTGTATGGAGCAGCCTTCTTCTGGTTTTTCTATTTGTGCCTCGTGTTGGTGTTTACTGTTGCGTTTAATGACAATTTGTCTTTTGTTGTTGTGCTAGTGAAGCCCTGGTGCAGTGCCTTGAGGTTCGCTCTATTATTTAGAGAACATTGTTGTTTTAGTAAAACAAACATCCCTAACAGCCTATAACTTCACCGTACAAAAAAGGCTGTTTTTTGAGCTTTATGCTTTTATACACAACTTTGTAAAAAAAAATAAAAAATTCTCCATCTTTATATTTGTGCTATACTGTGCATTTCTTCTTGTCTTCAATGGTTTGTAATGCGAGTCAGTAAAAACAGCAGGAAGGGTGTTCAGATCAACACACTATAAAAACAAGCCATGACAGCAGTGATATAACTCAGTGCTACAATGTGCGTGAGGAATGCCCCGTCATGTCAGTACATGAGCTCCAAGCAGCACCGTGACATCCTGTCTCTCTCTCTCTCTCTCTCCGCTACCCACACTCACCTACAAAGAAGGTGTAACCCTGCATAAAGTTATTCCTCAGTCAGGCTTACTTACACAAATGTATCAACACCTAATATGCATGAATCCTAAAGCCTCTTCTTGTATGCAGTAACATTAAATACAGCTAACTGACAAAGTCACCTCACCGAAATACCCCAATGCCCACATCCTGCTCATCATTTTCACACAAGACCGATGTGGTGACTTCATCGTGATACAAGAAGCACTTCAGCTGCTCCTGTGAGCACGCGAGTGACTAGGTTAAGTTAGAATCACACTGTGAGCTAACTGTGTCATGCTGTCAAGAACAATATTACTGCGCTGCACTGCTGAAATCGAACATGCCCGAGCCGAGGGAGCACGGGCAACATGCCAAAATAATGAGCTCAGGCTCCAGCAAACAGAGCAGTATGATTTATTGTGTATAGGCTCCTTCCAGCTATATTTTAAAAGCTGAAATTCATAATAATGCTTCATCAAAAAAAAAAAAAAAAAAGCTGGGACAGGACAGGAGTGGTGTGCTGTTTGCAGATGATTCTTACAGTGTTGAGACACATAAAACACTGGCGGTGAATTCCGAGCAGTTCACAGCTCCTGATTTAAAAAGGACAACCTGTTGAAGCCACAGGATGCACATAAAGTGAGATTTTTTTTTCAACTCTACAGAGAGACTGAGAAACAAGAAGACATTTTTCATACTAGAATAAGACAAGGCTCGTACTGAATAAAGCAGAAGCATTGTTCACTCAAAACTGAGAAAGAAGGGAAGTTGACCTTAAAGAATAATATGATCATGTTCCTCCAATCAAATTGTTTTGTCTTTAGAGCCGACACAACCAGCTGCACTGTGCTGTGACAGCGGTGAAAAAAAGATGTGAGAGTGTTTCATCAATGTATCGAACTGATGTTTGAATGAAATGGTCCACAGCTGCTTCGTCCGTACAGACATGTTTTATACAGCCATAACAATATAAATGAACTCAGGGTTAAACAGCATAGACTGCTTACATTGTTCAGGTCATAAAAGTGCACTCCACTCGTGCTTATTGTATTTCACACAGCGCTCACAGGCAGCTAAAGCAGCATGTGGTAATACTGCCCTCAGGAACAGTTTGGTAATTGTATATGGATTTAGGAAATGACCAACAATCATATCATACTATTCATTGAAGTAGGATCAACACTGTCTATAGCATGTTAAAAAAAGAATGAAGGAATGTTCAATTATTTGCAGCAGCGTGTTTAATAGTAAAAGGGAATCGTTATTAAAATACAGCAGACGTTGAAGCAATGACAAGGTCCGGTTTGAAAAGGACGACACTCTTCGGAAAGATTTTGCGCTCAAATCGAGGTCACCACATATTCTACAGACCAAAATCATTCCACCCGAATGACAAAAAAAAAAAAAAGAGAAGTAGTAAATGATAGAGTATGCTGGGTCAGACTTTAGCATTTAATAAGCTCAGTTAGTGGATTGCTGCAGGAGTTGAACAGCCTCTGTTCTTAAAAAGCTGTAATAAAAACTCTGTTTGTGCTATTTTCTTTGTATTTAGAGCTGGGCTGCATCTCCAAAAATAAATAATATAACTCACTTTTTCCCCTCACAGCGAGAGCCACGTCTCTGTGGGCAATAAGACACACATGACAAAGATGGCTGTGACCACAGTGAGTGGTATCTAATGCCTCTGTTTGTACGTCTGTCTCTCATTACGCTCGTTCTCTGCGGCTCATGTCTCTCGTCTTCATCTCTTTCTGTCCTGATGGATGCAGCTGTGCTCAAACATCTCCACAATCTCACTGTCAGCCTGTCTCTGTATCTTTAACATAATTACACATGTAACGTGACCTTTTCTGACTTCCATTTGTCAACTAATCCCTCTACATTCCACTTAATGTTAAACTATCATTTTAATACCGTCCTAAAGTTTGATCAGCTGGGATTGTCCCTTGTTTCCAGAGAGGCGAGGAAGGAGTTTCAGGTTAATTTGATGCTCCACTTACGCCGAGTTTGCCCTCTGCTGCATCTCCCTCCTTTATCCAATAATCTCACAAGGTGCACCCACTCCAATGATACTGCAGCCGGCCAGGCAAAAAAGGGGAACTCCGATGTGGAAAGCAGCGCAAAGTCAGCTCTGAATCCATGTAAGTCATGATGATGTGACCCTTCTTTCGCCCTGAAACAGTCATCTCCCGTTTCTACGCTCAGTGAGCAACATCCTTCCGAGTGAGATGAGCGGGAGGAGACGGAGATGAAGCCTGACAGCCCACATGCATTTAGGCGTCGTAACTAATTTAAGGAAAATTTAAGGATTATTTCTGGTTCCATTATCGCGGAGGTGCTGTCCTGAAGAAGTTGATCCGAGTCTGAAGCAATATCTGCCTCCCAGGAGTCTTTGCTTTCATCTCATCCTGCGCTGACTCTCTTTTTTTTTTTATCCTTCTCTCTTTCCTCTC
This sequence comes from Symphodus melops, assembly GCF_947650265.1. Classification (NCBI taxonomy): domain Eukaryota; kingdom Metazoa; phylum Chordata; class Actinopteri; order Labriformes; family Labridae; genus Symphodus; species Symphodus melops. Next base: position 40,148,252 of record NC_136691.1, on the reverse strand, counting down.
TCATAAAGCCTGGCATCAGGAGCGAGAGCGTGCTGCCTATTGGGTTTTTGAAGCAGTGGGACAGAAAGGAAAGGGAGTGGTCTCTCTGCAAACAGAAAACTGAGAGAATACACATTTATGTAATGCCAATGAACACTGACATTAAGACATGTATTCATCAGGGCTGGGCGATTTGACCTCAAATCAATATCACGATTAATTTAACATTTGACCTCGATTACGATTAATGAACAATTATTTTGTTTTAGTTTTTTTTTTTTTTTTTACTGTAAATTATGCTCCATTATAAAACTGAGATATTGCTTGTAGTGAAAGAGTGCATAGCTAACTATTTTTGTGGTTATTTTTATTGAATATTTGGAGCTGAAATCGAAGCATCATTTGAAAGGAAAACAACACAGTTTAGTTTTAACGTAGAAATTTACAGTACAAAATAAACTACTTGGATTTGTTGCTAACTGTTTTTACTCAGTGTTTACATTTGACTTCTTTACGTTTAGTGTCGTCTTTCCTAAGGACATTGCTTCAATGTTGTGGATTGGAAGTTTTGTCACATGACTCTGCCCTGAAAATAACTGAAATAATTGACATTAAACAATTAAAATCGATTAATTGTTCCGAATGTCCATTTCAATTGCTTGCCCAGGCATAGTATTCATTAAATCCATTCACAAACTTTTAATGCCGCTTCAACCATGATTATAGATTTTTCAACACATGATGACATGAACCTGATATTTTAATCCCAGCAACAAACAATTCTTTTAAGTAAACAATCGAACATCATAAATGTCAACACATTATGTGCACTTACCAAGCAGAGTTATGGAATCATATTTGAGTCATACAGTTTCCTCAATGGAAATAGAATAAATTAAAGATCTGCACAAGCCTGACAGCATCAGTTTTGCTTTGCACATGATGAACTGCCACAGACTGTTAACTCAGCCTCAGCAGGACAGTGACAGCACACGGGGTTCGACTTCAACTGTACAGATGGGAGAGATGATAAAGAGTCATCCATGCATCTCCAGCCTCGCTCAACCTGAACCTAAACCGAACATCATCATCATTTTAAAGGCCAGACAGACGCACACGGGGACCAAAGCACACATCTCTGCTTTCCTGTTGTGAATCAGCCACCCTGAAAAAACATCATTGCAGCAGTGAAAAAAGGCTTCACTGTCTAACCCATCCAATAACTATCAAACGTCCATATTTACACGACAGACAGCACAGAGTGCACCACAAGCTTCCTGCTGAGCTGCATCTCAACTTACAATGCTGTGACTCAACTTTGAAAGAAATACCCTTTCTATACTTGTGTAGGAACTGTAGAGCTTGAATCTTAGCTCCCACTCTTACTGTTTTCTCCACAAAGAAAGCCACCTTGTCCTTCGGCACATCTAACTAACTCATTCAATTAATAAAAACCTGGGTATTGTCGAACACGGCTGAAATGCTCCTGAGGATCCCGTTAAGGCCACAATGAGAGGCTCAGAAGTCTTGAAAACAGGATGCACAAGAGAAAAGGCAGGGCAGTGTGGGTATTGGAAGGGCATGACAGGACATTGCATAACACATTGAAAATGCGTGGAAACCATAAGCTTTGGCTTATCAATGCACAGCACCAAGCTTACACTACTAAAAGTGGAACTGGTATGTTAATCAAGCGTGCTAGTAAACCATGTGCATCCTTTGATAAATTAGTTAAGAGACACTGTTTCATAGTTTCTAGCCAACCAAGGTACTTTAATAATTTCAAAAATGTGTGGCAGGAAATGACAGGCTACATGTTAATTGGAAGGTTCATCAAGAGTGTGTAAGGACTGATCCAAATCATGAATAAACCTCTGCTTTCTTATGAAGTGCTGGAACATTTTAGCCCAAAGAACAATCTCCCTCAGGGAATAACCCAGTTCTGTCTTGTGCAATTTCTGACTTCCATTGTCTGTGCCACCCGTCACAAAGGGCAGTAAGGTAGCATGGATAGTCAATTCACGTTGCAGTTTCATATGGTTCCTTTAGCCAACAGCTAAATCTGGTAAACTCATTCAGATCGCCACTGATCTCCAAATCCAACTTTTTCTTTTCCCCTTTTACTCCTTCCTCCATCCACCCAGCTTCTTAGGGAAACCCTCTATGACTCAAAATCCTCACTAATCTTCGTGGAAACTCAAAATCAACGACCTGTTTCTCAACGTGCTGTTTGTTTAAGCTCAGGCACTGGGCTTCAGGTTTCTGACGGCAGCAGGAACGTGCACCGTTTTGCCACCTCACAACTCCACTTGCCTCATTGTTAGTGATCGTCACTGTGGAATTCTTACTGCGACGCTGCATCCATTGTTTATGAATGAAACATTTCTTTACAGAGGTGTGAATGAATGTGACTGTTATTTGCATGTCTGACACTTGCACTCCGCAGCTCTCGGCAAGAGTGCCAAGTTTAGTTTTCACAGTCACTGTGCAGCACGCAGTGGGACCTGTTCCAAAACTTGTGGAAGTTTTCCACCATCACTCTTCCTAGATGCACTTCACAGACTGCTAACATTACTCAAAGGAATACAAGAGGAGTCTTGGAGCCAAATTACAGAAGGCCTACGCGGCTAGCTGCACAGCTGAATGAGCAAAGTGAGATTCAGAATCATTCAGGGTAGTCAGCTGTGAATGTAACACTCATTTGTGCCAATCGGAGATTTGCCCCTGGCATATGCTATCCGGGGAACAGTAAGAGAATGTGCGTCATGAAAAACAAACGTGTGCATTTCTTATATTAGACATACAATGTCGGTTTACAAACACAATGTGACACAAGATAAGTTGATTTTATGACACAAGACGTAGCCATGACTTTATTGCCTCAAGGCCAGAGCTTTAGCAATAGTCATGACCGTGATGGATCTCGCCTGAATCCCTGTATTGGGATTAAACTTAATTTGCAGGATAGTACCTCAAGATGAGACCATGACCTCTCAGAAGATCCACTCATATCTGCCCCTGTCCATCACAGTGGATCAGTGGCACATCCCGAAGGAGGAACAGACACTCTACTTAACTGGGTCATCATTGCAGGGCAAAGGAAGCACCTTATATCTTGTCTGTTCTCAAGAGGCACCCACTTCCAGACGAGAGGATGAATGAATGACAGCTGAATGTCCGGATGTTAAAAGACCTCGTTACTGGCCTTACTTGCATTGCAAATGGCAGGTGTTGTTGTGAGCAAAACACACATGCATATATATACACGTGTGTATAATATACACGTGTGTATAATACACACATTTATTGATGGGTAAAATTAAAGTTAAATATTCTATCCAAGAATATAAGCTCTGAAAGAGAACATTTACACGAGCATATATTTACAGCTATACATCCTTTACTTTGATGTGATAAACGCCATATCTTGCCTCATCCACCTATTAGGGGAAGTCGCAGGCCAATAAAAAACAGAAACTGTACAGAAATGTGGTCCAGTTTTCCGGTGCATCGTCACCACTTCAAGCAATTCAGAAAACCACAAACATGAAATAGATTTTTTTTTAAAAGCTTAAGTTGTGCATGTGCCTTACACAACTTGGTTGTGTAAAGCAGGGCGAGCTTTAGAGAGTGATTCTATTTGACTCTCACCAGTGTGTAAAGTTGTGTGTTAGTGGATGTGGTAGAAAAACATTTGACAACAAGTCAGTCATTGTTAAACATGCAGGACCAAAGAAAATCAATGGCATTCATGCACAGGCGACAACTGTTCCGCTGCCTCACAGGCAACCCTGCAAGTTGATAAACTGAAATCTAAGTGCAAACCAATGAGGAAGTCAGTCTTCTCTTGGGAAAAATACTACTTCCACTGTCGTATTATATGAAAAACACATGACTCTACTTATAAATTAATCTAACTTTGGGTTGTTTGTACATTACCAGCAGCGCAGGCGAGGCTGCTGATATGCTGGCCTTCCCCTTCCTCTGTAATCTGACAGGGAGATACAGGATGGCTCCTAAAATAAAAGCTGAGTCCACACTCCAGTCACTTCCATATGAGAGCCAGAAATGACAAATCTCAGCAGCTCTCTAATGAGACTATAAAAAATGGGATGGCCGTATTTAGGCTATTCCAATACCAGTAACTCTGCATTAGGACATGTGCCTTTGTGCATGCTTCATACAAATGCCTATAATAAAGCATAGTAAAGTATGATTATTAATGTGTATTCAACCCAACAAGGTTGACACATAGCCTGCTATATGCTTGTTTGACTTTAATCACAATCAATGTTTCTGGCAGATAATTTCCATGAAGTCAGGAGACTGTGAATTGGCTATTAGCAGACAATTGTTCAGCAAAGGAGCAACATTACATTTGCCTTTAAATTAAACAAATACAAGGCACAGTGTTTCTAAAAATAATTAGGATACTATTAAGATGACATACAAGCTTTCATATGCGAGTATGTAAAACACTTCTTATTAAGGTCAGTTAAAGAAGACTTGATTACCTCTTTATGACAAATGTTTATAATGATAGGAAGTTAATAAGCTGTTCACATTTCAGTTGATTTACACAGAGAATGTATGGATGTATGCATACATGGCTATATCACCTTTTCTTAGACTAAACAAGTTATTTTGTGCAGAGCCCAAGATTCCTACATGTCCAAACTACAAACACTGACCTTCCCCTGGCCTGCAGTGAGCCCCAATCCTCTTCTGAATCGTCAACACTAAACAGATCTTCTCGTATTTATTTATTTATTTATAGTCAAGCTAATCCACTGACAGCTTTATGCACAAAAGCTTACTTAATTTTTAAACATGACCTGGGTCGTTTTGCTGTCATAGGACTGGAGTGTCTGGAATCCAAAATAATATTGGTAGTAATGTAATCTTTCTAAACCATTTGTTACACCCTTATAAATAAGATCTGGATCAAAATGAGTTGTTTAATATACAACTTTTACTTAATTAGATTGGTGAAGCCCCAAAAAGATGACTTCTTTTAAATATGTTCAAATTAACTCATCACTCAGTCTGTGCTGTGAACTCAAATCCTATGTTTAAACCCCTTCCCTCATAGAATAAGATGCACTTCAGTATGCTGAATATCCTAATAGTTGATCACTGTTCAATAAATTATTGATCAGTGAAACATATATTAGAACTGTCCTGTGGGACCTTCAAAAAAAAAAGTTACTTTATTTGATTGTTCAATCATATCATGAGTCAGTGGATCAACACAGTGTATCATGTTATATGATCAGAGTATGCCTGGTTCTTCCCCAAAAATTCAGCTTGATAACGCAAAAGAAAAACAAGTGTGTGTGTGTTATTAAATTGTGATAACTTCTTGTATCTGTAATTGTTTGATGACAGCTGTGTGACAAGTCACTAGTGACCATGCAGGAGTTCACACTAAGTCAAGTTCAGACCTCAAGTATTTGTCAGCAGGAAGGACGTGAACTCAACAAACACAGGATGATGTGAAACGTCGATATCTTGTGATTTGATTCATTTTTACAAGGTGTATACTCACTGGTTGGTGGGAGGCGCAGAGAGGGGGAATACCACCTCTTCTTCTTCGTATTCCGGTCCATCCTGCATGTCGCTCTCATCCATAGTGCCACTGAGCCCCCCACAACCTGGAGGAGGAGGGGGAGGCAGTGGTGGGAAGGCAGTGGGTCCATCCGGGCCTGTTGATGTGGGTGAAATCCGACTTACTGGACCTTCCGAAGTGGGAGAGCTGCAAACGCTGCCCACGGTCCCTGAGGTTGTTCCTTGGAAAACTGAGTGTCCACCTCCTGTTCCGCCACTCCCTGGAGCGGACAGCACTGGTCCGGTCACATCCCCACCAGCCCAGGGATATATCATACTCATGTCAGGAAGTGAGTCCGGAGAGGTGTTTGAATTTTGACGGAGGGCTGGTGCTTGTCCTTCTCCCAAGTCAGTCACACGCACCCTGCTTGGTTTAGGATAGTAGGGAAAAGGGGCCGTGTCCGGGCCTCCTCCGCCTGCCACCCCTGTCCCTGTGGTGACCGAGCCCGTATCCTCACTGCTGACCTCCGCAGCCATCATATTAAACTAATATATAGAGGGGGAAAAGTCCAGAAGGGAACCTGCCCTACCCCTCTGTTCTCACAACACTCCTTCAGTGTTTGGGCTCTGGGGAGACAACAACAAAAGTTTCTCCAAAACGCGTTTCGCTCGTCAGCTAGCGTTAGCCGCCAAGCTAACTTAGCTTATTCGGCTGCACTAGCGGGCGTTAGCTTTCCTCGCATAGAAAGCCCAGCTAACGCTAGCGTGAAGGCTAGCAGCTCCGAGACACTTGATGAGTGCTTGCTTGCTATGTCTTCATCGTTTCCTGAGTTAAAAAAAGTTAACAAAACATATTCTCGTGTAAACTAACTATAGTAACGTTTCAAAAAATAATATTTAATCACCAATATATCCTGTTTGTCTGCTCGGACTTTATCCACGGCACCAGGCGGACCACTTGTCGGTGAGTGTTGTTTTATTGTCACTGTTGTGTGTGACCCCCTTTCTTTTTTTCCAGTGTTGTTGTTTTTCTTTTCTTTACAGTTTCCAGCCGTCAAAAATACATCCCACAAGCGTTCCGGTGCTATCAACCAAGCTCCCAGAGTCGTATGTTGCGAACTATCGTAGGCAACAGTAGATTATTGTTACGCATGTAAGCTGAGTTCGTCTTTATTTCTAGGTTTCAGGGCTGCTGGTGGCTTGCCCGCTGCTGCACTTCTCTCTCTCTTTCTCTCTCTCTCTCTCCCACTGCTCTCTCCAGTCAGCGTGCAGACACAGCCAAGTGAACACAGAGCGGCACCGGCTCCATCCATGACATCTTCTATCGGTATTCGAGGATATGGGAAATAAGGCTTCAATCATAATTTCCTGCAGCTACTGAAATTACGGCGCATAATGTTTTATAGTGTTTGAAAATATCCTACAGAGCAAGTTGATTAGTAGTTGCATGCTGTGGGGTTTTTAATCATCACTTTGACACTCTGATTTTATGACAAAATGTCTACATTGTTTCCCAATAAATCTTATCTGCAAGCTTGATTTTAATTTTTGGACAGTGTGAGGAGTGGGAAAGTTGTCCAAGCAAGGTGTTTAAGATAGTTGTAATGTTTTAGGACATTGCATTAGACTTAGACTTAGACTAAACTTTATTGATCCTTTGGGATGACTCCCTCAGGAAATGTAGGTTCCAGCAGCATATACAATAAGAGTACAAAATAAAGATAAAAATGTAACACAAAATACAAAAAATGTATTGTAAGTAACAATATACAGAATAATATAGCATTAGGACAGGAACAACAAACAAAGCAATGAAACCAATATTTCCTTTTTAATAGATACATAATATATTTTTCATTAATGAATCATAGCCACAATTAAAAAAAACAAAAAAACAGACTGACTAAAGACTAAAATATGATAACATAATATTGCTTATTTGGCTGTTGTATCTGAACTAACCTATCTTGTTGACTTGGTTCAAAGGTTTTCCAAGAAGACAGATGTTATTGTCCAGAAGAAGTCTCCTTCAGCCAACATGTCTCCATGCTACTGAAGAAACACCCTGAATCTGAATGGGACTTCATACAGGTCAGTCTGCTCTCTTTCATTTCGCTCTCCATGTGTTGTTTCAATTGTCTGATTTGCTACATTAAATTGTAGGAGAATTGGTATTATCTTTATAAGCATTGCTTTTGAGTATATAGTTTATTTCTGATTGATTATGAATATCTATTTTGTTGTTGTTTGACAGAGCAACACTGGAATAATGCTGCAGAGATGAACAGTGACAAGCCATACGACAGTCATCTCTCCCCTCCACACACCCAGACTCTAGCAGTTCACACAGTGATGTTTGGGAAGGGGCAGTTACTCAAAAGAAATTTAAGAAATTGCATTTATTGCATGCTTTACATAGTTTAAAGCAGACTCTAATCTCTGCCTGTTTACTACTCAAAACCTTTTGAGCTGGAATCTTTGGATCACCTTACAGTTTGTTTATTTGTTGTGTTTGTTGTTTCAATTTGACAGTAGCAGCATTCATATCGACATTGCCCTTACAAATAACACTAACTTTATTTCAATCGTTCAAAAGTTTGTATTGCTTATTTTGTATATCACATTAAAGCAGATTTTAGGCAGTTGTGTGTAGTCTACAGAATAATGAAGTTGTTTTCTTAGTTGCACTGATATTATAAATCTTTAAAATGCAGAATTTAGTTATTTTATTATATATAGTGCATGCATTGTAAACTGTGATAAATTGAGCATCAAAGTTCTTTACAGTCACCGCGACCTCCGCCCTCCGCCCTCCCCGCCCTCCATCGTGGGTGTGGGAGGCAGGCGGGTTCAGTGAAGGTCGCCCAAAAAAAATCAGGGGGGTATGATCATTATTGCCACTATCATCCCTCGACTGGCTGACGTCTTTTATCCAGATCAAGACAAATGCTTGATATATTTGTGGCGTCTCTGCTGCCAGCTCTTTACCGGGATATCTACTTGATACTTTTGGTTAAAATTTTGTTAATTTGTTCGTGTTTTATTTGAATCTACTCAATTGAAACAGGTTAATCTTTCGTAACTGATTTCAGTTATATTAACTCAACTTTTAACAAGGTTAGATTTATTTAATAATAATGTGTGCAATATTTTGCCTCAATTTTATTGAGTAGTTAATGTGTATCTCTTTTACAGTGTAGAGACAGAACCTAGTGAGACGAAGTCATCCAACTGTAAGACAGAAGTTGGTCTCTTATTAAATCTCATTTGGACAAGCTTTAAATGCCCCTTTGAGATATTTATATGCTGTTCGCTGGCTGGAAAGTTGACTCGTGTGCTCGAGTGGGTCAGCCATGGGCTTACGTTGGCCAGATAGAGCTCATATAGTTTGGATTAGCAACAGCAGCAGTGATGCAGCTGCCATCAAATTTTTACCTCCACATCTTGGAGAATTTTTCAGGGTAAAAAAATATATGTCAAAGCAAGAGTAGATGTCTTTTCCACTTTGCTCAGCTCAGTTTTAATCTCTGTCTGAGTCATTTTCTCAATTTATAAATACTCGTTTTTTCTGTCCCCCCTCGTTGTTCCTGCTGTGATTTGACAGTCCTCCCCAGGTAGATGGATAGACAGAGCACAGCTCAATGACATCTGCTGTCAGCCTCCATCTGTGCATCCAAATCTTTGCTGATCTGCTGTGTTCTCTGATCTAATGTGAGTGACATCTAACCATTACTCCCTCCTCTCCTTCACTTTCCCTGTTGTCTCCTGACAAATGGATACTGACATCAGCATAACAGAAGTGCAGGAGGCATGGGTTTTATGAAACTACACTACCACTCAAGAGGAAGCACACCTCACATCCCAGTGGGTCACCCAGGAAGCTGATATCAGTGTTCACCGAAGCCCTGGCTGTGCCTAAGTCCTGTGACACAGAAGGTCAGTGAACTGTAAAACTGAAGACTCACATTGACTTGACATGTATCCATAAAAGCCACTCTGCTTGAAACGCAAAAATACTCAGATGTAAACATGCAAACAAACATGCATGAATCGACATAGTCAAGCATGCCTATGGAGAAAATAGAGTACTTATGTGGGCACTTGAGGATGCACAACAACCTGTTTTTCCCCACCACTTTAACTGTATGGCCACGCTTTTGACTTAATTGCCAAACTTGTCCTCAAGTGGCCTTCTATGGTGGTCTGATCTTCTGTGTGGCAGTGTGACTGAGTCCTGTGAATCCTCTTATACTGAGTACAATGAGAGTACACACACAATTCTTCTTCACACCTGCTGGGAGGTGCAGTATCCACTTTCTAGCCTGTTTTGCGAAAGCCTTGCAGAGTGTTAAAAAAGAGAATAACCGGAAAGGTTAAATCATTGAGTTTAAAACCTTGCCTGCACATTATCTCATCTATATTATGTAAGCCCTCATGTACTTGCATCTTTTTTTGTTTTGTTTTCTCTGCATGTGAGTTATTTGAGGGCTTCAAGATGAATGTGTGAATACGATTGGCAGGGCCGCTCCACTCTGCTGTTCTGCTTTGTTTCACCATAACCGCTGTGTCAGATCTAAGCATGGACACTGATTTGAGGAACACGGGAACTGGACTGGGTGTCAACTGAGGGCTGTCATCCATATTCATTTTAATCTTCTATCTATGTTCTTATCATAACACTTCATTACCTTCAAACAGCCCCTGGTAAGATCTCTAACCCTGTATGCCTTTAAAGCCAAATGTTTTTTTTTTATTTGCTGACGCATCTCATGTGATGTGAAACAGCATCATTATTATTTCTCTTGTAACACAAGCCTCCTTGTCATGATAGCTGTTGATGACAGAGTGATGTGGAAAGGTTTTTTGTAGCAACTAAAGTGTGTGTGTGTGTCAAACCTTTCATCCGGTATTGTTAGCCTATACAAGGGAAACGTCAATACATCAGAAAGAAAATGAAACAGCAGTGAGTGTGACAGGCTAATACGAGCACATGGACTTCCTTTCTCAGGCTGTGACACATACATAAGCATACAAACCTTCTCTAGCTAAATTACATGAGGTGGAGCACACACATTATCCCATATGTTCTTCTGCCTCCTGTCTCCTTAGTTTAATCAGACTTGTAGACACACCAGACCCTGTGTGAATAAATAACAAGTTGAACATAAAAGTTTAAAACAGGAAGTGTGTAACGCATGGGTGGATAGCGTGAGCAAAGGTCCTCAGGACTGGTGGGCTCAGACATTTATGGGATTTATGAAACCATCCCATGCCATGTCAAATGTTAATCAAATGCTTAAAGTTTAATGTTATATGTGAATTTCAAGATGTGGCATCAAACTTTAAGATATCCTCTTTTAAAATAAAACTCCAACCAGCATGCATCTGATATAGGTCCCAGACACTGCCATGACGTACCCACTCACCTTAAAATGTATTATATGCATGAGAGCTGCATAGATATACTCATGCAATCCTATAACAAAGTGCACTATTGTGAGTTATGTTTGGGAATATACTTTCTATAATGTAAAAATTTCTATAATATAAAACCATGATATTGTTGGATGTAGCTTTCAGTTGCATGTTCTAGATTTTACTTTTTTCTGTTTAATATACAAAGAATTAACATGACTGCAGACACCCTTTGCATAAGATTGGTTTTATGCTGCGTGTAACTGAACAAGCTGCTTTTTCTTGTCTCTCTGTGCATGAGGTGACATTTCATCCAGTTTTGTGGTGAATATAAAGCAGAGAGCCTGAAACAGAAAGGGTTTATATGCGCTATATCTGTGTCTGGGTGTGCAGCCGGACTTGCATTGGTTTCCCTGTCTGCACACTTGTCTTGCAATATTCTAATTGATGCTGGATGAGACTTTCGCTGGCGTTGCCTCAATGTGTGCAATATGTGCCCAGCCTGGCCCCGTTGTGTCACTGAGCTGCTAATGTGTTTAGTGGGCTATGACACAGTCTGCTGCTCTGAACCTCCTGTAGTCTCCCACAGGAAGTTGGAGAATGGAGCCAGTTGGGAGGCTGCTGTGGGGCTTTATTTGTGGATAATTGCAGGTTGTTTATATATGTGGAGGGGTAGGTACACACATTTAATTATTGCATCTGCATAATTACAAAACAGGGTGCTATTATAGATGAATTTGATGGATAAATACTGCAGAAGACAGATTCCTTAGCGTTGTAATTTATATTTTATGTAACAATAGGCACTGGAAGCCTTTTCTTCTTGATAATATTGGTGACAGCGTGAGTGAGAAACAATCTGACCAGAAAAGGTCTCCATACTTCCACTGTGGTTTAGGGGGCTGTTTTTCACTTTCCTTCTTCAGAGGGGCAAGCGGGGGAGTTTGCAGCTGCCACTTCGAATGCACATATGGGCAGAGTGGTGGTGTGATGGGGGTGGGGACAGAGCACATGGTCCTCTCAGTCACACTTTTGTGGTGGTAATAAATGGGCAGCTCCGTGCAATGCACAACTTTTGTATTCTTCATATGGCGACAACTTCGAAAAAAGAGACTGAGTAGGAGTAGAATGAGCAATGTGATAAACTCAGCTTTAGGCTAGAGAGATGGATTATCATGCAAATTTTGTAATATTATCCTCCTCATGAACATGCAGACATTTGATGTAAATACTGTAAAAAACCTAATATGTTCCATATTTACATAATAACTGTCAAGCTCATCTCAGCATTTTTGCACGACTCAATACTGCACTATTGTCTTATTTAGCCATGTGTATATTAGTCTTTGCTTATTTATGTTTTTATTTAATGTTTTACTTTTATACACTGAGAGCACATTTCACAGAAGCCAAATTCCTTGTGCCTTTAGGCATACTATACGTGGCCAATGAAGCTGATTCTGATGGATTACAGCATGATCAGAAGAGAGCTATCTGAATCTCTTATTGTTTCTAATAATAAAGACAACTTTACACACCACTGGAGCGCTGAGCTGCACACAGATGTTTGTGTTTTTTGGACATGTTTTGTGACTTATTTTGGAGAACTTGATTCAAGTTGTCCCAACTTTATTTCCTGATTGTCATTTAAATAAAGAAAGAGAGTTAACTAAGAAGCGTCAGTTCTTGCGTCTCATTTTTGTTTTCAGACCTGACTATTTCATTATCAACCTTGCTGTTAATGCGTTATTTGGCATCATTACAACAAATAGACAGATACTACAATAATGTAAAAAAGAGGTACACTCAGCAACCATTGTGATGATTGAGTAAATTAGTAGTTTGCATCTAAATTCTGCATTCGAGTGCCTTGTCATATTGTTTTTTAAAGGATGCTTGTCCATCCAGATGGGCTCTGCAGGGAATTAAGAGCACTCAGGCACAAGCTGAAAGACAACTGATACTCCACAGACAGACTACTATTACATCTAATGGACTGCATCAATAAGAGAAAGCTACATTCAGCCTGAGGTTACAAAAAAAGATTTTACAGATTCAAGTTAATAAGCCTAATTCACTTGGCGGCCATTCAGATATATGATGCTCACAACTTCCCATTTTATATGACAAGCCAATTTCCCTTGTTCTGCAGGATTAATATTTGAAGATAAAAGGCCGGGAATATAAAAGAGGCTGAGTGAAGGATGAAGACCTTCTACTATATGAAAATGCACTACGTGGCTCAGCGCCCGTGTTGGAGGTTGATGATCTGATGATATCACTCAGGCACTGACAATCTGGGCGGTTCCTTTTCCAGTCTGGTGCGACCATGAGATATGGACAGCAGCTCCCTGGTGGCCAGTGAAATGGGTTTGTCATCAGAGGCACAACCTGTAAAAAGTTACTTACAAATATCAGACTCGTAAAATGCACGTTGTTTGAACCTGTGTGCCTTTGAGAGAAGGAGAAAGCCATTAAATTTTACACAAGCAAACAGTTCCAAAAGAATCCACACATGGGTTAATCCATGTCCCATTAAATGTTGTTATAAACACACAACTTGAATTAAAGAGGATAAATATCTCTTGCATATTCATCCATCAAAATGTATCAGGGTTGATGACCTCAATACCAATCAATGAAATTATATCACCTCACTTAAACAGGAAGAGTATTGCCAGCAGCTACTGTGCTTTGGTTTGCTGCATCAGATGATGAGTCACAGCCCAAATGTGGTTATCCCATCCATCTATACGGACACTCAGGCTGACACCAGAAGCTACTCACTGCTTTCCAGCCTATTTGTGCAACAGCTGAGACACAGCAGAGTGTCTCCTGAATGCATAACGTCATTTTCACACCTATATTTTTAATGCACTACCGCAAATGAAAACATCTCTGGAAAGATTGTTCTATTTGCCACCTCTTAATTTTCTCTGATTAAAACCTCATTCAAAGATAATTTCCAGGATCCTTTTTTTTGTTGCTTTTTTTCTGCTCATATCTCCATCTCCGTATGTCTTTGTGTCCCTTCCTCACCTCTCTCCAGCCCCTCAGGCCATGGCGACGTGCGTTGCAATCTGCTGCCGGTCCCGGTGCTCAGCTGTCTCCCTTAGGCCTCACCATCGCCCTCCACCCTCCCCATGTGCTTTTAGGTCCCTCTGTTTAATTCATGAGCTTCCTGTGGCTCCTGTCATGTCTCATCTGGGCCACAGGAAGGCAGAGTGTAAATAATGGAACATCCCCAAAGACATGTTCAATGCTGACTGTCACAGCAGCGCACCATGTGCTCCCACGGTGAGGACAGGACAACAGTCTGTGCTCTGCGCCTCTTAAACGCATGTGTTGTGCTTATAACGTGATTTAGACACATATGGTGAACAGAACATGCAGATACATTAGGGCTGCTGGCACACGTAATGTGCTATGTTTCTCCTCTCAGATTTATTTATACCGTGCACTTTTCCAATGGGCCACATGAACGCAAAAAAATATATTTATCCAACATACTTAACATTCTCCTAATGCTACTATTGTTAACACTGACCACCTCTGGGCATTATTCGCAGCAGAAGTGGTTCCCAAGCAACATCCCATCAGCGATCTTCTGTTGAATCCTTCCTTAACCCCCATAACAGGATACTCTGATCAATACTGTTGTGAGACAAAATAAGAAATCAGGGCAGCGGTATAGGGAAGTGAGGCCCTCACTTAATTCTCACAGGGCTGGAAAAGTCTTTAAAATGATCTGTTTCATAAGCTCAGTTGAGCAAATCCTCAAACACAACACAGATGTCTTTGTCTTACTCAAATATGTAGCTTTAGGTTATTTGTTCTGTGTACATTAATAAGGAATGGATCAGCATGAATAGAATAGTAAAGCTCCTGGAGCTAAACATAGTGTCTCTGTAATTTGCCTTCTCTGCAGCATCATCCCTCACTCTGCAGGATCTGTCTTTTATCGATGTTCAGGGCGTCAGGCACTTTTATTACTGGCTATAAATTGAGCCTGAATTGAAAAGAGAGTTGAAGGCTCTGATACAAAAACTGAATCAGCTGTTGCGTTAAAAATCAACTGAATCTGCCTTGAATCCAAGCTGATAGCTTTTTTTCCCCCCTCAGTATGATGGAGAAAACTACAGAGCCTTTACATATGTTCAGGGGCTGGATGCTCCATACACATGGAAAGTGTGCGCATGAGTTTGCATGTTTTCAGTATTGCTTACAGATTCTATGCAGACCATAGTATACTGATACCCGGTCTGTAATGTACTGAGGCATTCAAAACAATTAAAGGTTTTCTACAGAGCTGAAATTAATTAAGAGTAGTGTGTAAATAGGTTTCCATTTCAATGTTGTAGAGGCGATGGCAGTAGGTCTCACCGACACATCACATCTCTAAGGGATAACAATGTGGTAACACAGCATGTCTTTATTGATCTGTTTTATGTACAACAAATCCTCTACTTAGGCTCACTGCGTTTTACAATCACCTGTGTAACCCCCCACTGCTCAACACTGAGGTGTGTTTTGTTTTATTCTGCTTGATCTGTTCCCCTGTGGCTGTTTGCAGCCCATTTGTAACATACATAGTAGATTGTGTGTGTGTGTGTGTGTGTGTGTGTGTGTGTAGGTGTGTGTGTGTGTGTGTGTGTGTGTGTGTGTGTGTGTGTCTGTGCGTACACAGAACATGTGTTTATGTGTGAATGTGCCTGTTTACGCCCCTCTTTCCTCAGCAACTATATGTTACTGAATTTGTACGATTATTTTTTGTTTCTTTTTAAGATATTATTTTATTGACATATTTCAACACATACTGTATATCCAAACACATTTCAAAACCTCAAAACAAGCTTAAAGATAAACACACATGTTATGTTATGTATGACCCATTTTACACATAAAACATAAACATACATACATTTTGCTGCTTTAAAGTCCAGACGAAACAAAACCTCATCATTGATAAGACATGCAACCAATCACCGGACAGAAGCCAGGGCATAATTGGAGGGTTAACTTTGACCAAGCTATTTTATTGGTCAAAAAATGTGTAAGTGTCTCTAAGAGCAGGATGAGTCAGACCTTTAAAACATTTTATGGGAAGAGAAAATTAATTTATTTTGATGTAAAATACTCAGTTAATGCTAAATTGAAATGTATGTGGCAGAAAAATGAACACTGGATCAAAACGGAGGACTTTGAACATGTTTGCCCAATTCCGGAAAAAAGGGAGGGCCACTTCTTCCTTATTTACAAATTAGGCGCATTAAACAGGACGATTTTAAGGATATAAATTATATAAACATTATTGTTATTTTTACACCTAAACCATGTTCATTGAACCTTAAAAAAGAGCTGATGAGGCATTAAGCCAATGCCAAAAAAAATAAGGGTTGAATTATTATATTTAATAATAATTTTATAATTAGCTATAATTTAGAAGAAAGTACATGAATGAATTAAAACAAGAACAATGATTTTCTGCAATAAGACAAAGTTCCTTTCTTACACTATTGCCTAAAATTTTCAAAGCTGCAGTGGCAGGAAATAGGAGGGGAGGAGGGCGCTTGATGAAGGGACCTCTGCATGCCAAGAGATGCCGTTTACACAGCAGGTTTTAAAGTTATGACGGTAGCTGCTAATAAACTCACACACTGACTTTCCCATCTGGCTGTTACAATGTGTTTGATTCCCTCAGCTGTGTTGGCACTCCACTTTCCTCGTGAAGCTCTCGATATCATTTAGCAGCTCAATAAGGAGCAAATGATCCTAGCTGAAAAAAACAGCATTGAATCATGAATAACGCAAAACAAATTTAGACTATGTAAATGATTGCATTCTTAATCAGCGGAATACGAGGAGAAAGGAGAGTGTCTGCTATGTGTGCATAATCCCCTTTTAGAATGGATGCCATAGAAAGTGTGTTACTTACAATGTGATGGAGTGGGGTCCCAAGAAAGCACCTCTCAGCCTAGAGTAACACTGTAGGAGGCTTTGTTATGTTTAAAGTGGTGTGGAGCGATAGTGGATTAGACACCACTGTGAAAAATAAGGACACTGCAGGTGGGGGGAATCTAGGACAAGCCATTAAAAGAGAGAAATTCATCTTCTGCACTTAACCCATGTGTTCCTGAGAAAACAGGCCAAAAATATATTCTCTTTTCTTCATCGAAAGCTACTTTTTCAGCTACTCTTTTCATTTTTCCACTTGCACTTACAAGTTATTCTTCTAACCCGAATTGAAATGTCTACTCACTCCAGAGATTTACACATAAGTGTTGAAGTTTGACTGCTCCGGTGCCTATTTTAACATTTTATTTTTAAAGACATATACAAGGGTTTATTTAAACCAAGGCTAGTAGCTGATCGTACAGCCTCTGTTGCACTCATGTAATGATCCTGATGCTGATGTGGAGACCCAGTTTAACTGGAAAAGGCCTGCAGCAATGAGCTTGTATTTTCACCGGGGCTAGTTTTCCAAGAAACCTCCTTAAAACAGGGGCAGGCAGGAGTTTCGCTCGAGGGTTAAACTTGTTCTGCAATCATTTAAACATTACTTCCCCCCCTGATTTTACAAGCTAATGTTCTTAGCCCCCTCCCCCCCCCCCCCCTTGACAAAGACACATGCAGGAAAATACACACCCAAAACCTCTGAGCTGCAGCTGCACATTTGCTGTACATCCTCTCTGTACAGAATTTGTTCAAGCACCTCTTGTTTAGAAGTCTTGTAGTGCTGCATTTTTAGCACATAAAATTATAGTTGTTCTCCAGGCACACCTTGCAAAACTGTAGAGATCAAAAGCAAGAGATCAGAACACTGTAAAGAACTGCTCCCTACAGGTTTCAGTCGTGTGTTTTATGCATGACTGAATAGTAGAGGAGTTCTTTTTTTTTGTCTTCAAAGGGGATGAGGGCTGGCTTCCGGATCAGCAGGTATGGTTTTATCATTACTGGCTAGACAGGAACTATTTTTATCCGTCCTTTCACTCACTTCTAAAAACACCGAAGACATGCACAGAGACACTGACTGCAGCAGTCAAAAGAGGAAGTTTTTTTTTTTTGTTTGCTGTTCATTCAGCTTCATTTTCTTAAACAATGGCAGCTCATGAATTCAAAATACAGTGCTGTGTAAAAACACAGACAGTATTTTTCAGTGTGTTAACTGATATACTTTTCTCAGTGCAATTATGGCATCATAAAATAAAGTCATAGATCTTAATCTGCATTTAAAACTAGTCCTTTATTTGTGTGCCTGCAAACCCAGGCTAACTAGTCCTGTTCTGTTCTGCTTCCATCTGCCTCTTGATTTGTCTTTCTTACTGTCTTTCCTCATGTCGACCTACCAATGCCTGCAGCATCCAAAAGCCTCTTTATTAGGACCATAATGAGAAGTAAAGCTCTGCATTCAATGTTTCTGTGCCCCAGGTGCCTGTAGCATTTCTGAGCTTAGTTTCATGTCCCATCCCATTCTGAGTGGCTGATTAAAGAGCATGAGGCACAATTCAAAAACAGCAGTTCTAGGAGGACCGGGCCTGATATGTCCTGCACACTTCTGTTTAAAGTTATTTCTTGGGGTATGATTGCTTTTGCTTAACAGAAAAACTGAAGAGAGACAAGAAAATGCTGGGAAGAGGGAGTGGGGGACGACATACAGCAAAGGGCTATAAGGTCTGATTTGAGTCCAGGCCCGCTGGGATGAGGACTATTAGTCTCAGTACATAGCTGTGAAGCTATTTGGTGCCCTTACACACTGATATTTAAACTTAGATGTAAAGAGTAGATGTTTGGGAAGAGATATTATTGTCTGAAATAGATAACCAACTTTGAATTCATAAATACAGGTTGAAAAGACACTGCTTCTGATTGGCTCCACTAACATATAACATTATTTTTGTAACACTTTCAATAAATCTTCCAGAAATGTATAGTGACTTGCTGGCCCTCTTTATGGGTTGAACGCCAGTATATAGTGGGAAAAGTGTGGGTAAAGCCCCCTCTCCTGGCCAGAGTGATGTGCAAGACTAAAACAAGAGATGTTCTGTATAAATAAGACAGAGGAAGAATTTACGCTAAATTCTAAGAAGAATATCCAAAAGCAATAATGTACAATTGCCTTTCATTTTTAAATGGTTATGTGTGACTGTTTCCTCACAATGTTGATGAGACTCATCGAGTGAGAACAACACCAAAAGTCACAGCGTGTCTGTGTGAGGCACACACACATACTGTACACTCACACACACACACACACAACACACTGTCATGTGTTAATGGTCTGACATAGAGATGAGAATGTTTGGCAGAAGAGGCAACCACACACAGGATTTCTTCACACAATCACGTGCTTAGGCTTTCTATTAGTGGACCTTTTCACACTGAACAGTAGATGGCACTGCAACACAAAGCTGATGCAGGTGTGCTTCTTTTCTCTATGAAAAAAAGGAATGAAAATACATCACCATTATGAGACATGTCAGGCACACATTTCCTTCGAAACAATAGGAAGCAGATTTGTGAGCATATAAGCTGTGCACTAATAGGAAATGAGGTTACAAGAAAATATAGAACGTCAGCATAAATTTGACCTTCATTTGCCATATGTTCATGAAAAATATTCAACTTTAAAGAATAATGTTAATATTTTGGCCATCTATTTTCCATACCCAGTAATATGGGATATCAAAACTCTGAATAAGGAAATCCATTAGTGATACATCCGCTCTACCAACATATATGCAGACAGCATACTCAGGAGTGTTGTTTTCATATCTGGGAACAGTGAGAAGTAAAGGACGGAAATTACGAGCTCTGTGTTTGGCTCACGCAGCCATGAGTTCCCCATTGCCTGCTTCATGCAGCTGTAAATAACAGTAATTGTACAAAAGCTTAATTAAATGACATAAATCCTGTTTACGATGTCAGGGCTTTGCTGGGCCACTGAATCGTACAGGAAACAGGGCTGGGTTGTGCATGTTTGTGTGTCTGTGTGTACAGTTTCTCCCTCCTCCACTGTTTCATATCCATTCTTTCCTTTTTTCAGATACACAAAGACACAATCTATGCTACACACTATACACAAAACACAGAGCATAAAGTCACCCCTCTTTTTTTTATTGTGGCTCCAGCTAACGTCACTTTAACTTTAACTTCGGACATTCACAGCAATAATTCATCTGTTTCATTAGCTGAGTGTGTTGGTGTGGGTGGACGCGAAGGTGTGGCTATCTGACTGCCACTCAGACAGGGAGGGATACTTCTCTGGTATTCCACACTATGGACACACTCAGACGTCTCGGCCCAGCATCCACGACCCTGAGGCCTGATGAGAGGATATTTAATTATCACACAGACAAGGACGTCTCCAGTTTAAAGTACACGCAAATATATTTATGGAAGGTCAAACAGAGTTCAAAGCAGTGTCCGCATACCTCTCATAAAACTCACAATATAAAGGCTCACCACTTAGCCAATCACATTGCATTCATTTGTCCCTATGCAGAATGTACTGGGGCTTCGTGTCCACCATGACTCCATCTCTCCGTCTCAGCGCTTTCCTCCAGCGAGCACAATCCCGTATGATTGATTGATATTAGATTGAACTGACTGCCTGTTGTTTCAGCACCATTGACTTCAGCAAGTCTTGCAGTCGAAGATTACAACTCTGATTGCATTTCAATATTTAATGGAAAGAGCCAGAATCTCCAAAGTTTTTTTGTGCAGGGTTCACGAGGAGTGTTTTGAGCCATTAGCGCACTTCAGAAAGACAAATCGGTTGCATTACCCATTCCCTAATGTTAATTTATTATTTGTAATAATAAAGTGGCATGTATTTGTGCTCCCCTGAAATTGATTATGTTGTACAGTATAGCGTACTTGGAGGATGATGCTATTTTTTACAGGCTCATAAGTCATTTGAGTCTTTGTGGCAGTTATTAATTTGTCTTTATGACAAGGTTTTGTTTCTGCTCCTCTTGGATTCAGTGGAATGTGCAGTTGCACATGAATCCACTATGTATGTGCCTCATACTCAGTCAGCTGTGGACCATTAAACCAGGATTCAGGCCATAACAGATATTGAATGAATGTACATGGGAGCAAGGATGGTTAGAGATGATGCATTAGAAGCAAATAGGTGAACACTTTGGAGTCTAGACCACAGCATCCATCACATGAGAAAGTGATGCTTTTTATTTTTTTAATGAGTGTTATTGGTTACGATAGAAAAAACATGTTTGCCATCATACTAATACTACAAATTAAGAGAAAAATATTTATGCAACTAAGAAGTTTCCCAGCCACCAACAACCCTACCTCCTGTTGACTATTCTCAGACATTATCGGCCATATTGTCCTGCACATACAATGACTGTATTGATCAGTGTAGATGTGTATTAAGGTCACATCAAACCTATTTCACTGCATTATATTACTTGAGTTGAGTTTAAACGACTGTTACAAACAGGGAGGACTCTGACTGTCCCCCCTGTCCCAAAACGTTCAGGGCTATTGCAGTCCAGTTCATCAAAATACATTTCCTGGCCAATAACAGGGGCCTGATTTGTCATGGCCCCTAAAATGCAACTGGCAAAGTAGCGCCCTTTTGGGGAAAGGCTGACAATGAAAGAGCCCAAGCATCTCTTTATCCTCAGAAGTAAAAAAAACAAAAAAACTTGACTGTTACTTGTAAAGGTGGACCTAAATGTCTAAATTCAGCCAAGCATCCTCAATATAGAGCGAGTACAAATCAGGAAAGAGTAAAAGTCAAAAGAAAAAGGGGGGTATGCTGCCTGTACGCATCTAAAAAATCACAACTGTGAGGATGGATTTATAAAATGTAACATTAAAATACTGCCAAACACCAAGGATACACAGGATATATACAATAAGACACTGTTTTAAATATTACAGTCACATACTGATGAGCATGCAGGGGAAGTGAATTAAGCAATTCAGAGAAGAACCTAAATCATTTTTACGGTAACGTAGCACATGAATAATTCACTTTCAGAAAGAGTTCTGTTCCTACCAATACATCCTGGGCTTTCTCCCCGGCAGAATAAAGTGAAGCATCCCATAATTGCTCAGGGCATGAAGTAGTACTTAAAGCCCAGAAACATGTAGATCAGAGTGCAGTGCACACTTCGGTGACAAGTCCCACCAGTAACTAGTCCATCATGCTAACCTCTTTATAGCAGCAGAGGAAAAAAAAAAGTTAAGGGCCTGTAATGCAAAAACACTGCTTTCCCATGACTGCATGTACTGTATGGTAAAAAAAAAAAAAGTCAAGAGAAGAGGTTTTGAATCAAAGGAAGAGGAATTATAGCACTATTTGGGAATTAATGAAGTGGAAAAGTGTTCAGTGTTAAAGAGCTGGAGCTGCAGCTTAAAGCACCGCAGGGAGATTTTGCACCTTTGGGACAATTATTTGAGCTTCCACGGCACCATTTTTGTATTTAGTTTTCCAATTTGAGACAAACCAAAGCTCAAAGACTGAGCGATCAGACAACAAGTACACATGTACACACACACAAGTAGTGAACTCCAAACAAGTGCTAAAACCTCCATCTTTGAGACTTATCTTCCTCTGCAATATGTTTCAAGAATCCTTCTCCGCAGTGAAAATATAAACCCGCCCCTCCCCCATCTATGGATTATTACTGTATGTGGCCATTCTCTCAAAGGTCAAGAGAAGCGATTCGTCTTTCCACCGCTCTATACTGTCTCTCGCTTGAAATCCCAGTGGTGTCTGGGAAGAGAAGATACAGCAGTCTGTCTCCTTCCATTCCAAAACTCCCATTCCCCCGTCCCCATATTCTTCATCAATCCCTCCTCTCTCTCCGACACTCCTTCAATCGGTCATTTCCTCAATCAGTTGTGAAAATCATTCAATCCATCATATGATGCCTTGACTTTGAATAGGGTACAGCTGCAACTGTAAGCATCATGTAGCTGCATTCTTCAGTTTTTATTTGTTCCAGGTTAAGGCAGATGGCTGTCCACCAGTGATTCTGGTTCTCCTTCCGGTTTCTACCTTTTAACAGTATTTTTTTTTTCCTAGTCCCTGCTCCACAGCGCATGCTCATTGGTTGATTGATGTTGCTTCTCTGTCAATAATATTATTACACCCCTTACGACTTGTAAGAAATGTCTCTTTAGATACCCTTGTTGTGATCTCCCATCTGTGTGATCGAAATAATTAAGCAAACCTAAATCAGTGCCTGAAAAACCTTGGCATACAAGCACTTACACATTATTTTTTCATTATATCAAAAGATGACTTATTTTCTTTCTCTCCCAGTCCTCTACGAGTTTTACTGCAGCTGGTGATTTGGATTTTTACTCAGAACATCCAGACTTCTCAAATTCCCTGTTGCTCCTTCTCCCCGCCTCGCTCACAGATGGCTGCTGAGGAGGCTCCAGGGATGCCGGGTTTGTTTGGACTGAATGGCTCGATACTCAACCATAAAATGTATTTACAAAACACTAACAGACTTTGCATTGTGTTGCTGATTTGCTGTTCTCGTGTCTAACCCCTTCAGTAGCCTTCACTGAGAAAGGCAGGAATTTGTATCATGAATTTGTTGTTTGCATTGTTGTACCATAGTTGGGTTAACTTCATAAGTAACACCTGCAATTATTAAACTCTCCCTTTACAGATTGCAACTAGCATAATTTGATAACCAGGCAGGTTAAAATTATGACTTTTAAGGAGGTCCAGCCCACGTTTTCCCACATTTATGTGTCCATTAATACATGGATTATTAATCAAACCTGTTCCATGTGAGTGACTCATTAAAAAGCAGTCAGAGGTTAAACAAAGTGATGGAGGCCATAGTTTAATTAGACCATCTTTTTTTTCGCTCTGTAAGGCAGGCCATTCACCCTTAATTTAAAAAGACCTTTTGAGGGGTCTCAGTAAGGAAAATGAATTAATGAACCATTAGCTCCTGAAAGTGGGGATCCAGTGTGTTGGAATCTCAATAAAGTTAAAGTAACAAAACAGAGAAATGAATGTGGTGTCCACATTTTCATTGCCATTTACACTTCTTCAATAACGCAGATTCCATTAAACTTAAGTACAAATGCATTAATTTCGCCTGGCAGGGAGCTTTGTGACAATAGTTCAGCCTGTGAGTAGAGATTTAAGTTAGGTGTCATAAATGCCCATTTTATACTGCTCAACAACAGCGGCTGCAAATGCAATTAACTTCCAAGAAAAGACACTGAGAACAAAGAGGCCCCAGAACAAAATCACATTCAAAGTCAAAGAACTACACTTAATTGTGTTAGTCGACTTTGAAGGTGGGAGGAACTCAATTTGAAACTTTAAAAGAGCGTAGCTGTGTTGAATTAAGCATACATACTTGCTCAATTTCTCCCCTGTGAAAATTACACCAAAGTAATGAAATATTATGATATAGCCACAGGGAAGGCTTTTCGAGGATAGATGAAAACATTGTTGAGAATAAGGGTGCTCGATGATGTGATGACACTGCATCAAGATATTACCCCTCAGAATGCCATCTTTAAGAGCTTATGGAGATAGGTTAGATCTTTGCGAGAGGTGATGAAACAGAGGGGAAATTTCAATGTAACACAATTCTGTGAGTTAAACAAAAACTCTCCAACTTTCCCAAACCACTTTATCACCTGTACATTCGAAGGTTACCATCATCTCCATGAATTCTTGGAGATATTTTCTTTTTCTTGTACCCCTCCACCTTCTTTGTTTTGAATATTTCTCTTTTTCACCGCTTGAGAAAATGCACCTCTGAAGAAAAAGCTCTGGAGTCTCGGAGCTCCCCAGGAGCCGAGGGGCTACATGTTCTATTCAGAGTTACTTCTTTTTTTTTTTAAACAAAGTTTGAAAAGAAATCTGCCTGTCGTCAGTTTTGGATTCTTAAACCAAAGTCGGAAAGATGTGTCAGAGATGGTTGGATGCAGGGTGAGATATTGGGGGAGAGAGAAAGAGACAGAGACAGCAGGTGGGAATATTTCTAAGTTGCTGCGGCAAAACTGCCGTTAGACTGAATTTGAGAACTTTGGATGTGCCTCAGCATCGTCCACTGCTGCTTCTTGGGGTTGAAACTGAGCTCTGAAATTTCCTTTGCATAATGGAGAGTCCCTGACTTCCTGAAGAGAGTCAAGTGAGCAATTGTTTGGACTGGTTCTATGTAACGGCTTTGGAAAAGAAAGAGCCGCGTGTCACATTTTAAAGCATTTCCCATCATGTCTACTCCTCTAGAGTGGCAGACAGGGATTTTCTGGCCCAACTTCCCCAACTAATAAGGTGCATGAAGAGTGAAAGGCTTGAAGAGGTCAAAATACTCCAGCAATACTCGAAGAGCAACAAATTAGACGGACGAGTTTCGGCTTTTGGCCTTCATCGGGTTGGTAAAGGCCAACAGCCTTTTCAACCAATTATCCTGCTGCGGTCAAATTTTAAAATCTGTTCTCTCTCTTCCACAGTAGGTCTGTCATTTTAGTGCCACCACTTTGACCCTACTCCATCCCAGTCTCCTCCATTCCAGCTGAGCAGAGTTCGGATACAGCCTCAGAAACCCACTCCTCATGACATCCTACATCTTTCTATAACCACCACCACTAGACTCCACCGGGGTGTACATCCTATCCTGCTGTCGGCCGGCCTTGCAACCCCTCCCAGTGTATGAAGTCATACGGGCAGAGTCTAACTGCTGAAGACATTGAACATTTATCTTCTCCTAAAGTGTTAAATAAATAATTGTTCACTCTTAATTAAGTCTCTCCTGAATGAAATGTGATGACCTTCTCCACAGAGGATTTTTCCCCCGGGAATCTTGCTCTGGATGCAGAAGTGTTTCCAGCAGGTGGCCTGGGGGTCGAAATTTGATTTTCCACTCCAGGTTCCATCCAAAATTACTTAATATGAGGCCTTGTGTTCAAAAACAACATCCTGGGCTGTGGCACAACAGACCGCTTGCATATCTTGTAGCATTACAATTCAGCACAGTCCGCGGCTAGGCATAGATTTGCATAGGTTTCATTTTATAAACAATTATTAAAGCTTAATGTTAGCAGTTAAAGTTAATATCATAGGTGAGATATTGGTGTTAAATAAAAGCATTGTAGATGTGTTAAAGAACATATACTTTATGCCACCCATGCATAAGCCTTGGTCCTAGTTGGGCAAGTTTATTTAAAAACAAAAAAAAAGTCTGGTCACACCCGCTGTCTTGTTGTCACAAAAAGTTTAGTGTTTGTCTTTGTTCCAGCCTGCAGCTCTCTCCTGAAGTGCTCTGATCGTTCCCATTACACATTCAGAAAATGTTTTTTGTTCAGTCAGCGTCCTCATTTGCGATGCAGGCTGAGCTGTCAGGGGGCCGCAATCTTTCCCTCAGTCCTTATCGTGCTTCCTCTCATCCATCCCCTCTACTTCGCCTTGCTTTTCCCTAAGTGGCCACCCACCCCTGCCGTGACTTTGCTCACCAAATTAACCAAGGCACCTATTGTGATTGGACCAGCCAGTGGAAAGCCAACTCTCACCTCTTTTATTAATTGGAAAT